>NC_090034.1:55924179-56259179 GCF_037176765.1 Anolis sagrei | reverse complement strand
AGGAGGAACATCCTGATGGGAAGAGCTGTTCGAGAGTGGAATATGCTGCAGTGCACCTTCTTTCTAAGCAAGTTTTGAAAAGGAGGCTAGAAGTTGGGATGGCCTGGATTGTGCCTTCCTGCATTGTAATAATAGGCAATAATATATCTTTATTATTACTATTATAAAAATATATAAAATACTATGTATGTATGAATGTATGTATGTATGTATGTATGTATGTATGTGAGGTTTGGGAAAAATTCATCATGATTTACAGGAGCTGTAGTTCACCTACATCCAGAGAGCACTTTGAACCCAACCATCAATGGATCTGGACCAACCTTGGCACACAGACCCAACATGGGCAACTGTGAATACTGGCTGGGTTTGGGATAATTGCCCTGGGAATCTGGGAGTAGTAGTTCACCCTTACCCAGAAAACAACAGATCTGGACCAAACTTGGCATACAGACCCAACATGGGCAACTGTGAATACTGGAAGGGTTTGGGGGTGATAGTCCTGGAAATCTAGGAGTTGTAGTTCACCCTTATCCCGAGAGCACTGAACCCGTCTGATATCGGATCTGGACACAACTTGACACAGACCCAACATGGCCAACTTTGAATAATGGCAGGGTTTGGGAAGAATTGGAATTGTAGTTCACCCACATCCTTATGCATTTTCTAATGGGAGCATTCATTAAAAAAACACAAGGAAAGACTAGCTTTTTCCTAATAAATAGTGTTATACATTACCAAACTGCTATTACCTAACTTCAAAAAACAAACAATGCATTTCTCAAATAACCTGAGCATTGCCGGGTCCCCAAGCTAGTCCATAATAAAAATGAAAATGTGTATGTATGTGCATGGCTGGGGTGCCCACTTCCACAAAGAGCTTTAACTCACAGTGCTGAAGAGCCATCAAAAGCCCTCCCTCCATGGATATTTCAAGTTACAGCGAGCGCCATGAACATGTAGTTCATCTCCTGCCAATGTCCTCCTCAAACACCATACTGCCCACCTCCCAAGGAATGCTTTCATATTTTACATGTTTCCTCCACCACAAACATCCCAGTGTTTCTTACTCTCTCCATTGGTGTGGAATTTGTATGGTCCCGCCCACTGCCTCTCCCTTAACCCTTTCCTACTCTTTTCAACTCTGTCTGCACAACAAACAGATCAGAACTAACCAGCAACTAAACATACTGGAGGAGTTAGGGAGATTGACTCCACATGATGGAAGTT
Source organism: Anolis sagrei (assembly GCF_037176765.1). Lineage (NCBI taxonomy): Eukaryota > Metazoa > Chordata > Lepidosauria > Squamata > Anolidae > Anolis > Anolis sagrei. The sequence goes on along the minus strand of NC_090034.1, from coordinate 56,257,949 downwards.
GTAGTTCACCCTGCATCAAGTCAGAAAACTGCGACCACCACTGACAATGGACCTGGACCACATTTGGCACACAGAACCTCCAGGGCCAAAAACTGGAAAGGTTTGGGGAGAAATCACCTTGATTTATAAGTATTGTAGATATTGGGATTTATAGTTCGCCTGCAATCAAAGAGCACTCTGGACCTCACCAACAATGGCCCTGGACCTAACTTGACATACAGAACCCTCAAGACTAACAAACAAGATTATTTAAAGGAGTTGTAGTTCACTTACATCCAGAGACCACCACCAATGATGGATCTGGACCAAAACCCCCATGACCAACTGAACCTACTGGAGGGACTGACCCACCATGGTGGGAACTGTAGTTTATCCTGCAGTCAGAGAGCACACTGAACCCTACCAAAGATGCATCTAGAGCAAACGTGCCCAATATAACTAACTGATTGAGTTTTTGGAAATTAATCTGGCATGATGTGAGTTGCAGTTCACACACAACCTTATGAATTTTGTACAATTAAAAAATACCTTCTTCTAATAACCGAGGCAATGCCTCCTTATCCATCGAGGTTTCTAAACAGGGGCTGGATGGTAACCTGTCGGGAGGGCTCGGACTGTGCCTTCTTGCATTGCCAAAGGGGATTGGAATGTATATTATTACAATTACAATTATTATTAAACTCGTGTCTTGTGTTTAATCTCTGTTCTGTGTGTTTTAATATGTATTCTATAGAAATAAGTTTTAATACCACCCGGATGATGGAACAGTACCTGTATCTTTTATAAAAAAAAAATTAATGTGTATATTTACAGAAATTTTACAATGCTTATGTGTTTTAATTATGGTGTAATCTGCCTCGAGCCACAAGACGAAGTGGGTAAGAAATAAAATTATTATTATTATCATTATTATTATTACTTCAGTCACGCCTTCGTCCTCCGAGAGGTAGCCATGGGGCACAAAGAAGCCATCGTCTTCATCCTCCTCCTCTCCGCCCTCTTCATCATCATCCTGAGGGAGTCAAACACATACATGATCTCTAAACAGTGGCAAAAAACAGCTTTCAAAAGAAGCGGATTTGTGAAGGAGGTTGTGCTACGCCTTGAAGCCAACTCTTGTCCAATGGTGCCCCTCTATCTATACACATAATAAAAGTGAAAATATGTATGTGTGTATGTGGCTGGGGTGTCCACTTATACAGACAAGTTCTCGCTTCCGCAAAGAGCTATAGCTCCCACCACTCAGGAAACACCAAAGGCCCTCCCTCCAATGAGCACCATGAACATGTCCACAAACAACCTACTGCCCACCACCCAAGTGAAGGCTTTTTTACGGGGACAATTCAATCCTAGATTTTATGTGTTTCCTCCACCACAGATATCCAAGTGTTTCTTACTCTCTCAGTTGGTGGAATTTGCATGACCCTGTCCACTGCCTCTCCCGTAACCCTTTCCTACTCAAACTACTGGAGGGATTTGAGGAAATTGACTCACTATGGTGGGAGTTGTCCTTTACCCTACAGTTAGAGAGCACACTGAACCTCAAGCTGACATCAGATCTGGACTAAAGTTGGCATACAGACCGAACTGCTCATACAGTGGGCTCAAGGGGTGATTGACCTTGGATCGAGGAGTTGCAGTTCAACCTTATCCAGAGAGCACTGAACCGAGCCGACACCGAATTTGAACCAAACCTGGCACACAAACCCAATATGGCCATGCGGTGTTAGGGGATGATTGACCTTGGATCTGGGAGTTGTAGTTTGCCTGTATCCAGAGAGGATTGAATCCAGCTAACATCGGACCTGAACCAAACTTGGCACACAGACCCAACACAGCCAAATTTCTATACCAGCAGAGTTTGAGAATGATTGACGTTTGCATTTGGGAGTTATAGTTGACTCATATTCAAATAACACTGAGCCAAGAAAATGACGGATCTGGACCAAACTTGGCACACAGACCCAACATAGTCAACTGTAAATACTGGTGAGGTTCGGAGAAAGTGGATCTTGAAATATGGAAGTTGTAGTTCACCCAAATCCAGAGAGAACTAAACCCAGCCAATGGAGGATCCCAACCAAACTTGGCACACAGATTCAACATGGCCAACTCTGAATACTGGTGGAGTTTGGGAAGGATTGACCCACGGGGTTTTGAGAATTGTAGTCCCTTATGCATTTTCTAATGGGAGCATTCATAAAAAGCAAAAGCAAAGATTGACTTTTTTCTAATAAATAGAATTACAAATGACCAAACTGATATTACCTAACACCCCAAAACAAACAATGCCTTTTTCAAATAACCTGGGCATTGCCGGGTCCCCAAGCTAGTGTGTTATATATATTATATATGCAAGGCGAGGCTCACCCCTTCGCTATGAGAGAGGGACTCTCCGGGCTCCTCTTCTTCCCATTCTTCATCGCTCTCCACTTCGTAGTCCAAGAGCTTCTGCAATGAAAGACGGACAAAGGAGAAATGAGGATCAGATGCACCTCTTTTTTGTTTGTTTACATTTTTATTGTATACAAGTTACAAACGAAAGAAACAGAGAATAAATAATACAGTAACAAAAACTATACAGTTACAACATCCTCCTTCCCGACAGCCATGAACTCAACACCTAGGACTTATGTCACTATTCACTGTGAATCTTATATCTATTAAAACCAACCCTTATGCCTGCTTAATAAATTCCCTTTGTGGCTACTTTAAAATCCACATTTTTCTTCCTTTCTAAATATCCTCCAGCCTCCATTTTTTCGCAAACCCTTCGTTATTTCCTCCCCGAATACCACTGGATACTTTGGCCATTTGAATATAGTCTAATTGTTTTTCTCTCCACTCCTTTCTCCCCCCCCCCTTTCCAAAAGTGCTACAAAACAGGAGCTTTTTATTGAGTTCCAGGGTCAGAGAAGAAGATGGCAAAAACAGAAGAACAGTTTGCCTCAGGGGAGCGAGCTTGCTCCATCAATGTTTAACATTTACACAAATGACCAGCCACTGTCAGAAGGGACAAAGAGTTTCATCTATGTTGACAACTGTGCCATCACCGTTCAAGAAGGGAGCTTTGAAAAGGTTGAAAAAAGCTCTCCAAAGCTTTAGGTGCTCTTATTGCCTATTACAGGAAAAACCAGCTGATCCCTAATCTATCTAAAACACAGGCATGTGTTTTTCATCTGAAGAACAGAAAAGCATCTCGAGCTCAGGATTACCTAGGAAGAAATCCCACTGGACCATTGCAGCACATCCAAATACATGGGAGTCACTCTGGACTGTGCTCTGATTTATAAGAATCACTGCTTGAATATCAAGCAAAACGTGGGTGCTAAAAATAATACGTACGAAAGCTGATGGACACAACCGCGGGAACACAACCAGACACAGTGAAGAATCTGCTCTTGCACTTTTCTACTCTGCTGCTGAATACAAATGACCAGTATGGAATAAATCTCACCATGTTAAAACAGTGGATGTGGCTCATAATGAGACATGCCGCATTATCACAAGATGTCTACACCCTACACCGCTGGAGAAATTATACTGTTTAGCCAGTATTGCACCACCTGATATCCATCGGGAAGTAGCAACCAGTAATGAAAGGACCAAGGCAGTAACATCTCCTCTGTTTGGATATCAGCCAGCAAGCCAACGCCTTAAATCAAGAAACAGCTTCCAAAGATCTACAGAGATACTCGCAAGAACACCTCAGCAAGCAAGAGTCCAAAAGTGGCAGTTTAAAACCCAGAACCTCAATCAGTGGCTGATGCCAGATGAGAAACTCCTTCCTGGGCACATAAAAGAGTAGATGACTTGGAAGGCACTGAACAGCCTGCGCTCTGGCACCACAAGATTCAGAGCCAACTTTCAGAAATGGGGTCACAAAGTGGAGTCTACGACATGCGAGTGTGGAGAAGAGAAAACCACAGACCACTTACTACTATGCGGCCTGAGCCCTGCCAAATGCACAATGGAGGACCTTCTTACAGCAACACCAGAGGCACTCCAAGCGGCCAATTTCTGGTCAAAGGAAGTTTAGTATAATACCAAGTTTTTAAAACTTTGTGTTTTTTAAAATACATTATAACTGCACCCTCAATTTGATTTTGACCCGACAAATAAATTAACAAACTCTGGTTATATAAAACATTTTAGACATCTTTTCTCTAATAGATGCCGCTATTTAAAATGTAAAGCCTCTTTTCTACAGAGGTCAGTATTTCCATTTTCCAGGTCAATATTTTCCCCTAGATCTTTAGCCCACAAAATCATACCTTGTTTTTATTCAGTTATCCTCTAATTCGCACTCTAAAATGTATTTATATAGCCCTTGTTCCCCTTCTCAAAGATGCTCTTCAACACCAAATTTCTTTTGGAGAACCATCTCCAATTCTGGAGCAATAAAATGCTTGGTGGAGAGGCAGTTCGTTGCTCCCTGTCTGTTTACCTCATCCTTTGACCATGGGTTCCGCGGGCGGATTGAAGGGGACTTCTTGTTCCAGGTGCCCCAATAGGCCGGCCGGTGGTTCTCGCAGAACTGCAGCAGCTTCATCCGGCCAAAGGCCTTTCGTTCGGGCACATCACCAGCTTGGCTGCTGCCCATGACGACAACCATATCACTGTCCAAAACAAAGAGAGCGCTGCGTTGAGTTCCCAAGAATGAGATTAGCCTAGCATGACCCATTTTTGTGAAATCCACAGCTAATAAACGTCAAGGTGGGTTTCTCAAAAACAAGTCATGGCAGAATAATCTCATCACATCCTTCGATACTAGTCACAAGACAATGGGAGACGCAGGGAATGGTGTGGATGGAGCATATCTCGATTTTGGTAAGACCTTTGACAAAATAAATGAATGAATAAATTTCATTATTACAGTACAGATCACAAGTATAAAACTTGAGTTGCTGTGAGTTTTCTGGGCTGCCTGGCCATGTTCAAGAAGCATTCTCTCCTGACATTTCATCCACATTTTATTTATTTATTTATTTCACATATTTGTATCCTGCCATTCTCACCCTAAAAGGGGACTCAGGGCAGCCTTACAGCAGGTAGCGATTCGATGCCAATACATATAAATATAAAAATAGACAAATACAATTAAAATCATACAATTAAACATTAATGATTAAAACATCAATTAAAATCACAATGTCATGAAAGGATGAAGGTCTAAGAAAAGGGTCACTGGCAAGAAAGGTTTGGAAAGCTCTGGATTAGAGAAAAGTCATGCTGGACCCCTCAGCAAGGAGTCAAACATCCCTCAAGAAAATCCTGCAAAACAGCCATATTCCTAACCTGCTGATGTCATCGGCAACAAGAGTGGGACCAGATCTGAAAGGCTCCCGGCCCTTCAGTTCCTCTAAGAAAGTAGTGCTGGCATCCTGGGCTTGCAAAAGCGAATCAAAGTGGTCCAAGAGGTCTGGATCGATGGCCGCACGGCAGAGAGGGGCAAGCACCATGTTCTCTTTGATTTCAAAGGGGGCAAACTTCCCACACCAGCCAGCCAGAGTCTGAAACCAAAAGCAAGACAGAATGCCTTTAGAATAAATGAATTTCATTACGGTCTTAGTTTAGGAGTTTGAAATGTTAAAACAGAGCTCTCCAAACTGTGTGTCGGGACACATTAGTGTGTCGCTTGCAATCCACAGGTGTGTCACATGAAAAGCGCTCCCCCCCATACACCCACACTGGAAGAGACCCCCAAAGGGCATCCAGTCCAACCTATCAGTAAATAATAGTGTTTGAATGCAAATTGCATATAGTTTAAACTGCATGTTTTAGTAGTGCATGGGTTAAAACAATGGATATGTGTAAAATTGATAGTGTGTCATATTTGGAGTTTCCTGTACAAACCAGAAAAGAAAAACAATGCGCTCTGTTCTTTTGCCATGATGTGATTAAGTACAGACATGCCTCGAGAATGTGCTGCATATAGTTGTAAATAAAGAGGAGAGCCACTTTCATTGAAAGCTAAATTTACGATGTCTGTGTGAAATGTATCTCCCTGCTTCCCAAGACAAGTTACTTGAGAAAGTCAGGAAGAATTGAGATAAGGATGGATGATTTATCTCAATTTGCTGACAAGAGTTATGGGCCCAGCACACTTCCACTGCACGAAGAAGCTAATGAAGACAATTAGCTGCAGCGAGATTTATGGCTGGTAATGGACTTCAGTCAACCAAGAAGACACTTAAAGCCCTGACAGATGGCCTTTCAGCCTCAGTTCAAAAATCTCCAAAGGAGACTCCATTGGAGGAGACCCCCAAAGGGCATTCAGTCCAGGATATACAAACATTGTAACTGGCTTTATATTAGAAACATATATCCACAAATCTAAAACATGTGGAGCTTGAAGCATGGTTTAAAAATGACACTGGATTAAAATCTATGAACATCCAGGTCAAAATATTAGCCACTAAAATCATCCGCCATCAGACTCCTTAATTTTATAGCTGTAGCATAAAATATAGCCACTATGAAAGTGATCTATGAGTCCTATTCTCTATTAGATATTTAAATTAGTATTAATCACTTCTGCCAGGGATCTTCTGTGCAAAAGGAGTAATAAAAGCAAACTGAATGTCCTACAGAAGTGGCAATGTAATAGGACATGCCTGACAGTTCCCACTTCCTCCAAACTACATGGGCGACTGTTACAGAGAGAGCTGCTTCCTGGCCCTATTTAAGCTTTTAATATTAAAATTGAGAGAAATCACCTTTGGCACAGGCTGTGTCTTTGGCTTCTGAAAGAACCTGGTGATTCCGGCCTTCTCCGCTTTGATGCGCTGGAATCAACACAAGGACATTATATACATGTGCATATATACCATATATCTATCTATATAAATAAAAAAAAATGTAATGTTTGCTTGTGGGATTAACATAACTCGAAAACCACTGGACAAATTGCCGCCAAATTTGGCCACAAGACACCTACTAACCCAAGGAGTGACTATCACTCAAAAAAAATGATTTTGTCATTTGGGAGTTGTAGTTGCTGGGATTTATAGTTCACCTACAATCAAAGATAATTCTGAACTCCACCAATGATGGAATTGAACCAAACGTGGCATACAGGACTCCCATGACCAACAGAAAACACTAGAAGGGTTTGGTGGGCATTGACCCTGAGTTTTGGAGTTGTAGTTCACCTACATCCAGGGAGCACTGCGGACTCAAATAATGGTGCATCTGGACCAAACTTGGCATGAATATTCCATATGCCCAAATATGAACACAGATAGGGGGTTTGGGGGAAATAGACCTTGACATTTGGAAGTTGTAGTTACTGGGATTTATAGTTCACCTACAATCAAAGATAATTCTGAACTCCACCAATGATGGAATTGAACCAAATGTGGCATACAGGACTCCCATAACCAACAGAAAACACTAGAAGGGTTTGGTGGGCATTGACCCTGAGTTTTGGAGTTGTAGTACACCTACATCCAGGGAGCACTGCGGACTCAAATAATGGTGCATCTGGACCAAACTTGGCATGAATATTCCATATGCCCAAATATGAACACAGATGGGAGTTTGGGGAAAATAGACCTTGACATTTGGGAGTTGTAGTTACTGGGATTTATAGCTCACCTACAATCAAAGAGCATTCTGAAGCCCATGAACGACAGAATTGGGGCAAACTTCCTGCACAGAACCCCCATGACCAACAGAAAATACTTAAGGCCATCCAGTCCAACTCCCTTCACCAGGGCAAGAAAACATAATTAAAGCCCTCCTGACAAAGAGCCATCTAGCCAGATAGATAGATAGATAGATAGATAGGATTCACACACAAATATAGTATCATAGATTTTAAAGGAACCCCTAAAGAAGAACAATTTGCATGTTCCAGAGTAGGCAAACCAAACAATCTCCAAATCAACACTGACAAAGAAACAATAAGAAATACTGTTTACCCACAAGCGGAAAGAAATTACATATATTAGAAACCAACACTATCTCATTACTTTATTTTCCAGATCATCAGACTGGGCCACAGCAACGTGTGGCAGGAGACAGCTAGTACACACACACACACACATATATAGGTGTGAATGAAACCCTAAAACATATAAAGCTCCTTCCTCCACAAATAGCTCCCAGTCCTTAGGAGACACCAATGGCCCTCCCTCCAATGACATTGTGAGCGCTTTAAACATGTCCTAGAGCCCTGCCACTGTCCTCCACAAACACCATACTACCCACCACCCAAGTAAAGGCTTTCCCAAACACTGATGGATCTGGACCAAACTTGGCACACATACCCAACATTCCGAAATTTGATTACTGGAGGGGTTTGGGGGGAACTGACCTCCCTTTCTGGGAGCTGTAGTTCACCCACAACAAGAGAAACTGTGACCTCCACCAATGATGGACCTGGACCGAATTTGGCACACAGAACCTCTATGACTAACTCAACCTACTGGAGGGATTTGAGGGTACGGACTCACCATAGTTGGAGTTGGTGTTTACCCTACAGCCAGAGAGCACAATGAACCCCACCAATGATGCATCTAGAGCAAACTTGCCCAACATTACAAACTTTAAGTCCTGGTGGAGTTTTTTGGGGTTAACCTGGCATGATATGAGTTGTAGTTTACCCACAATCTTATACATTCTGTACGATTTAAAAAATTGACTTTTTCAAATAACCAGGTACCCAAGCTAGTACATACACATACACACCTCAAGGTGTGAATGAAAACCGAACACATATAAACATTACATTATTAATATATTTATGCCCCGCTTTTCTCTGCCAAAGGATTCAACACAGCTCACCTTAAAAACTCAAAACATGCAAATTAAAACCTAGCACATATACACATTAAAATATTATTGAAAACAAACATAATATACATGTTTTAAATCCCTGCTTTGTCTATGATTTGACACTTCTTTTCCCCTTCTAACAAGTTATTGACTTCTCCTTGAAGTTAATATAGAACAATTACAAGTTTCTAAGGGCTGAACCGAGAGTTGAAGTCAAAATAGGAATTCTTGCTCACCATTCAATAGATGTGATAGTAGAAAAATGAGTTGGGAAAAGGGGAAGAAATAGGTATTTCATGACCAATACAAAGTCAATAGGTTTCTCCTTGCTCCAAATTCAGATAGGAGGCGGGCAGAGACACACGGTTTACCTTTTCCTCTTCCTTCAACCTTTTCTCTTCTTCCTTCAACCGCTTCTCCTCTTCTTTCTTTCTTTTCTCTTCCTGTTTTGCCCTTTGGAAAGATGAGAAGCCCACTTTCAGGATAAACCCGGAGAAATAGTAATAATATGCTAAGCTATTTAGTAAAACACTGAAGCTGTTTCGAGTGCAAGATGACAACTGGAGAAAGCTGAGTTTGAATCCCACAAAAATCCACTTTGGGCAAGAAAGTTCTAGGTCCTCCAGCAGAACTGGATGAAGATGATGACAGAGATACACTGGTGAACCTAGAGATTCGTACAGGTAATGTTTGAAATCTAATCTGCAAAGGTCAAGCTGCCCAATAGGGAGGGATGGCTATATGGAGGATTTCAGACCAGGTTTGAAGGTCACAAGAGAAGACATAAAAGAGGATGTCTACACCCAACACCACTGCAGAAATTATACTGTTTAGCCAGTATTGCACCACCTGACATCTACTGGGAAGTAGCAGCCAACAATGAAAGCACCAAGGCATTGACATATCCAACCCATCCTTTGTTTGGATATCAGCCAGTGCACCAATGCCTTAAATCAAGAAATAGTTTTCTAAGATTTACAGAGATACTCGCAGGAACACCTCAGCAAGCAAGAATCCAAAAGTGGCAGTCAAAAACCCAGAACCTCAAGTTATGGCTGATACCAAATGAGAGACTACCCCCTGGGCACACAGAAGATGGGACAACTTGGAAGGCGCTGAACAGACTGCGCTCTGGCACCATGAGATTCAGAGCCAACCTTAAGAAATGGGGTACAAAATGGAGTCCACAACATGCGGGTGTGGAGAAGAACAAACACAGGCTACTTACTACAATGTGGCCTGAGCCTTGCCACATGCACAATCGAGGACCTTCTTACAACGACAACAGAGGCACTCCAAGTAGCAAGCTACTGGTCAAAGGACATTTAATATAATGCCAGGTTTTTAAACTTTGTGTTTTTAAATACATTACAACTGTACTCTTGTTTTGCTTCTGATACAATAAATATTTTTTTCTTTCCCGCTTTCTCCTCCATAGAGTAGAGGTGTCTAAGAATCCCCTCTCTTACTCCAGTGCCTCCTGCTTCTCCTTCCGCTTCTCCTCCTTGACCCGCAGCTTCTCCGCCTTCTCCTTTTCGTCCTTTTCCTTCTTCTCCTTCCTCTCCTTCTCCTTCAGCTCCTTCTCCTCCTCCTTCTTCCTCCTGGCCTCCTCCCGGGCACGTTCCTTGGCTGCCTTAGCCTCCTCTTTCAGCCTCCCTTTCTCCGCTCGTTCCTGATCCTGGCCACCAAAAGCAAAGAAACACCCCCCATAAAAGGTCATATAAGACACTTGACACACAGCAATACAGGTTCAGTAATATCAGAAGAGCCCCCGGAAAAAAAGTAGTATCAGAGATTTCCACACTGGTGGGATGCTTCACGTCAACAAGGTATGGAATCATAGCGAAGACAAGGAATGAGGGCCTTAGTATCACTTCCAATGGATACAGCTATAGAGGGGATTTTGATTCCATCCCTTCCTTGTATCTCTTTCCAAAGTGCTAGAAGATTAGCTCTATTGTGTCTATTAAATTCTTTATTCACCTTATCTTTTTCATGCCACAAATACGGATGCCACCCAAATCTTAAGTTAGAGCCCTCTAAATTGAGTAAATCACAATTCTCTAGTGTTTCTCCACCTTCCTAATGCTGCGATCCCCTCATGTTGTGGTGACCCCCAACCATAACATTATTTTCGTTGCTACTTCATCACTGTAATTTTCGCTACTGTTATGAATTGTAATGTAAATATCTGATATGCAGGATGTATTTTCATTCATTGGACCAAATTTGGCACTAATACCCGATGCACCCAAATTTGAATACTGGTGGGGTTGGGGAGGGGATTGATTTTGTTATTTGGGAGTTGAAGTTGTTGGGATTTGTAGTTCACCTACAATCAAAGAGCATTCTATGTGCCAAACTTGGCACATAGAACTCCCATGACAAACAGAAAATACGAAAGGGTTTGGTGGGCATTGACCTTGAGTTTTGGATTTGTAGTTCACCTATATCCAGAGAGCACTGTGGACTCAAACGATGAATCTGGACCAAACTTGGCATGAATACTCAATATGTCCAAATGTGAACACGGGTGGAGTTTGCGGAAAATAGAATTGACACTTGGGAGTTGTTGCTGGGATTTATAGTTCACCTACAATCAAAGAGCATTATGAACCCCGAGAATTGGCCAAATTTCCCACACAGAACCCCATGACCAACAGAAAATACTGTGTTTTCTGACAGTCTTTGGCAACCTCCAGGTTGAGAAACGCTGCTCTAATCTAGCCCACACCTTTAGTCTGCTAAAATGTGTTGCTTCATAGTAGTATCTAAGGTCTGTAAGAGCTAAGCCCCCTCTATCTTTGGTGTCTATTAGATATTTGTATGCAATTCTAGCTTTTTATCATTCCCCTTAAATCCTACCTCCAAATAATCAGAAACCTTTACACCCCTAATGATTGGTAGATTTTGGAATAAAAACAACATTTTAGGTAGAACCATTATTTTTATCACAGCTATCCTCCCCATGCAAGTTAACAGAACTCTTTGCCATCTCTCCAAGTCTTCTTTGACCTCCTTCTGGGCTCATTCAAAATTATTTTGATATAAATTGTTATTTTTGTTGGCTAGCCATAATTCTAGATATTTTACTTTCTTTACTACCTTACAAGCTGATTGTTTATCAATTTTTTATAGATTTCTCTTTATTAATTTTAAATCCTGATGAGAAATTATACTGCTTAGCCAGTAATGCACCACCTGACATCTGTTGGGACATCTCCAGCCCACCCTCTGTTCGGATATCAGCCAGCATGCCAACGCCTTAAATCAAGAAGAAGCTTTTTAAGGTCTACAGAGATACTCGCAGGAACACCTCAGCAAGCAAGAGTCCAAAAGTGGCAGGCTAAAACCCGGAACCTCAATCCGTGGCTGAGACCAGGTGAGAAACTCCCTCCTGGGCAACTTGGAAGGCACTGAACAGACTGCACTCTGGCACCACAGATTGCAGAGTCAACCTTAAGAAATGGGGCCACAAAGTGGAGTCCACAACATGCGAGTGAGAAGAAGAGCAAACCACAGACCACTTATTGCAAGGCAACCTGAGCCCTGCCACATGCACAATGGAGGACCTTCTTACAGCGACACCAGAGGCACTCCAAGTGACTTCTGATCAAAGGAAATCTAGCATAATGTCAAGTTTTTAACTTTGTGAGGTTTTTTATGCATTATAGCTGTATTCTCAATTTGCTTCTGACACAATAAATAAATATCATACTGATAATGGTAAAGGTTTCCACTGACATTAAGTCTAGTTGTGTCAGACTCTGGGGGGTGGTGCTCATCTCAATTTCCAAGCCGAAGAGCCGGCGTTGTCCACAGACAACTCCAAGGTCATGTGGCCGGCATGACTGCATGGAGCACCGTTACCTTCCTGCCGGAGCGATACCCATTAATCTACTCACATTTGGCAGAAGCTGGGCCTAACAGCGGGAGCTCACCCTGATCTCTGGATTCGAACCGCCGACCTTTCGGTCAGCAAGTACAGTAGCTCAGAGGTTTAAGCCGCTGCGCCACCAGGGGGCCTACCATGCTGATAATCTCCATTAAATTTTGAGTATTCCTTATTGGGTTCCCTAAGAAACACATCATATTATCTGTATATGCCTTTATTTTAAATTCATGCCCTTTTATGTTCACTCGTTTACAGCTATCTTCCCTGACTCTAATGCTTAATATTTCTAGCACCCATATATCTAGTAGGGGCAACAGAGGACGTCCTCTTTTGTTCAGAACGTTCAGTTCTAATTGATAGCAATGAAAGGCAATTCCCAACGATGCTTACCTTCTGCTGCCTCAGTTTCTCCTTCTCCTCAGCACTTTGGTGGGTCTTCTGGAGTTGGAAAGATAAAACATTATTAATTAATGCTCCTTTTAAATGAAAAGAAATAAGGAAGAAATTTCAGAAGAATCTACAAAGGATCCACTATCCACCTGGCATTGGGAACCCAGCCACCACTTTTGATACTTATCTTGTTTGATTGTTTTATTTTGTCGAAACAGAAATGTCTTCTCTTTCTGAATGAATACCATGGATTGCATACGCTAAGATCAATAATAAGATTAAAAATCTACTGTCTAGACCAGGCATAGGAAAACTTCCTAACTTAGGGGCTGCATGCTAGCACTCCCTGCTAGGAGGACTAGCTGCACAGTGATGGAAGGAAAGGAAGGAGGAAGGAAAGAGAGAAGGAAGGATGAAAGGGAGGAAGGGAATGAGGGAAGCAGAAAGAAAGAGAGAGGGAAGGAGGAAAGAAGGAAGGATGAAAGGGAGGAAGGGAAGGATGGAAGGAGAAAGAGAGATGGTAGGAGGGAGGAAAGAGGGAAGGATGAAAAGGAGGAAGGGAAAGATGGAAGGAGAATGACGGCGAGAGGGAGGAAAAAGGGAAGGAAGGATGGACGAAAGGGTGGAAGGATGGAAGGAGAAAGAGGGAGACAGGGAGGAAAGAGGGAAGGAAGGAAAGACAAAAGGGAAGGAAGGATGAAAGGGAAGGACTGAATGAAGAAAGGGAAAGAGAAATGAAAAAAAATTGAAGGAAGGAAGAGAAGGATGGAAGGAAGGGAAAGATAAAGGAAAGAGAGAAGGAAGGAAAGACAAACGGGAAGGAAGGAAAGTTGGAAGGGAAGGATGGAAGGCGAAAGGGAGGGAGGTAAGGAGGAAGTAAAAACAAAAGGGCAGAAAGGAAGGACGGACAAAAGGGTGAAGAGGAAGGAGGAAGGAAAGACAAAAGGGAGGGAAGGACATTAAGATCGTCCGGGGAGGCCCTGCTCTCGGTTCCGCCTGCGTCACAGGCACGGTTGGCGGGAACGAGAGACAGGGCCTTCTCGGTGGTGGCCCCTCGGTTATGGAATGCCCTACCAAGCGACATCAGACAGGCCCCTTCGTTGCTGGCATTTAGGAAGAAGCTCAAAACCTGGCTTTTTGAGCAAGCGTTTGGCTAATCAGCGCAATTGTACACAGAATGACGGTAAATTGAACATAGGAACGGTATAAGGATATGAGACTGGATCTTGGTTGCGATCGAGGCATTGTATGAATGGTTGTGTGTTTGTTATTGGGTATGCTGTGTTTTAATTGTTATTGTTGTGGTAATTAATATTGTGTAAACCGCATTGAGTCACCTATTATAGGTTGAGAAACGCGGTATAGAAATAAAGCAAATAAATAAATAAATAAATAAATAAGGATGAAAGGATGGAAGGGAAGCATGGAAGGAAGGTAGGAAGGGATGAGAGAAGGAATGACAAAAGGGAGGGAGGGAGATAGAGGGTGGGGAAAGAGGGAGTACGAAAAGAGAGAAGGATAGGATGATGAGATAAAGAAGGGGCTGAGAACAGAACGCAAGGGGACGTATCCAGCCCCCAGGCCTGGGTTTACCAATAGTTGATGTAGACCATTAAATAATAATAATTTGGATACTATTCCTTAAGAACTGAAATAGCTTATATTATTAACAGTTATGAAAATGTCTTTTTTTCTGAATGAGAATACCATGGACCGCATTCCCTAAGTTCAATAATAAAAGTGTATTACTTTGCCACTTGAAAACATGTATAGTATTTTCTATGCCTAATTTGTTCTACTTGGCCCAAGAAAGCAATAGTTTGCCGCGTCATCATTAAAATTGGCTACAGTTACAACAATGTGATCAATAATGTAGCGTTTACAGATTAAAAATATAATATTCTATACCAATAAACATAATAAAAATAAAAAATATGTATGTGTGTGAATGTGGCTGGGGTGTCCGCTTACACAGACAAGCTCCTATAGCTCCCACTGATGGTCCTTCATCCAATGACATTGCAGGTTATAGTGAGCACTATGAACATGTCCAAGAGCCCTGCCAATGTCCTCCACAAGCAGCATACTGCCCACCACCCAAGTGAAGGCTTTCATACGGGGACATTTTCATCCTAGATTGTATGTGTTTCTTCCACAATAGACATCCCAGTGTTTCTGACTCTCTCCATTGGCGTGGAATTTGCATAACACTGACTACTGCCTCTCCCTTAACCCTTCCCTATTCTTTTCTATGGCACACAGCAAACAGAGGAATTGATCAGCAACTGAACATACTAGAGGTTTGGGGAAAATTCACCATGATTTATCAGGAGTTGTAGGCACTGGGATGTATAGTTCATCTGCTATCTAAGAGCACTCTGAACTCCACCAACGATGGACTTGGAAGTAACGTGGCACACAGAATCCTCGAGTCCAACAAAAAACTTGAGGTTTTTGGAGGGATTTATAGGAGTTGTAGTTCACCTACATCCAGAGCACGCTGTGATCCCAAACAATGATGGATTTGGACCAAACTTGGGATGCATACCCGATATGCCCGAATTTGAATACCGGTGGGTTTTCAGGGGAATTAGCCTGGACATGTTGGAGTTGTAGGTACTGGGATTTATAGTTCACCTGCAATGAATGAGCACTCTGAACACCACCAAATATGGAATTGGAGCAAACTTGGCACACATAGAGCCCCCATGACCAGCAAAAAATATTGGAGGTCTTTGGGGAAAATTCAACTTGATTTTGGGGGAGTTGTATTTCACTGACACCCAGAGACCACTGTGAACCCAAACACTGATGGATATGGACCAAACTTGGCACACAGATCTGATATGCCAAAATTTGATTACTGGAGGGGTTTGGGGGGAACTGACCTTCCATTCTGGGAGTTGTTGTTCACGCACAGCCAGAGATACTGTGACCTCTACCGATGATGGACCTGGACCACACTTGGCACACAAAATCCCCATGATGAACTCAACTTACTGGAGGGGTTTGAGGGGACTGACTCACCATAGTGGGAGTTGTAATTTACCCTACAGCTAGAGAGCACACTGAACTCCACTCATTATGCATCCAAAGCAAAGCTGCCCAACATAACAAACTTATAGTACTGATGGAGTTTCTCGGGGTTAACCTGGCATGATGTGAGTTGTAGTTCACCCACAACCTTACGACAAGGCTCAAAGCCTTGTCGGATGACAGCCATAACTTCATAGCATTGAACCATGGCAGTTAAAGTGAATTCATTCTACAACGTGTACCACAAGATATCTTTTCCATGGCTGAAAGCCTTGGTGTTCCAACACAATTGTTCTTAAAGAAGGACCAAATGTAATGGCTGACTGACTGAGTGTACCTTTTGCTGCTGTGCATTACATTTGTTAGCAATACCTTTTTTTGGTTTCAGGATTTTGAAAATTGAGGTGTTCATTAGATTCGATGGCGCATGAGACTCGAGTAAACTTTACTTGGGTATTTGGGTGTTTATATCCCCCTTCTATGTCATGGATCTCAGACGGGTATACAAACAGCAGCAATTACCATATATACTTGAGTATAAGCCGATCCGAATACAAGCCAAGGCACCTAACTTTACCACAAAAAAACTGGGAAAACATATTGACCCATTAAATGTTTTTGAATATTTACCATATTTCAAAGAAAAACAGTAAACTAGCTCTATAAGTGGAAAAGTAGGATCAACAAAAACAATATGGTATCAACAATAACTTTACAATAATACTAATAATAAACTTCATTTGTATCCCACCCTATCTCCCAATGGGGACTCAGGCCGGCTTCTAACACCATAACAGGCAAAGATTCAATGCCTATATAAACATGCAGAGCTAGATATAGATCTATAATTATATATATATATTAATTTCACATATGCATTTCCCTCTGAAATGTTTGCAAATCCTCTCTCTTTATGTGCATTTCCCTCCTGCAATTTTTGCAATCCCTATATATCTATGTTTATATCTACTTCGACATCTCTCTCCCCTATATGTGTGTGTGCATTTCCCATGTAATATTTGCAAACCCTACATATCTATATCTATCCAGACATGTTTATACATGTGTGTGTGTGTGTGTGCGTGCATTTCCCCCCTGTAATATTTGCAAGCCTTATATATCTATATTCATATGTATCGATCTAGGCATCTCTCTATATATAGGTAACTGTATCTATATAGGATCTGCAAAGACTTGTAAACATGTATGGTGAAAATACATATATAAAATTATTTATATATATACATACACACTCACAGATATACAGATACTTCTATATAGTTATCGATATCTATATCCATATAGGATTTGCAGTGACTTGCAAAAATGTGAGGGGAAAATACATATATAAAATTATATATATATATATACACACACATACATACATACATACACACACACAGATATATAGGTACCTCTATATAATTATCGATATCTATATCTATATAGGATTTGCAAAGACCTGCAAACGTATTAAGGGAAATTGATATATAAAATTAATGTATATAGATACAGATATATAGGTACATAGGGATTGCAAAGGCTAGCAGGGGGAAATGACTATATATCTGCAGGGGAGATTAACAAATATTTTGGGGGAAAATGCTTTTATAAGATTAATGGATATTCCTGACGTCAAAGACGTCCTTTCCCTTTTCAAAATATTCCAGTCTGGGAAGAGAAGCAGAGCAGAAGCAGAAAAGGAAACACACTGTTTAGGGAGAGGAAGATGAGGAAGAAATATATCAGATATTGCAAGCAATGGCCTCCAGGCTTGACCCCATTATAAGCCGAGGGAGGCTTTTTCAGGCCATAAAAAGGTCTGAAAAACTTGGCTTATCTTCAAGTATATACGGTAATTTAGCCCAAAAGGCAAGTGTTAGATTAAATACAGTATTTAGAATTATCCCAGATACTGACCTTCCGAGCCGGCGTCGATGCTGCTAAGGGGCTCACATGTGTGTCCTTCCGTGTGGCGAGAGATTCTGGGGAACTGACAAGAGACAGGGAGCTGAGCGAAGAGCTTGTCCCCGCTGTGTCCTCTTCGGCGCCAGACTCCATCGTTTCCGAAGCCAAACTCCTTTCCAATGGGAAGGCTTGGGGCGACCTCCCCATGATGTCCTCCAGAACAACCACAGGCAACTTCCTTTCAAAGATTATATTTTTGAACTTGCGTTGCTTGGCGCTGTGGGTCCCTATTTTGGACACCATCGCACTCAATGGTTCATCCTTCTCTGCCGGAACAGGAGAGGTTTCCATCTGAATAT
Source organism: Anolis sagrei (assembly GCF_037176765.1). NCBI lineage: Eukaryota > Metazoa > Chordata > Lepidosauria > Squamata > Anolidae > Anolis > Anolis sagrei. The sequence continues at coordinate 56,239,580 of NC_090034.1, read as the reverse complement.
CCTCGGGGGCACTGCAAGGAGACCCTGGCGTTCCAGCCTGATTTCCCACCTCCTCCGAAGCTTCCTTTGCTACGTGTTCTGCGTTACCCTTCAGTCTGTCGCATGAATCTCCCATCAAGTCAATGACAAGCAAGGGCTCACTCGCTTTGTTTTTGGGACCTTTCTGAACAAAGACATCGAGCGGACCCTTGCCATTAACAAGTTTCGAAACAAACTGGGGTTCGCTTTCTGCCTCACAGCCATTCTCCACATTGTCTGGTGACAAGTCAGCACAAAATGTGTTTTGATCCAGGACATTTGGAGAGTTCCTGGCTTTCTTGGCTCCCTGGTTTCCATCCGGTTTCTCCTTTGGCACCGGATTCAGGCGTTTAAAAGGCAGTCGGGCTGCATGAATTCAGATAAAAAAAGGAGCAGTTTAGTAAGTGAGACTCTTATGTAGGAAACCATCAACTTACTGCTTCCAATAATCAAAATATCACATCCAAATATACTTCCTTAATATTATTTTTTAAAGAAAGAAGTCGACTGTTAGCTGTTGGAAAGATACATCCAAGCTTACCAAATAAAACCATCTGAAAAAAATACAGGTCCCTCATCAAGTTATCCAATAACAAGGGAGCATTAGATAAGCTTAGAAACTTACTGAATTTACTTTTTTTGTGGTGCAGGAACCCATCTCTATTCTTTCAATGTTATTTCTGACTCTAGAACAGAGATGGGCAAACCCAGGTCCGGGGGTCGGATGCGGCCCCATGAGCTCTTTTTCTCAGGTCTTTCTCTCTTTCTGTCTTTCCATCATTCTCTCTTTCCTTCCTCCTTCCCTCCTTCTCTTCCACCCTTTACTCCTTCCTCCCTTCCTCTTCCTCCCTCCTTCCACCCCTTTGTCCTTCTTTCCTTCCCTCACCCTCTTTTTCCTTCCTTCCCTTTTCTTTCCTTCCTTCTCTCTTTCCAACCTCCCCTCTCTCCAACCCTTTCGTCCTTCCTTTTCTTTCCTTCCTTCCACCCTTCCCTTCCCTTTTGTCTTTCCTTCCTTCTCTCTTTCCTTCCTCCCTTTTGTCTTTCCTTCCTCCTTCTCTTCTACCCTTTCATCCTTCCTTCCCTCTTTCCTTCCTTCCTTCCCTCTTTTCTCCCTCCTTCCTTCTTTCTCCTTCCATCCTTCCCTTCCTGCTTTTCATTGTACCTTTTTTTCTTTCCCTTCCTTCCGTCACTGGGAAGCCAGTCCTCCTATAAGGGAGTGCTAGCATGCAGCCCCTAAGTTAGGAAGTTTGGCCATGCCTGCTCTAGAATCAATATTTCTGTTAAAATACATACTGACTTGATTACTGAAGTAGACTGTATTAACATGGAGTGCTAACAACTCCAGGGCTAGAAGAGTCCCACTCCCAGTTTCATTACATTTTGACTTTTTGGAATATGCAATCCGAATCTGAAGGTTACCATGGAAATGAAAACTAGAACCGGCTTTGAACAAAGAAAATTACCTTGGATCAGTTTCCGGCCTGGAGTGGCCGATTTGTCTCGACACTCCATTGCTGCCAACAAATGACAAAGATGCATTAAAAAACAAGATTTTAGAAGGCAAAATCTGACACATTCAAAGTAACCCATCTTAGACCATCAGTCGACCACCTTTAAAACTGACATCATTCAGTTCATTCAGAAATCCTATTTTTCATACTTTTCACCCTCCTCTAACTCATCACATATTTTCTTATTTCCATTTTCAAATTTTGGTGAAATTGGTGAGACGTCTCAAAGGCTGAACTTATTGTTCAGTAGACCATTCTAATGATTAAAACGTTGAGGCTTTCCTCCACTTTAATAATAATAATAATAACAATAACAATAATTAAAAATTTATTATAATAGTAATAAATAATAATACATTATTTATTACCCACCACATTATTTTCTTCACAAACACATCAGACACACATCCCACACAAGCCTTTTTTCCTCACCTCTTTCCATAAGCACAATTTACTTTAATAATAATAACAGCAACAACAAAATTAAGTAATAGTAATACTAAATAATACATTTATTAACCACCTCAATATCTCCCTCAGGAAACGCATCAGTCAGACAGGCATCCTACACAAAGCTTCTCCAGACACACGAGTCACTTTAGTAAGAATAAATATATAATAGTAATAATAAAGAATAACATAATAATAATACCCAACTTATTACCTCCTTTACGGGCACATCAGCCAATAGTAAAAATTAACAATAATTGGAATAAATAATAATAATACATGATTTATTACCTATCTTATTATCCCCCTCACAAACACATCACACACCCCATACAAGGCTTTTCCTAGCCTCTTTTCCATACACACAACTGACTTTAATAATGATAATAAATAGTAAAATAGTAAAAACTACTAATAAAAGTAATAATAGTAATTATACACTATTTATTACCCACCACATTATCTCCTTCAAAAACACACCAGTCAGGTACACATCCTACACAAGGCTTCTCCATACACACAAGTCACTTTAATAATAAGAAGAATATATAATATACAGTAGAACCTCCCTTATCCAACCTTCGCTCATCCAACGCAGTCTGTCTCCCGCCCAGATCCACAGCTGTTTCAATACACTGCAATGTTTTGGTGCTAAATTTGTAAATACAGTAATTTCTACATAATATTATTGTGTATTGAACTCCCTTTTTGTCGATTTGTTATAAAACATGATGTTTTGGTGCTTAGGTTGTAAAATCATAACATAATTTGACGTTTAATAGGCTTTTTCTTAATCCCTCCGTATTATCCGACATTTTTGCATATCCAACATTCTGCTGGCCCATTTATGTTGGATAAGCGAGACTCTACTGTATGTATTTATTACCCACCTCATTATCTCCCTCAAACACATCAGTCAGACACACATCCTACACAAGGCTTCACCATACACACAACTCACTTTAATAACAATAATAGTACAAACTAATAATAATATTAATAAACAATACATGATTTATTACCCACCTCATTATCTCCCTCACAAACACATTTGACAAACCTCCCAAACAAGGCTTTTTCCTTGCCTCTTTTTCACACACAAGTGACTTTAATGAGAATAGGAAATAATAATAATAATAAATAGTAAAATAGATAAATAATGCATTATTTATTACCCACTTAATTATCTCCCTCAGGAAACACATCCATCAGGCACCCATCCCACACAAGGCTTCTTCACATACACAAGTCACTTTAACAATAAAAATAATATGTAATAGTACACACACACACATATACAACGCTCTGTTCATTTTGAGTGACATCATAACTCAAAAACTGCTGGACTAATTGCCGCCAAATTTGGCCACAAGACACTTACTAACCCAAGGAGTTACCATCACACAAAAAAACCCTGATTTTGTCATTTGGGAGTTGTACTTACTGAGATTTATAGTTCACCTACAATCGAAGAGCATTCTGAACCCACCAACAATAGAATTGAACCAAACTTGGCACACAGTTCTCCCATGACCAACAGAAAATACTGGAAGGGTTTGGTGGGCAGTGTCCTTTGGTTTTGGAGTTGTAGTTCACCCACATCCAAAGATCAATGATAGAATTGGGCCAAACTTCCCACACAGAACACCCCCCCCCCCCCCCACACACACACAGAGAGAACCCCCATGACTGTTTTCTGGTGGTCTTTGGCAACCCTCCTGACACCCTCTCGCGACCCTCAGGTTGAGAAATGCTACCTTAAGGCCATCCAGTCCAACTCCCTTCACCAGGGCAAGAAAGCAAAGAGCCATCCAGCCATAGATGGCTGTGGAACGCCCTTCCCATGGACATTAGATCAGCCCCTTCATTAATGGTGTTTCGAAGAAAACTAAAAACCTGGCTGTTCGAACAGGCGTTCGGTTAAACAATGCAATGTACACGATGAATATAGGAAACGGAATTATGGAAGACAAATTGGATCACGATTCTAGTTACGAGACATTAATGTGTTGTTATTGATGTGTCATTTTGTATATTATGCTGTTAATGGTTTTTAAACTTTGTATGCTGTTGGATTGACTTTTGCTCTTGTTGTAAACCGCGTTGAGTCACCTACAAGGCTGAGAAATTGCGGTATACAAGCAAAGTAAATAAATAAATAGATAGATCTATATAATCCACACACACACACACATATATATAAGTATATGATAGAAATAGTATCATAGATTTGAAAGGGACCCCTAAAGAAGGACAATTATATGTTGCATGTTCCAGAGTAGGCAAACCAGACAATCTCCAAATCAACACTGACAAAGAAACAGCAGAAAATACTGTTTGCTCACAAAGCATAAAGGCATTAGAAACCAACAGTTTCTCATTACATCATTTTCCAGAATACAAGACTGGGCCACAGCAACGCGTGGCTAGAGACGGCTAGTAACATACAATAAAACAGCAACTCACTTCATTCGTATTGTTCTGAATAATGATCCCTTTCCCGCAGGTCTTTCTACTCCAACAGGCCAGGCCTCTCTTTCCGCTCTTCCCCCAGCTCACCTCACCAAGGTCTTTCTTCCTTCCTGGCCGGCTTCTCCCCTCAAAAGGCGGGAGGAAGCAGCCCAGGCTCTTCCTGCCTTCCGCTCCCCGCATAGGAAGCCCTTCTCCTTCCTTCGTCCTTCTTTCCGGCTTTTCCCCGCGTCTTCTGCCTTACTTTGAGCCAGCCTTCCCCTTCTGACCCTTCCCGCTCGCCGTCCAACCAGGCTCCCTCGCTTGTATTTGGCGGGAGTTCGGGCCACCTTCGCGCTCCAGGGCTCTGATTGGGCGGGACGCGCGGGGCACGTGACCAACCCAACGCGCGCGCCGCCTCCCTCCTTTCCCGATTGGCTCTTGGCGGCTCCTGGCCCTTCTCGCGACAAGTGCTGGAGGGAAGGCGAAGGGGATGTGCGCATGCGCGCTTGCCTTCCAACTCATTCTCTCGAGGTGTAACATAGTGAAACGTGAAAAACAGAAAGGATTGCATCTCCGAAATGCTTCCAAAACCTTCTATCTAAATAAAAATGTAATGCTCGTTTTGTGGGATTAACAGAACTCAAAAACCACTGGACAAATTGACACCAAATTTGGACACAAGACACCTAACAACCCAATGTATGTCCTTCACTCAAAAAATTGATTTTGTCATTTGGGAGTTGTAGTTGCTAGGATTTATAGTTCCCCTTCAATCAAAGAGCACTCTGAACCCCACCAACGATGGAATTGAACCAAACTTGGCACACAGTTCTCCCATTTATTTATTTATTTATTTACCTTTCTTATATACCGCTGTTCTCAGCCCGAAGGCAACTCAGAGCGGTTCACAACAAATACGAACAGCAAAAATTCAGTGCTACAGTATAGAAACAGTTAACAACCTAACACATTACACAATTCATAAACAGTTACTACAATACCCATTCACTGTCGTCTCGTCATCAAAAACATGTTCCAGATTCGTCATCCATCGTTCCATTCCAGTGTTCATTAACCAGTCATTGCACTAATTATTCGAACGCCTGCTCAAACAGCCAGGTCTTCACTTTTTTGCGGAATACCATTAGAGATGGTGCTAGTCTAAGGTCCGTAGGAAGGGTGTTCCACAGCCGAGGAGCCACCACCGAGAAGGCCCTATCTCTCGTCCCTGCCAGCCGAGTTTGAGAAGCAGGCGGGATCGAGAGCAGGGTCTCCCCGGAAGATCTCAAAGTCCTGGTGGGTTCATAGGCAGAGATGCGGTCGGATAGGTACCTTGGGCCGGAACCCATGACCAACAGAAAATACTGGAAGGGTTTGGTGGGCAGTGTCCTTTGGTTCTGGAATTGTAGTTCACAGGAAAAGAAATTTAAAGATGGGCTCAAAGCCAACCTTAAAAACTCTGGCATAGACACTGAGAACTGGGAAGCCCTGGCCCTTGACCGCTCCTGCTGGAGGTCAGCTGTGACCAGCAGTGCTGCAGAATTTGAAGAGGCACGAATGGAGGGCGAAAGGGAGAAGCGTGCCAAGAGGAAGGCGCGTCAAGCCAACCCCAACCAAAACCGCCTTCCACCTGGAAACCAATGCCCTCACTGCGGGAGAAGATGCAGAGAAAGAATAGGGCTCCACAGCCACATACGGACCCACAAGAATACTGGAAGACAATCCTCCTCGGAAAGCGAGGGATCGCCTCATTAAATGAATGAATTATAATGTAGTTCACCTACATCCAGAGATCACTGTGGATTCAAACAGTAATGGATCTGGACCAAACGCAACACAAATACACAACATACAAACCACCTACAAACCCACCAAGAAAATCCAACAAATGCTACGTTCAGCAAAGGACAAGAGGGATCCTCTCACCTCTGCAGGAGTCTACTGTATTCCATGCAGCTGTGGACAAGTCTACATAGGGACCACCAAACGCAGCATTGCCCAAACACGAATCAAGGAACATGAAAGGCACTGCAGACTACTTCAACCAGAGAAGTCAGCCATAGCAGAGCACCTGATGAACCAACCTGGACACAGCATATTATTCGAGAACACAGAAATGCTGGATCACTCCAACAACCACCATGTCAGGCTACACAGAAAAGCCATTGAAATCCACAAGCATCTGGACAATTTCAGCAGAAAGGAGGAAACCATGAAAATGAACAAAATCTGGCTACCAGTATTTAAAAACTCAAAAATTACAACAGCAAAACAGCAGAGAGTAGACAATCAGGCACATCAAATCACTCTCAGCAAAAGATTCCCCCAGGCACTTCCAAGCCATTCAATGCTAATCAAGGTGGTCGGTTGAAACATTCACACCTAGCTCCAGCAGACAAGAGTCCTTTGTCTCACCCTGGTCATTCCACAGATATATAAACCCATTTTCCTACTTCCAACAGACCTCACTACCTCTGAGGATGCTTGCCATAGATGCAGGTGAAACGTCAGGAGAAAATGCCTCTAGAACATGGCCATATAGCCTGGAAAAACCTACAACAACCCAGCAACACGAATACTCAATATGCCCAGATGTGAACACTGGCGGAGTTTGGGGAAAATAGAATCTTGACATTTGGGAGTTGTAGTTGCTGGGATTTATGGTTCACCTTCAATCACAGAGCATTCTGAACCCCACCAACGATAGAATTGGGCTAAACCTCCCACACAGAACCCCCATGTGGGCCACAGCAATGCGTGACAGGAGACAGCTAGTCTATATAAATAAAAAATGAATGTTTGTTTGTGGAATTAGCATAACTCAAAAACCACTGCAACATGCTCTGTGTGGCGTTGCTTTTGAAGACTGTTCAAAAGCTTCAAATGGTCCAACGGACAGTAGCCAGATTGCTCATGGAGCAGCGTTCAAGGAGCATACAACCCCTCTGTTACGTCAACTCCACTGGCTGCCAGTTTGTTACTGGGCACAATTCAAAGTGCTGGCTTTAGCCAATAAAGCTCTAAAAGGTTCCAGCCCAGCTTACCTGTCCAAATGTATATCTCTAATATAATATAAATGGGTTCCTGAATAAGTACATATAACAAAAATACCACTTATACATAGAGTAAACAATAATAGAATTCAACAAGCAGTTATATAGACATGTTGTACTGTTCAATTTCACAGTGATGTCAAACAATATTGTGTAAATTTTGGTACAGTCTCTTTAGAATAATAACAATGTCGTATCTACTTATGTTGAGTAGCTTATAGATCAGCCGTCCACTATATACAACAAAAATGCCACTTATACATAGAGTAAACAATAATGGAATTCAACAAGCAGTTATATAGACATGTTGTACTGTTCAATTTCACAGTGATGTCAAACACTATTATGTAAATTCTGGTACAGTCTCTTTAGAATAATATCAATGTCATATCTTCTTATGTTGAGTAGCTTATAGATCAGCCATCCACGACCGGTTTCGGCCTATCTCAGGCCTTCTTCTGGTGGACTGAAATGAATGTATAAATCAATATTTTGCTCCGGTTGCATACATATAGAACATCTTATACTAAAATGTACTTAAAGAAATTTGTTAAGTCTTCACACTTGCTATTACACCAATATTTGTTGAACATATCCATTAAACACCATGTGTTACAAAACATTTAAGTTACTTACAAGGTTATACACTTGAGAATTTGTTCTCCTCAGGAGATACAGATTTTTGGATCAACAAATATTGAATACAAATATTGAATACAAATATTCAAGGATACCATGCATCTTGCTCTTGGTCGGACCCTCTTCCTTTTTCCTTCCTTTTTCCACAGCATCATTGTCATCTCCAAGCTTTCCTGTCTTCTCATGTGGCCAAAGTACTTCATCTTTGCCTCTAATATCCTTCCCTCCAGTGAGCAGTCAGGCATTATGCCCTGGAGGATGGACTGGTTTGATCTTACGGTCCAAGGCACTCTCAGAATTTTCCTCCAGCATCACAGTTCAAAAGTGTTTCTCTTCCTTTGCTCAGCCTTCCTTATGGTCCAGCTCTCCCATCCAAAGTGGCTACGCGGAATACCATTGCTTTAACTATGCGGATCTTCGTTGCCAGTGTGATGTCTCTACTCTTCACTAGTTTATCAAGATTGGTCATTGCTCTCATCCCACAAAGTAAACATCTTCGGATTTCCTGGCAGCAGTCTGCGTCTGCAGTAATCTTTGCACCTAGAAATACAAACCTTGTCATTGCCTCCACATTTTCTCCCTCTATTTTCCAGTAATCAGTCCGTCCGGTTGCCATAATCAAACCTAGCAGTTCGAAAACATGTAAATGTGAGTGAATCAATAGGTTTAACTCTGGCAGGAAGGTAAGGGTGCACCATGCAGGCATGCTGGCCACATACCTACCTTATGCTATTATTTATAATATTATTTATGTTATTTATTTGTCATGTCAGGGCAACCAGTCAATTATATTACATTTCTAACAGAACAAAGCAAACAAACAGACAAAATACAACATTTGTGAGTTTGGTAGTTGATTAAATGTCCTTTGACCAGTATCTGGCCACTTGGAGTGCTTCTGGTGTTGCTGCAAGAAGGTCCACCATTGTGCATGTGGCAGGGCTCAGGTTGCATTGCAGCAGGTGGTCAGTGGTTTGCTCCTCTCCACATTTGCATATCAAGGATTCCACTTTGTAGCCCCATTTCTTGAGGTTGGCTCTGCATCTTGTGGTGCCAGAATGCAGTCTGTTCAGCGCCTTCCAAGTCGCCCAGTTTTCTGTGTGCCCAGGGGGGAGTCTCTCATTTGGTATCAGCCATTGGTTGAGGTTCTGGGTTTGAGCCTGCCACTTTTGGATTCTCGCTTGCTGAGGTGTTCCAGCGAGTGTCTCTGTAGATCTTAGAAAACTATTTATAGATTTAAGTCGTTGACGTGCTGGCTGATACGCCACAGAAGCGACCAGCATTATTTATGTGTAATAATATATTATTTATATTATTATATTCATAATTATTTATAATAATTAATTTATAATTATTTAGAAGGGTTGTCACCAAACAAGTACCTTTTACCATATGTGGTGGTCATGTAAAGAAATAGAGAAATACTGGTCGAAAGTACATGAGGAGTTACAAAAAATTCTGAAGAGAGTTTTCAAGAAGAAACCAGAATACTATCTATTGGGATTTACGGATTTGGAATTACAATTAGATGAGAACGAAGATAGACTATTTACTTATGCTACAACAGTGGAGAGAATATCTTTGGCGAAGCTTTGGAAAGAGGAAGACATCCCTACCATTGAAGAGTGGTTAGGGAAAATAAGAGAAATAAGAGAAATGGACGAATTAACTTTTTTCTTGAAAAAGAACACCGGGAATCCGATAAAGAGGACAGATTGGACTCTATATGAAAACTACGAAAAGGAAAGGAGCAAATAAGAGGAACATTATGAAGTGGATACAATGGAAATATTACTGAGGACACACCTGATGGAGAGATGGAAGTCAATTTTTATCTTATATATATATATATTTCTTTTTGTGTTTTTTGTATTTTATTTTTTACTGTTTTTTCCTTTTTGATCTTTTGGTGGACTTGGGGGTAGGGGGGTGCTTTTCTATTTTTTTCCTACTTTGCTATTCTCTTTTTTAATATTCACCCTCTTTCGATGTTACTTTTAAAACTTTAATAAAAATTATTTTAATATATATATAATTATTTATAGGTAAATAAAAGTAAAGGTTTTCCTCTGACATTAAGTCCAGTTGTGTCCGACTCTGGGGGTTGGTGCTCATCTCCATTTCTAAGCCGAAGAGCCTGCGTTGTCCATAGACACCCCCATGGTCATGTGGCCGGCATGACTGCATGGAGCGCCATTACTTTCCCGCCGGAGCGGTACCTATTGATCTATTAACATTTGCATATTTTTGAACTGTTCGGTTGGCAGAAGCTGGGGCTAACAGCGGGAGCTCATGCCGCTCCTCAATTTCGAACCTGAAACCTTTCGGTCAGCAAGTTCAGCAGCTCAGCAGTTTAACCCACTGCGCCACTGGGGGCGCCATAATTATTTATAATAATATAATATTTATTTATATTATTTATATTATTTGTCGTGTCAGAGCAACCAGTCCATTATATTACATTTCTAACAGAACAAAGCAAACAAATAGAAAAATACAAAACTTGTGGGTTTGGTAGTTGGTTAAATGTCCTTTGACCAGTATCTGGCCACTTGGAGTGCTTCCGGTGTTGCTGCAAGAAGGTCCTCCATTGTGCATGTAGCAGGGCTCAGGTTGCATTGCAGCAGGTGGTCAGTGGTTTGCTCTTCTCCACACTCGCATGTCGAGGATTCCACTTTGTAGCCCCATTTCTGAAGGTTGGCTCTGCATCTTGTAGTGCCAGAGCGCAGTCTGTTCAGTGCCTTCCAAGTTGCCCAGTCTTCTGTGTGCCCAGGGGGGAGTCTCTCATTTGGTATCAGCCATTGGTTGAGGTGCTGGGTTTGAGCCTGCCACTTTTGGACTCTCGCTTGCTGGGGTGTTCCAGCGAGTGTCTCTGTAGATCTTAGAAAACTATGTCTAGATTTAAGTCGTTGACGTGCTGGCTGATACCCAAACAGGGGATGAGCTGGAGATGTCTCTGCCTTGGTCCTTTCACTATTGGCTGCTACTTCCCGGCGGATGTCAGGTGGTGCAATACTGGCTAAGCAGTGTAATTTCTCCAGTGGTGTAGGGCGCAGACACCCCGTGATAATGCGGCATGTCTCACTAAGAGCCACATCCACTGTTTTAGTGTGGGGAGATGTGTTCCACACTGGGCATGCATACTCAGCAGCAGAGTAGCACAGTGCAAGGGCAGATGTTTTCACTGTATCTGGTTGTGATCCCCAGGTTGTGGGATCAACTTGCTTGCGGTTGCTTCTGGATCGAGAATATTTATATTATTATAGTGCCACTGTACGAAAGTTTCCCAAATAGGAGGGGGAAAACCCCTTCTGTCTCCCAAACATTTTAGATCAGCGTGCGATGCTTCCCTCCCGACGACAGGGGGCGCTCCGGCACCGGTCTCCGGAAGCAGGAAGCCGAAGGGTGAGCAGAAGGCGCTCTATCCTCCGGCTCTGTGGTTTGGAAGCGTGTAGGCCGGGCCTTCTTCGGCGGAAAGCATTATCCCTTTGCGCGCATGCGCAATCCAGCGAGCGGAAGTGACCTGAGAGAGAGGGACGTGGAGAGCGAGCGGGGCAGAGCTTGGCGCTCCTCCGCTCGGCTGCTTCTGCTTGCCTGCCTGCCTGCCTCTCTTCCCTCCTTCGTGTCCCATCTCCCTTTTTTGGGACTACTTTGTGTGTCCTTCCGCGCCTCTTGTCTGTCAGGCTCCCTTCTGTGTCTCCTCAGCCTGTCTGTCTTCTCCTCCATTCCTTTCTGTGATATCAACACCACTTCCCTCAGCCTTCTTTCCTCTCAGGGACTATTGGGGCCTTCTCTCTTTGCTCTGCCTCACTGAGGACTAGACCCTTGAGCCTCAGTCCTATTATTATTATTAATATTGGTATTTAAATTGGCCTGCCCCCGTGTTTGGGGTCTTTGGGCTTTAAACCTCATTCTTATTCTCATTGTTAATATTAATATTTTAATTTATCCCCCCAGTTTGGGGCCTTTAGGACTGATTGCACATCCTAATTACTCTGCCTCGTTGCCATGGGTTCTTCCTGAGGGGAATTATTTTTCTTACTAAGAATACAAATCGTTCTGAGTCACTGGCTGCTCCTTAGCCTTATTATTAGCGATAATAATAACATTGGTTGGCTTTGGCCCTCCTTCTTAGGCTTATTATTATTCATATTGCTATTGATATTGGTCTGCTTCCCAAGCTGTTTGCTTTGGGCTGTTTTTTAGGCATAGTATTAGTATTCTAAATCAGTCCTGCTTCTCTTATCAGTTGGCTTTGGACTATTTCTTGGGCTTATTAGTATTAGTATTCTAAATAAATTCTGCTTTTCTAGCTGTTGGCTTTGGACTATTTATTGGGCTTATTATTATTAGTATTCTAAATAAATACTGTTTCCCTAGCTGTTGGCTTTGGGCTTTCTCTTAGGGTTGTTATTATTATTAGTATTCTAAACCAATTCTGCTTCTCTATCAGTTGGCTTTGGACTGTTTCTTGGGATTATTATTATTATTAGTAGTAATATTAGTATTATAAATACATTCTGCTTCCTTAGATGTTGGATTTGGGCTGTTTCTTGGGCTTATTATCAGTATTACTAGTATTATTAGTAGTAGTGGTGGTATTATAAATCAATTCTGCTCCCCTAGCTGTTGACTTTGGGCTACCCCTAAAGAGTATTGTTGATACGGTTATTGGTAATTTCTTCTCCCTTGGCAATTGAGTGCTCCTTAAGCTTATTATTGTTCATAGTACTATCGATAGATACATTCTGCTCCCTTTTGGCTCTTTCTGAGGGTTATTATAATAATTATTATTAATAACATAGATAAATTGGTCTCCTCCCTTGGCACTTGGTTTTGGTGTCCTCAGGTTTATTATTGTTATACATATCTGTTCTGCTCCCCTATCTGTTGGTTTGGGGCTGCTTCTTAAGAGTTATTATTATTATTGTTATTGTATATCAATCCTGCTTTCCTGGCTGTTGGCTTTGGGCTATGTATTCTTATTGATATTATTATAGATACGTTGATCCACTCCCGTAGCTGGGCTGTTCCTCAGGCCTTCTCTCTCTACATTCCTATATGAAGTAAGTACCGATTTGCCTTTCTTTTTCCAGCCGTGCCTTGTCTTTTTGGAGTGAAACTAGCTCCCTTTTCACCTAAACACAGGGAGAATAGTGTCTGACTTTTTTTTGCCATTTCTTTGTGTGGTGGGAGAAAACTTCCCACTATTTTTGGCCTCTCTTTCTGTCTCATAACTCAAAACACTTGCCTTTCTTACTCTTTTCCTTCTACATTTTTGAGGCAGGAAGAGGAGGCAGCTGTCCTGAGTTTGGCTTTAACCCTCTATCTCTCCGATCCAAGAGCTGGACTCTGCCCTGATCCTTTTCCTTCCTTCCCCCAAACTCTCAGAGTAGCCTTGTCCCTTTGTTTCTACTCTTCTGGATCCAAATCTGTGGTTCACCTGCTTTCTTCTTGATCTCACAATCCCTGTGGACTGATTTGGGGATCCGTCGGAAGCCATCATGTCTGTGGCAGGACTGAAGAAGCAGTTCTACAAAGCCAGCCAGGTGAGAAAAGAGAATATGTCTATATATGTGTGTGTGTATATAGATAGATAGAGATATAGATATAGATTTATATGGCAACTTGTTGTCATGAGCCTTTCCCCCACATCTTAGTAGCCTCTCACGGTGTTTTCTTGGCAAGGTTTGCTCCTAAAGGGTTTTGCCACAACTGTCAGTATGAAGTGTTGTCGCTTGTTGTCACCTGCCATCAACTCTACCTTAGGGTGACTCTATGAATGAGAGGATCCATAGCCATCGGCCTTGCAAACTTATTATTTGATGGAGTTGATCCAATAGTGTGATTTCCCCCATTTCCCACTTCTTTCCACTTTGCCAAACATGGGTTGTTTTCCCCCAAAACATTCCTAATATGACGGCCTTTGTTTAGCCGCCCACTAAGCTACCTTCCATTGTGTATCTCTATCTCAATGAGGTTGGTTCTGGAAATATGGGAAGGGGATCAAGAAAGCGGACATCCATGGTTACCTTTATCTCTGTCTTGATTACACTATGCTCCTTCAGCAGCGAGCACAAAATTGCGCGTATGTCCTTTCCATATTATTCTCACATTATGGCGGGCCTTTATATCTGCTGGTGTTTGGTTCCAGAACAACATCCACATCCATTGAACACTCAAGCTCTATTATGCACAGCAATGTTGTTAAATGATGTCCCTGGTTTAAAACGGTAATAATCAAGATTTGCCTTTAGGATTTTTTGCCCCCAAGCCATGGATGCAGAATCCGTGAATATGAAAGGCCAACTGTATCTCAGAATTAGGGACATCTTTCAGGAGTTTGTTGACTCCTTAAGGGATGTTTGACTGGCTGTTCCCTGGCTACTTAGGAAAACAAGATGCTGGTCTCAATAGCTGAAGGGTTGCCAGGTAGAAGCAAGACCCAGCTTGTTTTCTCCTGCTAAGAAGACTAAAAAAGGAACTCATGGATTCAATTGACCTTTAGGTTGCTGTGAGTTTTCCAGGTTGTCTGGCCATGTTCCAGAAGCATTCCTTCCTGATGTTTTACCCACATCTATGGCAGGCATCCTCAGAGGTTGTGAGGTCTTTTGGAAACTAGGAAAATTGAGTTTATATCCCTGTGGAATAATGTCCAGGGTGGGAGAAAGAACTCTTTTCTTCTTGAGGCGAGCGTGAATGTTGCAGTTGGCCACCTTGATTAGCATTGAATGGCCTTCAACGCCTGGCTGCTTCCTTCCTGGGGGAATCCTTTGTTGGGAGATGTTAGGTGGCTCTGATTGTTCCATGTCTGGAATTCCCCTGGTTTTTTTAGTGTTGCCCTTTATTTACTGTCCTGATTTTAGAGTTTTTTAATACTGTTCATTTTCATGTTTTCTTCCTTTCTGTTGAAATTGTCCACATGATTGTGGATTTCACTGGCTTCTCTCTGTCATCTGACATGGTGGTTGTCGGAGTGGTCCAGCATTTCTGTGGTCTCAAATAGTATGCTGTGTCCAGGTTGGTTCATCAGGTGCTCTGCTATGGCTGGCTTTTCTGGTTGGATTAGTTTGCAGTGCCTTTCATGTTCCTTGATTCGTGTCTGGGCAATGATGCTGCGTTTGGTGGTCCCTATGTAGACTTGAGCCCCCAGTGGCGCAGTGGGTTAAAGCACTGAGCTGCTGAGCTTGTTGATCGAAAGGTCGCAGGTTCGATTCCGGGGAGCGGCGTGAGCTTCCGCTGTCAGCCCTAGCTTCTGCCAACCTAGCAGTTCGAAAACATGCAAATGTGAGTAGATCAATAGGTACCGCTCCGACGGGAAGGTAACGGCGCTCCATTTATTTATTTATTTATTTATTTATTTCATTCACTTATACCCCGCCCTTCTCACCCCGAGGGGGACTCAGGGCGGCTTACAGGGAGGGCACAATTAGATGCCCAATCACACAAACAAATAATCCAAAAATATAACAATTCAGCAATTAGATTAAAACATCAATACATAGTAAAATCATAAAACCTAAAACAATCTCATGTCAGAGTCCATATATCAGAGTCCATACATCCGTTCTACTCCGTTTGTCCTTGTCTATCGCCAGGTCCTTGAGTTAGTTGTCAGAGTGACCAAAAGCTTGGTCCCACATCCAGGTCTTTAGTTTTTTCCTAAATGCTAGGAGGGAAGTCGCCGATCTAATCTCCCCGGGGAGTGAGTTCCACAGGCGGGGGGCCGCCACTGAGAAGGCCCTGCTCCTCGTCCCCGCCAGCCTCACTTGTGAGACTGGCGGGGTCGAGAGCAGGGCCTCCCCAGAAGATCTTAAACTTCGAGGTGGGACGTAGAGGGAGATCCGTTCGGACAAATACACTGGGCCGGAACCGTTCATGCTGGCCACATGAACTTGGAGGTGTCTACGGACAACGCCGGCTCTTCGGCTTAGAAATGGAGATGAGCACCACACCCCAGAGTCAGACATGACTGGACTTAATGTCAGTGGACAACCTTTACCTAACCTATGTAGACTTGTCAACAACTGCATGGTATACGGTAGACTCTTGCAGAGATGAGAGGATTCCTTTTGTATCCCAGCCCCATGTCTGGACATGGAAGCACAGTGTTATGGTGTCTTAAGACTTGGTTTGTTGTTGAGGTGTGACTTCAAGTCATTTCCAACATACGGTAAGCCTATAAATAAAGAAATTGCTATTCCCCCGCCACCACCACTTTTCTTCCACTGCAATTCTGTAGTCAGCCTCCACTAGAATCTGGCATAGAACTGCATGGGAAGACCTAGAGATTCCTTAGAGAGGTGTTTGGAGGAAGTTGACCCTAGAGTCTCGCTTGTGATTTCTGTGAATCCAGAAAGCTGGCCTCGGAAGCTTCCTGGTCACCTCTCGCATTGCTCTGCTTATGGGCTTACGTTCTTATTTTCAGCAGGATTAATTTTAAGAAGTGCATAGGCCGCAGCGTCTCTAAAAAGGCGGCTAGCCAAAAACTGTATCTGCCAAAGCCCTGGAGACCGGACAGAGGGCAGGTTGGAATTGGCAGCTAACAGGAGAGAGAAGATGCAAGGCATCCTTCCCTTGTCAGGCTCAGCCTTAAGGAAATCATAGAAACGGAATAATTCTGACAACAGTAGAACTCATTTTGGGGGAAGCAAGGACCTATTTGCAGTGAACATAAATGACTTTCTAGAATTATGTGTATAAGGAACAGAAATGAATCTTGTGTTTAGGTTTGAGTCCCCTGTAAATATTCCAAATCTGAGATCCCACTCACTTTGGGTCCCTCCATGTTTCATAATAATGTGTGGCACCAGGATTTGAATTCTGAGCAAGTGCAATGGGAAGTAAGGGGTTCAAATCCACCACTGGTGGCAAGTCACACTCTCTCAGCCTCAGGGGAGGGCGATGCAAACCTTTGAATAAATCTTAGTAGGAAAACACTAGGAAAGGATTGCCATTGAAGGCCTCTAGGAGGAAACTCAGTGTAATATAATTTTCCTGTTGAACTAGGATTCCAGGGATTCAAAACCCTGCTGGGCGATGTTGCATGAGTCACAATCTCTCAGCTTCAGAGGAAGGATATTGTAGGCTTCCGCAGATGAAATTTCACAGCGAGAAAAACCGTGAGATCATCACGTTGACTTTGCCCAAAGTCAAAGTGGACATGATAACATACTACTGAAAAACTTTCAGGAAAGTGTAGTTCAGTGATGTGCTGTACTACAGCTCCCAGCCTTCCTTACCATCAACTAGTGGCTGCTGGGAGTTGTAGTCCAACCACATTGAGAGGGTTGGAGAAACCCTACCTCTTCTTTACAGGCTGGCCTTTCTTGGCTGTTCTGGAGGCATAATTCATTTTCCCAAAATGCTGAATGAGAGCCCCCTCCATTGTTTGTAAACTTCCCAAAATCAATGTTTTCCCCAGGAGGACAGCCATGGCAGCTTTGTTTGTGATATGTGGGCTCTTCTGGTTGGGAACAGAGGAATTCTGGGGTTTACAATCCAAATGCTGCTAATTATAATCCATATTCTGGGATTTACAATATAAATTCTGGGATTTACAATCCATGCAACCTGAATTCTGGGATTTATAATTCATACAATTTAAATTCTGGGATGTACAATCCATATAATTCAAATTCTGGGATTTGCAGTCCATACTATGCAAATTCTGGGATTTACAATCCAAATTCTTGAACTTGCAACTCATACAGTCCATATTCTGGGATTTATAATCTAAACTCTGGGGTTTACAATCCATACAATCCCAATTCTGGGGTTTACAATCCTAATTCTGAGGTTTACAATCCCAATTCTGGGATTTAAAATCCATACAAGACAAATTATTGGATTTACCACCCCCAAAAATATTGCCTTTCAAGCTCTACAATTGGGGGGGGGGGGGTGCTTATTCCAAATGCAAGGATGAAAGTGATACTTCCTTTATTTTCGTTCCTCTTAATTTCTGCTGGCTGGTTTTGCGGTTTGGGAGCACAGTGAGAGGGAACGGCAACCACCTTGCCCTATTTCTTGCGGCCCTTTTGTGTTTTTGCACATATTTACCTGACTTTCGACACTGATCTCCCACCGTGCGCCAACAGCTAAAACTCAGCAGCGATTTCCATTTGGCATCTGTTCCCTAACAAAGACATTCCATCTCGCATCCTTTGAACTGTGTTGTCATTGCAGGGGAGTGATGATGAGGTGCCTGCATTGATCAACGCCAACATCAGATGCAAAATATATTTATAGCTAGGCCTTTAATGAAGTGGCACAGCCTTCTCCTATTTATCATCCTCCAGTGCGATTCTATGGTCACCTTCTTCCCATCGTGTTGTGAGACCTAGAGATTTCTAGATGGAACACCTCTTTAGATATCTCTAGGTCAGAGCTTTCAAACTTTGCTCGTTGACAACACACTTTTTCGGCCTGCATCCTTTTGCGACGTAGTCATTCAGTTTTACTAACAAGCTGGAAGTTAACCACTTACAAGAGTCATACTATGTATATATAAGTTTCATATAATGTTTACTGTTGAAACAAGATTAGGACGTGTTTCTTTACACTTATGTATTACTACAGTGTTTCTCAACAGAGGGATCGCAAGGGGGTTTCAGAGGTGTCACCAAAGACCATCAGAAAACATATTTTTTGACGGTCTAACAAATCCCTTTAGCAGAGATGGCTGAAGATCTCTCTGCCTGTCCTTCCCTTCCTTTTTGGAAACAGACAGCGAATGCTTCCACCAAAAACCCTTCTCCACTTTGATTGGCCTACCTCTCAGACTCCAAGTGGAGGAGGGGAGAGCAGGCATGCTTGGCACATGGCAGCGTGGTACGTATGTGTGGGTGAGGGAGAGCTTGTAAGGCTGGAGGAAGGCTTGTGCCAGCAAATCCCTTCAAGGCATGGAGGTTCTGTGTAGGAAATTTGGCCCAATTCTGTCATTTGTGGGGTTCAGACTGCTCTTTGATTGTAGGTGAACTATAAATCCCAACAACTACAACTCCCAAATGTCGAGGTCTATTTTCCCCAAACTCCACCAGTGTTCACATTTGGGGGTATTTGTGCGAGGTGTGGTCCAGATGCATCATTGTTTGAGTCCACATTGCTCTCTGGATGTAGATGAATTACAACTCCAAAACTCAAGGTCAGTGCCCACCAAACCCTTCTCGTGTTTTCTGTTAGTCAGGGGAGTTCTGTGTGCCAAATTTGGCTCAATTCCATTGTTGGAATGCTCTTTGATTGTAGGTTAACTAGCAACTAATCCCAGCAACTGCAACTCCCAGATGACAAAATCAACCCCACCAGTATTCAAATTTGAGTGTTTCGGGCATTTGCACCAAACTTGGTCCAGTGAATGAAAATACATCCTGCATATCAGATATTTACATTACAATTCATAACAGTAGCAAAATTACAGTTGTGAATTAGCAACGGAAATAATTTTATGGTTGGGGTCACCACAACATGAGGAACTGTATTAAGGGGTCGCGGCATTAGGAAGGTTGAGAAACCCTGTACTACTAGCTTGGGTACCCGGCATTGCCTGAGTTATTTGAAAAAAGTCAGTTTTTAATTTAACAAAATGGATAAGGTTGTAGGTGAACTAGAACTCACGTCGTGCCAGGCTAACCCCCTGAAAATCCACCAGTAATTAAAGTTTGTCATATTGGGCAAGTTTGCTCTGACTGCATCATTGGTGGGATTCAGTGTGCTCTCTTTACTTTCATGTGGAGTCCTGTGCCTCTAAAATTCAGCAAGTGTGGAGATATGACTGTGCTCAGAAAGGCAATGGTGAGCTCTCTGTGCACAAGTCTCCACTGAAGAGGTTGATGGGAGAAAAGCCCCTATGAGATTCCGTATTCTCAAGAAAGAAGAGGAAGAAACTGCCTTATAAAGTCCCAGAAACATCCTTGCTCTACGTTTCTCCGCCTTCTCTTCCTCTCCTCTTGCAGCATGGATATCTGATGAGGCCTCTTGACCCAGCAGATGGTTCCTTATTGTTCTCTCAGCACCTCAATCTTTCCCCTGCAGCAGTCAGCATTAAATCCCAGTGCTGGATGCGTGTGCAAACCATCTGTCCCCCCTTTTGTAGTCGTTCTACATTCCCTTGTCTGAGGAAAACCAAAAAAGAGTGGAGTTTCTTTGGGAGCTCATTGGAGTCCAACTTAGGCATATTGGTTTGGATGAGGCCGCAGGGGCCATCCAGTCCAACCCTGTTTGACACAATCTAAGCCCTCCCGACAGATGGCCAGTCATACCTCCGAAAAATGAGACTTTGCAACGCTAGTTGAATTGTTGGGTACGGAATCCAGAGATATTACCTGTGTTTGATCCCTATGGACCAAATGGCTTTAGGGATTCCTTGCCAACTACTATATAATACTGGACAGGTCAGAAGGTACCCCAAGTACCAGGTTAACCCTGAGTACTTAAAAGTTTGCTATGTTGGGCAAGTTTTCTCTATATGCATCATCGGTGGGGTTCAATATGTTCTCTGGCTGTAAGGTAAACTACAACTCCCACTATGGTGAGTCAGTCCCCTCAAACCCCTCCAGTAGGTTGAGTTAGTCATGCCAAATCTGTGTGCCAAATTTGGTCCAGATCCATCAACAGTGGAGGTCACCATTTCTCTGGTTGTGGGTGAACTGCAACTCCCAGAAAGGAAAATCAGTTCCCCCAAAACTTCTACAGTAGACAAATTTTAGCATATCAAGTACGTGTGCCAAGTTTGGTCCAGATCCATTGTTGTTTGGGTTCACAGTACTCTCTGGATGTAGGTGAACTGCAACTCCCGCAAATCAAGATTAATTTTCCCCAAAGACATCCAGTCTTTTTTGTTGGTCATGGGAGTTCTGTGTGCCAAGTGAGTTCCAGGTCAATTGTTGGTGGAATTCAGCATGTTCTTAGATTGTAGGTGAACCATACATCTCAGTATCTACAACTCCTATAAATCATGATGAACTCTCCACAAACCTCTCTAGTATGTTCAGTTGCTGATCAATTCCTGTGTTTGCTGTGTGCCACAGAAAAGAATAGGAAATGGTTATGGGAGAGACAGTGGGTGGAGTCATGCAAATTCCACACCAATGGAGAGAGTCAGAAACACTGGGATGTCTGTGGTGGAGGAAAAAACAGAAAATCTAGGATGAAATTGTCCCCGTATGAAAGCCTGCACTTGGGTGGTGGGCAGTGTGCTGTTTGTGGAGAACATTGGCAGGGCTCTTGGACATGTTCATGGCACTGTCTATAACCTGCAATGTTATTGGAGGGAGGGCCATAGGTGTCTCCTGAGTGGTGGGAACTATGGTTATTTGTGGAAGTGTGAGTCTGTCTGTGGAAGTGGCCACCCCAGCCGCACACATACACATACATACATACATACATACATATTCACTTTTATTATGGATATAGATTACAATTATTAGTTGTGACTTTTTGTTTACCAGGGAAACTTTTCCAAGGCTTGGGCTTGGTTTGTTCTTTTGAAGGTGCAGATATAGTCCCATCTCTTATCAGATTTGCCCCCATCTCCCAGCTGTCAGTTTCCTGATGCAAGGAGGACGTTATGCAACAAAGGCCTTTCCTGTCTCCCCACCCTTTGCTGGTCAAAACCTGGAAGGGGAAACTCCTTTTTCCTTTTGTTTGAAGCCCTCCACGCTTTGTTGTTTTGTCATGAGGCCTTTCTGACATACAATGAACCTGTTGCAGGTTTTTCTCAGTAAGATTTCTTCGAAGGGGTTTGCTGTTAGATGGCCCTCTGTCGTGAGGGCTCGGATTGGGTCATTCCTATCTGGCAGAAATGGCTTGGACTGGATGGCCCTTGGGGGTCCTTTCCAACTCTTCCAGACTTCTATGGAAGAAGTTGGCAAGGAATCTCTAAAGCCTTCCTTTCCTCCAGGAATCAAAGCGAGAAAATCTCTACGGCAGTATTTCTCAAGCTTCCCAATGCCGCAACCCCTTAATACCATTCTTCATGTTGTGGTGACCCCCAACCATAAAATTCTTTTTGTTGCTACTTCATAACTGCAATATTGCTACAGTTATGAATCGTAATGTAAATATCTGATATGCAGGATGTATTTTTATTCACTGGACTAAATTTGGCACAAATATCCTATACGCCCAAATTTGAATACTTGTGAGCCGGGGGGGGGGGGGGGGGGTTGATTTTGTCATTTGGGAGTTGTAGTTGGTGGGATTTGTAGTTAACCTACAATTAAATAGCATTCTTAACTCTACCAACAATGGAATTGAACCAAACTCCTATGACCAACAGAAAATACTGGAAGGGTTTGGTGGGCATTGACCTTGCGTTTTGGAGTTGTACTTGACCTACATCCAGAGAGCAATGTGGACTCAAACAATGATAGATTTTTACTAAACTTGGCACAAATACTCAATATGTCCAAATGTGAACACTGGCAGAGTTTGGAGGATAATAGACCTTGATATTTGGGGGTTGTAGTTGCTGGGATTTATAGTTTACCTACAATCAAAGAGTACCAACGATAGAATTGGGCCAAACTTCCCGCACAGAACCCCCCTGCCTTGAAGAGAGTCCCTCCAGCCTCGCACACTCTGCCTCACCCGCACATGCACACCACACTGCCACGTGCAGATCATGCCTGCTCTTCCCTCTCTGCTTGAAGTCTCAGAAACATCCCTACCCTTGGCTGAGAGGCCGGCCAATCACAGCAGAGGAGGGCTTTTGGTGGGAGGATTTGCTGTCTGTTTCCAAAAAGGAAGGGAAGGACAGGCAGAGAGATCTTTAGCCTTCTCTGCCCAAGGGGTTCCTAAGAACATCAGAAACATATGTTTTACTTGTCTTTGGTGAGCCCTCTGAAATCCCCTCAGGACCCCCCCCAGGTGTCCTGACCACCAGGTTGAGAAACACTGCTCTATGGATTCTGTATCCAAGAATTTAACCATTGGCTTTGGAGCGTGGCAGAGTGTACTTCTTTGGATGGTTTGGAATACCGTCTATGGGCCACCTTGGGTCTCACTCACACCTGTAAAATAAATCGATGTTCCAATATGCAACCAAATTGGTTCTTGTTCATACCACAAAACCGTTTACGTTCAAAAAAAGAAGCCATTGGGAATTGGAAGTTCTGGGCAACAGTCTCTTCCATGTGGCAGTGTTAGTCTGCAATACCCATTATCCCTGTCTAGTTGGGGATATTGGGGGATGTAGTCTGGTGCCACTTGAAAACAATCTCCATTGTAGAATGAATGCATTTTTACTGTAGCTGCCGTGGCTCAAGGCTAGCTATGGGATCCTGGGGTTTCTTTCTTTCCATGTTTTGTTTTTGAAGATCCAGACTAGTTTTGTGCATCCCAAGGTATCTTTCTGTTAGCTCCTGGTATGATTGATCAGAGACTTTTATATCGAATGGGAACGGAATTTGTCATCGTTCAGTCAGTCTGAAGGCAATAAGCCGGAAGGAAAAAAAAAAGCTTTAGTTGTCCCATAGAGGAATGTTACAAGAAAATAAATGGAAAGGCTTGGAATTTTTACCCATTTGCACTTGATTTACTCCGGGAAACACAAGAAGAAGCTCTATTTCTTGGCTCTTCTCCTTCATCTGGAGAAACTGGAACGCCTGCCCACACCTTCCTTTGGAAGCTTGGCGCTCAAATCCCTAACATGTGCTGGAAATGACGCTGATCTCTCCCTCTCTCTCTCTCTCTCTCTCTCTCTCTCTCTCTATATATATATATATATATATATAATACAGGGCGGGAGGCAGTGCCAAGTTTCTCCCAAAGAGCTTGCAAAGGAATGTACAAACTCTCCCCACAGCCTTTGGCCTGTTTCTTTGAAAGGGCTTCTTTCGTACATAATTACGCCATAACGAACCACGACAACACAGTCAGCTAGGCAACGTGATCCTGCATTTGCCTTTAGCTGTATACAAACACCCATTACATGAGATCCTTTGGAGAGCATGCTCATTTTCAAAGAGAGGAGACCCAGAACGTTTGTTAATTTTCTTCTTTGTGAAAGGCAGTGGTTCCCAACCTTTTTTTGACATGGGACCACTTTGACCAGGGACCACTCTCCAACATCATTACCGAAAGGGTTACAAATCCGTTTTTGGTCAACTTTAGATTTGGTTTGGTTATTTGGGGTGCATTGAACACATCAACTCTAGTTTCCGATACAGAACATATGCCATCCAGTAGTTGCTCTCTGCTCACCCACAGAAAACCATATTTAAAAATGTAGAGCTGATGTGGAAATAGCAATCTTTCATGGGTAGTCAGCCTCTCCCCTCCAACATCCCTATTGCCTCGGCACTATAAAAGTTTTGCAAGACCAGTCGCTCTCGTTGCCACATGATTTCGAGGCAACGGTGTAGTAATGGTGAGGCCGCAGATCATATTTTCGTTCTTGCAAACCGCTGGTGGTCCATGGACCACAGATTGAGAACCACTGGTGTAAGGGACATCTCCACGGATTTGGGTATCTATACAGATAGAACCAAAAGCTGGTAGATACTGTTGGCCTGGTATACATCCCCCCCCCCCCCCCCCGGTGAAGCTATATGGAAAAGGTTCACCGAAAAACGCATCCTTCAGCCTAAAATATAGGATAGGAAATGCAAGAACTTTTTCATGGCTAGATGTATCCTTCCTTGCTGCATTCTAGATCCACTTTCACCAGACTCTGTGGTCACCGCTTGACCTTTTGAGTTCTCTGAGAGAGAACTTAATGCAAAGGATGTTAAAGGGTCACGCTGAGAATAGGTCAGGCTTCATAATCAGCATTCGGCAAGCTGCTCTTTCCCTTGTTACTCATAGGCAGAACTCTTGTGATGTCATGGCATGTTTTGGAGCTTAGGGACATCATCATCATCATCATTAACTTGGGTACCCAGCATTGCCCGAGTTATTTGAAAAAGTCATTTTTTAAATTGTACAAAATGTATAAGATTGTGGATTAAGTACAATTGACATCTTGTCAGGTTAACCTCAAGAGACTCCATCAGTATTTAAAGTTTGCTATGTTGAGCATGTTTGCTCTCGATGCATCATCAGTGGGAGCATGGATGAGTTCCCTCTGTCAGCTCCAACTCCCCATGCTCGGACATGAGAGAAGCCTCCCACAAGGATGGTAAAACATCTGGGCGTCCCCTGGGCAATGTCCTTGCAGAATGCCAATTCTCTCACACCAGAAGTGACTTGCAGTTTCTCAAGTTGCTCCTGACACAGAAAAAAAGTGGGGTTCTGTGTACTCTCTGGCTGTAGGGTAATCTACAACTCCTACTATGGTGAATCAGTCCCCTCAAACCCCTCCAGTAGGTTGAGTTAGACATGGGGGTTCTATGTACCAAGTTTGGTCCAGATCCAGGTCTTCTCCCGACTCACTGCTGTACAGTCAGCCTTCCATAAGTGCGATTCAGCTATCCATAGCTTGAAAATATTTAATTTTTTTTCATTGCAACAAGTGAACTTTGAGTTTTCCATTTTAGGGACAATATTTTTGTGTGTATTATGATATGATACTTCTATCCTGGAACCAAACCCTGGGGGATGCCAGAGGACCCACTTGTAAGGCCATTTATCTGAGCAGCGATGCTCCGTTCAAGTTGCTTTGTGCTACTACGCTGCTTTTTAAAAAATCCATGTTTTCCAAGCCAGTAATGGGTTTCCGGTCGTTGTCTGCGGGTTACATTGGGTAGCCTTTGCCCTGAATCCCATGGGCAGAAAAATGAACAGTGGACCTGTGCGAGCTCTTGAGAGAAGCAATGCAATCAGGGAAACCTCATACCACATTGCTGTGTGTGTGTGTTTTCAAACAGGCTTAACCTGCTGTGTCCTGAATCACACTGACCCATCCTGGCCCTTGCCGAGCATGTTCCTTCTGACCAAACAGGAAGCATGGATTTTGCTGGTTGTTTTCCTCTCCTCTGGGCCATATTTGTGTGGCATCCAGAGAGCCCCTTACCTGGTAGGCCTCAATAGTTGGTAAAAACCTCCCAGTGCATTCTGTCTTGTGGTAAGCATCCTTGGTAACAAACATGGCATCTGGGCACTTCTTTTCCTCTGAGGAAGTTGCCTTGTGGCCCTCGACAGCAGGCTCCAAGACTCGAGACTTTATTTTAACCTGGACATCAGTCCACTTCTGAGATCCGTAGATAATCCTGTGTTGTTCCCTTTTCCCTTTAGATTTCTCCCCTGGTCATTTTTAACATACCTACTTTTTTCTTTTATTAGCTTGGTTACCTGACATTACCCAGGTTATTTGAGAAAGTCAGTTTTTGATTGTACAAAATGCATAAGGTTATGGGTGAATTACAACTGATATCATGCCAGGTTAATCCTGAGAAACTCAATCAGTACTTAAAGTTTGTTATGTTGGCCATCATCGGTGGGATTCAGTGTGCTCTCTGGCTGTAGGGTAAACGACAAATCCCACTATGGTGAGTCAGTCCCCTCCAACCCCTCCAGTAGGTTGAGTTAGTTGTGGGGGTTATGTGTGCCAAGTTTAGTCCAGGTCCATCAACAGTGGAGGTCACCGTTTCTCTGGTTGTGGGTGAACTGCAACTCCCATAAAGGAAGGTTAGTTCCCCACAACCCCCCCCCCCCCCCGCCCCCAGTATTCAAATTTCGGCAGATCAGTTATGTGTGTCAGGTTTGCTCCAGATCCATCAGTCTTTGGGTTCACAGTGTTCTCTGGATGTAGGTGAACTCCAACTCCCCCAAATCAAGGTGAATTTTCCCCAAAGACCTCCATGTTTTTTTTGCTGGTCATGAGGGCTCTGTGTGCCAAGTTTGGTCCAACTCCATCTTTGGTGGAGTTCAGAGTACTCATTGATTGCAGGTGAACTATAAATCCCAGTACCTACAACTCCAGGCTAATTCCCCTTAAAACCCACCAGTATTCCAAATTTGGGCATATCAGGTATGCATGACAAGTTTGGTCCAGATCCATTGTTGTTTGGGTTCATAGTGCACTCTGGATGCAGGTGAACTACGACTCCTATAAATCCCCCCAAAGACCTCCAATATTTTTTGTTGGTCATGTGGGTTCTGTGTGCCAAGTTAGTTTCAGGTCCATCATTGGTGGAGATTGCAGGTGAACTATACATCCCAGTACCTACAACTCCTAGAAATGGTGAATTCTCCCCAAATCTCTCTAGTATGTTAATTTGCTGACCAATTCCTCTGTTTGCTGTGTGCAATAGAAAAGAATCAGAAAAAGGCAGTGGGCGGGATCATGCAAATGTCATACCATTGGAAAGAGTAAGAAACAATGCGATGTCTGTGTTGGAGGAAACCCGTCAAATCTAGGATGAAGTTGTCCCCATATGAAAGCCTTCACTTGGGTGGTGGGCAGTATGGTGTTTGTGGAGGACAATGGCAGGGTCCTTGGACATGTTCATAGCACTTGCTATAACCTGCAATGTCATTGGAGGGAGGGCCATTGGTGTCTCCTGCAAAGTGGGAGCTAGAGCTCTTTGTGGAGGTGGGAACTTCTCTGTGTAAGTGGACATCCCAGCCACATACACACATACATATTTTCAAATAGAAGATAGATGGGTCCCCAAAGTACGGCCCACAGTCTGGCTACAGCCCTCCACCCCCTGCCCTAAACTTTAGACTTAGGGTCTTCCTGAGTCTGAAACCAATTGCCGGCACCCAACAACAACAATCCTAATTAACTTGACCCTCTCATCATCCAAAAGCAGGCCCACATTTCCCAGTGAAATACTGGTTTGTTTATGTTGGTTGACATTGTTCTTCATTTTAAAATAATGTACTTTTTAGTTGTTGGGGGTTTTTTTTGCGCTACAAGAAGGTAGGTAGTGTGCGTAGGAATTCGTTTGCTTTTCTTCAAAGTATACTCTGCGAGACCGTGAACCAGCCCTCAGCTTAAAAGTTTTGAACCCTGTTTTATGGCATCAACAACTACTAAAAGTATGCCCACTCTTCCTTATGCAGAGCTATTTTTGCTTGCTAGAAGCAAACAGGCAAGCACTATGTGGCTGCCTTTCCCAGAGTGCAGGCTATTAATTATTAATCAGGCCATTATCGAATCCTTTTCATAGATGAAGAAGGCTCCGCCTAATTAATTCTACTGTTCCCCAACTGTTGCCGTACATTTCATCCGCCCTGCTGATCCCATGGGAGGGGAAAGCATTGGCCTCTGAACCGAGGCTTGTGCTGGTTGAGCTCGAAAAACCACAATCCAGCAGTCTTCACCTTATTATTATTATTATTATTAAATTATTAGTAGTATTATTTATTATTATCCTGCCTCTACTCAAGGCAGGGTATGGCGGAGTCAAACTGCACAAGCAAAAACAGAACATGGTTGCAACACATATATTAACAGACATAGATGGAAGATTACAACACAGCCTTCAAACCACCTGTCAGCTGACGTCGACGCCATGAATTTCAGTAGGTTTCCTTAAGCAAGGACAACTCAGAGATGTTTTTCTAGTTCCTCCTCCTGGAAAAGAGCTATTGGTCGTCGTTGGTGCTCTCCAATCCAAGCCCCAACCTGGGCTGACTATTGGCATCCAAGATCAGACTACATTGAGTGCCATCACATCGCTTGTTGTTTTTGGCGGCGCCATGAATTTCAATGGGTTTTCTTAAGCAAGGACGACTCAGAGGTGATTTTCCAGTTCCTCCTCCTGACATAGAGTTGTTGGTTGTCATGGGCACTCTTCCATCCAAGCACCAACCAGGGCTGTCTCTGCTTAACCTCCAAGATCAGACAGGATTTGGTGCTTTGAGGGTAGGAGAAAATGGGACCTAAACACAACTGTCAGGTTAAAACGGGGCAAAATCTAGCACTGTAATATGCAACGTTAAATATTGATGCATACCTTACACCAGTGGTTCCCAATCTCTTTTTGACCAGGGACCACTTTGACCAGGGACCACTTCGACCAGGACCACACTCCAACATTAGTACCAAAAGGGGCGGGCCTGGTCAGTTCTGCGAAAAGAAGCAGAAATAAAATAAAATAAAATAAAATAAATAAAGAGAAAGTAGGTTCGTGGACTGGATTTTTGTTCTTGCGGCCCACAAGTTGGGAACCACTGCTTTAGACTCATAGAATTGCCAAAGCATAGAGTTAGAAGGCTCCTTAGAGGCCATCTAGTCTATTTATTTATTTACAACATTTATATGTCGCCCTTCTCACTCCGAAGGGGACTCAGAGGGGCTTACAAGATATATATACACACAATATATTATATTATTAGCATAGTACAATATTATATATTACTATATTGTACTATACCATTATATTGTAATATTATTAGTAATATTATATGCAATATAAAATATATGATTATAATATATTAGTATTATATTGTATTACATTATAATATTATAAATATATATATATACAATATATTATATTACATTATATTATATTATTAGCATAGCATAGGAGACAAGGTGAAACTAATGCAAGGGGAGTTAATCGAGGCTGGCACTGCAGCTCCACTCTCAGTCTGCTGGTGCCTGCCATGTTGAGCCTTGTTGGTCTCTGCTGCACCATCTTGGCCACCTCCCTCCTGCGCGAAGTGTAGATCAGGACAAGGCCACTTCACGCTGCTCCAGCTTCGCAGCGGGACCATCACCTCCACCACCAAGGCCTGCCGAGACTATGCTGCACAAACAGCACCTACAGCTAAATCTGGAGGGCTACAGACACATTATTGCCCTCATTGGTGCTGCGGTGGATGTCCAGTTTGATGAGGCTTTGGAAGTGCAAGGCAGAGACACACAGCTGGTCCTGGAGGTATCACAGCACATAGGTGAGAACACTGTTCATACCGTTGCTATGGGTGATACCAAAGACTTGGTAGCACCAGCCTTTGTTGAGATAACACAACTAAAAGTTGTGGGTCTCCTTGCATCTTATGCCAAAGGTGGTAAAATTGGCCTGTTTGGTAGTGCTGGTGTAGACAACACAGTATTGATCATGGTGCTTATCAACAATGTTGATAAAGCATGTGGTGTCTACTTGGTGTTTGCTGGTGTTGAGGAGAGAACCCGTAAAGGAAACGACTTGGACTATGAAATGATTGAATCTGGAGTCATGAACCTGAAGGACACTACATCCAAGGTCATTCTTGTTTGTGGACAGATGAATGAGCCACTTGGTGCTTGTGCTAGGATTGTTTTAACTGGGTTGACTGTGGCTGAATATTTCAGAGACCAGGAGGGCCAGGATGTATTATTTTCATTGATAATATCTTCCAATGCACACAGGCTGGACAGAATTTCCTGAGCTGTGGGATACCAGCCTACTCTGGCAATTGATATGGGTACCATGCAAGAGAGGATCACAACAACTCAGAAGGGCTCTATCACCTCAGTGCTGGCCATCTATGTACCAGCTGATGACTTGACTGATCCAGTCCCTTCGACCACATTTGCCCACTTGGACACCACCACTGTGCTATTGTGTGCCATTGCTTAACTGGGCATTTATCCAGCTGTAGATCGTCTAGACTCCACCTCCCTTATCTTGGATCCCAATACTGTGGTGCAGGAACATTATGATGTGGCCCGTGGAGTGCAAAAGATTTTGCAGGACTATGAGTCTCTCCA
This sequence comes from Anolis sagrei, assembly GCF_037176765.1. Classification (NCBI taxonomy): domain Eukaryota; kingdom Metazoa; phylum Chordata; class Lepidosauria; order Squamata; family Anolidae; genus Anolis; species Anolis sagrei. Next base: position 56,208,870 of record NC_090034.1, on the reverse strand, counting down.
GGACATCATTGCTATTTTGGGTATGGATGAGCTATCTGTAGAGGATAAATTGACTGTGGCATGTGCATGTAAGTTACAGAAATTTTTGTCCCAGCCCTTCCAGGTAGCTGAGGTCTTCACTGGCTATGCAGGGAAACTGGTACCGCTGAAGGAAACCATTAAAGGAGTCCAGCAGATCTTGACAGGAGAGTATAAACATCTCCTCAAACAGGCTTTCTACATGGTTGGACCCATTGAGGCGGCAGTGGCAAAGGCTGATAAGCTAGCTGAATAGCACTCATGAGTCCCTTGTTAAGTCAAAAACTGTTCTCAAATTTTCATTGGTTCATGTTGAGATTCCTCCTTGGGAAGACGCGTAACACATCTGCAGAATATTTACATGTTTCCAATAAAACATCTTGTGAAAAAATGTCTAATGCAGCATCTCCAGGTAAAAGCCTCCCCAATGAAGAGGAAACCCCACTCACCTCTAGGGTCATTGATCCCATTGCCAAGCCTCTCTTACTCTCAAGAAACTTCTTTGAATGTTGAATCGAGATCTACTATCCTGTGGCCATCAGACACTTAGCTCTGGTCCTTCCCCTCTTCTCTGGGCAGCCCTTGAGATATTTCAAGGGAGTGATCATCTTTTAGGTTTTTTTTCCTTGCATTTTCCTGGCATCACACTCAACAGCTTCATCCAGGTGCCATTTCTATCTCTGAGGCCAAAGCACTATAGCTTTAAAACCACAAAGACAGCAGGGGTTTCTTTATTTTTCCACTAGCTTGGGAACCTGGCGTTGCCTGGGTTATTTGAAAAAGTCCAATTTTTGATTGTACAAAATGCATAAGATTGTGGATTAACTACAACCGACATGCCAGGTTAACCCCAAGAAACTCCATCAGGACTTAAAGCTTGTTATGTTGGATACGTTTGCTGTAGATTCTGTCTGGCTGTAAGGTAAACTATGACTCCCACTATGATGAATCAGTCCCCTCAAACTCCACCAGTAGGTGAAGTTAGTCATGGGGGATCTGTGTGCCAAGTTTGGTCCAGGTCAATCATCATTGAAGGTCCCAATTTCTCTAGCTGTGGGTGAACTACGTCTCCAAGAAAGGAAGGTCAGTTCCCCCCAAACCCCTCCAGTAATCAAATTTTGGCATATTCGGTCTGTGTGCCACATTTGGTCCAGATCCATCAGTGTTTGGGTTCACAGTGCTCTCTGGATGAAGGTAAACTACAACTCCCCCAAATCAAGGTGAATTTTCCCCAAAGACCTCTAGTATTTTTTGTTGGTCGTTGGGGTTCTCTGTGCCAAGTTAGTGCCAGGTTCATTGTTGCTGGAGTTCAGAGTGCTCTTAGATTACTGGTGAACTATACATCCCAGTACCAACAACTCCTATAAATGATGGTGACTTTCTCCCCAAACCTCTCCAGCATGTTCTATTGCTGATCAATTCCTCTGTTTGCCATGTTCCATAGAAAATAGGAAAGGGTTATGGTAGAGGCAGTGAGCAGGGTCATGCATATTCCACGCCAATGGAAAGGGGAAAAAACACTGGGGTGTCTGTGGTGGAGGAAAAACAGAAAATCTAGGATGAAATTGTCTCTGTATGAAAGCTTTCACTTGGGGGTGAGCAGTATGGTGTTTGTGGAGGATATTGGCAGGGCTCTTGGACATGTTCGTGGCACTCACTACAACCTGCAATGTCATTGAAGGTAGGGTCTTTGGTAGCTCCTGAGTAGTGGGAGCTATAGCTATTCATGGAAGTAGGAGCCTGTCTGTGTAAGTGGACATATATATATATATATTCACTTTTATTATGTGTATAGATATTAGAAAAATATTCTTGGGGGGGGGGGGAATCCTTTCCTTTTCCATGGTTTTTTAAAAGATTGTTACAGACCTTTTGGCTTCTAGTGTGTCATATTCCACAACTCAAGCTTTTACTCTTTTTGACCTCGCTGCCCAGTTGTTCCATCCATTACTTTATTCATTCCAACTCAAGGCAGCTTGCACAAATACATTGCATGCAATAAATAGTTTCCTTCCATACATATAACCTGGAGGACACAGGTTGCTTCAATATTTAGCTCCTTGTCATAATATTCAATCATTGGTGAACTTTGCTACCCGGAGAAAGCTTTTGTCCACCTTCTGTGTGTTTTGTTCTCTTTATTTTCAGCCACGATGAGGCCCCCTTCTCCTCTTCCTTTGCAATTCATGTTTTCCCCCTTTTTTGTTATAAAAAAAGATCCACATCCTCCTTTTCAGCGGCAGCTTCCTTTCCCCACATCCCATCAAACTGCAAACCCATCATTTTTTCAGAGACCATGTCTTGTTGACAGGAAACAGACTAGAAGTGTAAGCTGGTCCCTAAGCCAGCTGTAGGGGAGTGCATTTCAAAGGCAAAACACTAAAGTGTCGGGGTCATAGATTTGTACGCACTGTGCTTCTCTCGTGTAGATGGTACCAGTCTTTCTCCCTGGATTGTGAGTGAGATTTTATTTGAGGGGGAGTGAATTTAAAATATATTTTTAATTGGCTTTATTGTATTTTAATTACATTTTAAGAACAGCATGTCTCAGAGGAGTGTGCTTGCTCCTTCAATTTTTAACATTTACACAATGTTCAGCCTTTGTCAGAAGGGACAGAGAGTTTCATCTATGCTGACGATCGTGCCATCACCGCTCAAGCAGAGAGCTTTGAAATGGTTGAACAGAAGCTCTCCGAAGCTTTAGGTGCTCTTGCTGCCTATTACAGGGGAAATCAGCTGATTCCTAATCCATCTAAAACACAGAAGTGTGCTTTTCAGCTTAAGAACAGACAAGCATCTCGAGTTCTGAGGATTACCTGGAAAGGAATCCCACTGGAGCATTGCAACAGCAAAGTACCTGGGAATAACTCTGGACCATGCTGTGACTTATAAGAAGCACTGCTTGATTGTCAAGCAAAAAGTAGGTGCTAGAAATAATATCGTATGAAAACTGTCTGGCACAATGTGGGAATCTCAACCAGACACAGTGAAGACATCTGTCCTTGTGCTTTCCTAACCCACTGTTGAATATGCATGCCCAGTGTGGAATATATCTAACCACATTAAAGCAGTGGATGTGGCCCTTAATGAGACATGCGGCATCATCACAAGATGTCTACACCTCACACCACTGGAGAAATGATACTGTTTAGTTGGTATTGCACGACCTGACATCTGTTGGGTAGTAGCAGCCTGTAAGGAAAGGACATCTCTGGCCCATTAACCAGCAAGCCAATACCTTAAATCAAGAAATAGCTTCCTAAGATCTACAGAGATACTTGCAGGAATACCTTAGCAAGCGAGAGTCCAAAAGTAGAAGGTTAAAACCTGAAACCTCAATGAGTTGCTGATACCAGATGAGAAATTCCCTCCTGGGCACACAAGACTGGGTGTTTTGGAAGGTGCTGAACAGACTGCGCTCTGGCACTACAAGATGCATAGCCAACCTTAAGAAATGGGGCTACAAAGTGGAGTCCATGACATGCGAGTGTGGAGAAGAGCAAACCCCAGACAACTTACTACAATGCAACCTGAGCCCTGCCACATGCACAATAGAGGACCTCCTTACAGTGACACCAGAGGCTGTCCAAGTGGCCAGCTTCTGGTCAAAGGACATTTAGTACAATGCCAAGTTTTTAACTTGTTTATGATTTTTCCATACATTATAACTATATTCTCAATTTACTTCTGACACGAGAAGAGGAAGCAGCAGCAGTACAGAAAAGATGCCACATTGAGGAGGAGCAGGCATGTTTTCTTTGGTCCCAAAGACAAGGACACAATGGAACAACGGATTCAAATTACATCGAAAAGAGATGTCACCGAAACATTCAAAAGAACTTGCTGAGGGTCAGAGCTGTTTGACGGTGGAATGTGTGTGCGATAGAGTCTCCCCCTCTGGATCATTTTAAGCAAAGCTTGGATAGCCATCTGTTGAGAGGGTTTTGAGTGTGTGTTTCCTGCATGACAAAATGGATAGAACAGACCTTGGGTGGATCATTTCCAATTCTAGGATTCAACGATGCTAAGGCAGTTCAGCAAGAAGTAAGGAAGCCATACAAGAGGCTTCCCTGCATCTGCCTTTTTTTTTGCTCTGCACTCAAAGCCATCTTCCCAGCCCTTCTCAGACCCAGCGGAGCTTGGCCAGGAATGCAGAATGAGTGGGAGGGAGGGACGGAGTTCCCCCTTGACACACTTGGCCCAGGCCTTAAGCTGGGGGCGAATGGGGGAAGTTGGGGAAGGGGGAGGTCTCCCATGATGGAGGGTGAGTGATGGAAGTAGGCCCATCACATACGTAGTACGTGCAGCGGGATTTGACCACCTCAGCACAATGGAAAACATAGGTGGCCTGCTCAGGATGTTGGAAGAAACCTTCATTTCCTTTCTCCGAACCCCATGAAAGCTTTTGCGCTTGGAACAGTTCAAATAAAGTCCACCCTTCACATGGGTTGGCGTTTGGCACACAAGCCCCCCCCCCCCATGAAAGTATGCAAATAACTAAATGGCGGGAGCATTTGGAGATGCTTTGATCGCCTTTCTTCCAGATGTCTTGCCGGGTCGGAGTTGCGTAGGTTGCGACAGGTTGTGTTCCTTTCTTTCCTCTGCTCAGCCGGTCGAACCACATCTTTCTGGTTGCCCAATGTTTGGGCTTGTGTGGTCAGCATCTTTGTAGCCCAGCTGTGTCGCCCAACTGGATGCCTGCAACGATTCTCTTGGCTTTGGTTCTTCAGCCTTGGCTTTGGTGCTTTGCTTCCTCGACTTTTCTGAAACGCGCCCTTGTGACCAAGTCCCATTTTTATCTGCGATTGAGCCTCAGCATTAAAACCAACTCGCAGAAATCTCTGCTCACGCCAAAAGCATTGGTTGCCGCTACAATTTGGCTTTGGCCTGAGGTGACCCTATGAACGTGGGACCTCCAAAAGATTCGGGTTTGCAAGGCCTTGCTTAAAACAGTCCCCCAAAAGTCTTCCAATGGACATTGAACTGGAGAACCTAAACTTTCCTAGAGACGATACTGCATCCGTAAAAGTCAAACCCGCAAATATGGAGAGCCGGCTTCATTTCGCTTGCTCTTGATTCCTTTAAATTGCAGATATGCTAGGACTAAATGGAATAACTGGAGCACTTTGCATTGGCTTGAATGCCATATGGTTCTGTCAAAGAGGCTGGCATTAAAGAGAAGCAGCAACGAGGCCTCCATTTACCAAACGATTCCCAAGTTGGAGAATGATTCATTTATTTAGCTGCTGGCGCAATGCTGGCACAATGCCCTTTCATTATCAGGGCGTGTGTGGGCTTGCATTAGGACTTTGGCAGCACTGTGTCGGTTGACAGATGGGTATTGTATTACTCTCTGCAGTGGCTGTGATGTCTTGAATTATTATTATTATTATTATTATTATTATTATTATTATTATCACAAATGGCAGTATATTTTATTTCTCCCTCATCCAACACTTGAGGCAGGAATACAACATTGTTTGTTTAAAATACAGTTTAGTCATCCAGCCACATTGACTTTTGTGGATTTGATTCTATATGGATTTAATTCAGAATATTCTCCCTGGGAATGTCTAAGTTCTCCAGTGTGACTCTAAGGCCTACTTCCTCTGGTCTTGAGTACCTACAGATTTCTAGGAATCTCCAGGTCTTCCAATGCCTTTCAGGTCCCTGAAGCCCCTAGTAAGGAATGCTGGATATTGCAGTACATTACATTTTTTTCATTTTTTTAAATTTTGGGATGAAAAACATGCATGCTAAAATATAAAAATAGAATGTGGGAGTCACAGGTATTTGTGGAATTGGATTTATCTCAGAAAATATATACATATATACATATTTTCACTTTTCTATATACAAATCTGTATTGGCGAGGGTTCCTTTTGTTATTGATCACACGACTTCAGGGTCTGCAACCCCCAACTGAGTCTGAATACCAAGTTTCCTCCAGAGAGAGAGAGGGAGAGGCTTCATCTGACTCACTTCTGTCTCCTTCCAATCTCTCTGTAATCCACTCCCGGGTTTCATTCAAGCCAAACGAACCCAGAGTCAGCTTTCCAGCCAGAAGCGATGAGATAACTTTTAATTTTTGTGGGGTGTTTTTGTTTTTTTGTTTTTTTAGCATAGGTTGTGTCCCAGTTTGCCTGAACACGCCCTGTGCAAATCAGCAAAACCTCACATGTGTTTTGCTCCTTTCTGCACCGGAATATTTTAAAACCTCAAGTTCTTTCCGTCCCAAGTCAGAAGAAATCCCTCCTTGTTGCTCAGCATGGGCCGGATCACATTGCAGCAAAGAAGCCTGCAGGGAAGAAAGGAATGGCAACTTGAATGCATCCCAACAAACATACAGCCAGTTCTCCATATCCACAGATTCCACCATTTAGAGGGGGGAAAGTTTGAAAAACAATTCCTGATGGTTTCGCCATTTTACGAAGGGTATTAAAGACTTCCCCTGACCCACTTCTATGTATCACAGGATGCTGAAACTGCACATGTGTAATGATATACACATGTCTCTATAGGTTACGTGCCAATTTACAATCCAGAACGGATAATGGTCTTGATTGTACAGGTACTGAAGTGGTGTGAGGTTTGATCATGGACCTAGTGAAATACAGAGCAGTCCTCAAGTTCCTTGACTTGAAAGACCACACACCAAAGGAGATGTTCGATGAGATGAAAGAGGTTTATGGTGATGATTCTCCATCATATGATGGAGTCAAGAACTGGCATCGTCCATTCCAGTTTGGTTGGACTTCAGTGGAAACAGCTCCAATTCCAGGGTGACCCCACTCTGCTATTGATGAACACACCACCCAGCAAGTGGAGATCGCCATTTTGGAAAATCACAGTGTAACCATTTGTCACCTACCCCAAAATGTCAAGATTAGTGTGGGGTCTGTGACAAAAATCACCCAAGACCATTTTCACATGCATAAGATATCTCCTCGCTGGGTCCCCCGGCTGCTCACACCTTTCCAGGAGCAGGAATGAGTTGAATGCTCTCAGGCTCTTTTGACAATTATGTGCCATAGAAACCAGGAAGACTTTTTCAACAGACTGATCACACAGGAGGAATGCTGGTTCCATCACTCTGATCCTGAGACTAAAGTCCAGTCTGTGCAATGAAAGCATTGTGACTCATTGCCTCCAAAGAAAGCACGTGCCCAACTCTCAACAGTATTTTGGGACCAGCACAGAGTAGTACTGATGGATTTCCTAGCAAAGGGGACCAGGATCACTGGGGCATACTATGCTTCACTGCTGCGGGAATTGTGGGAGGTCATCAAAACCAAGAGACAATGTGTCATGCTTACCAAAGGTGTCCATCTTCTGCAAGACAGTGCACCAGTTCGCAACTCACCTGTTGCCCAAATGGGAGCATGCTCCTGTGGTTTTGAAATTCAACCACATCCCCCTGGTTCACCTCACCTCATACCATCAGACTACCACCTCTTTCCAACAAGGAAGTTATTTTTGAAGGGCAAGCATTTTTCAGATGACGAGACTCTGATTTACGAAGTCGCAATGTGGCTCTTGGAGCAACCTGTCGACATCTACAAGTGAGGTGTTTGCAGTGGCTTAAAAGGATGGGAGAAGTGTATGTCCCTAAGTGACACTTATGGAGAGAAGGACTGATAATTGTGCCAAGTTTCATTGCTCTTGGTCCACAGGAAGTGGATCAGGGGAAATCTTTAACGAACGCCCCTCATATATATAACGAAGGCTGTTTTACTATGCCGTTGTATCCGATGGGACTTGAGCATCCAAGAATTCGGTATCCATGGGGCTTCCTTGTTCGAGCAGGGGCACATACCACCAAACTTTAAAAAGCCATTGTAAGACCAGTTTTGAAGAAATTATCCCTTGACTCCTCATTTCTAATTTCCCTTTTCTGGACAAGTTCTGGAGCAAGTGGTGGCTTTTCAGCTCCAGGGATTCTTGCATGATGCCGATTATGTGGATCCCTTGCAGTCTGGTTTTTAGGCCTGGTCACGGAACAGAGACAGCTTTGGTTGCCTTGGTGGATGACCTCCACAGAGAGCTAAACAGGGGGAGTGTGTCCCTGCTAGTTCTCTTCTATCTCTCAGCAGCTTTCAGTACCATAGATTATGGTATCCTTCTGGATCGGCTCTCCGGAATGGGTCTTGGGGGCACAGCTCTGCAGTGGCTCTGCTCCTTCCTGGAGGACCATTCCCAGATGGTGATGCTGGGGGATACTTGTTTGAACCCCTGGGCATTGATCTGTAGGGTCCAACCCCCATGCTTTTCAATATCTACATGAGACTGCTGGGTGAGTTTTGGAGTTAGGTGCCATCTCTACGCAGGTGACATACAATACTATTTTCCACCTAATTCCAAGGAAGCTGCCAGGGTCCTGGACCAGTGCCTGGCAGCTGTGATGGACTGGATGAGGTCTAATAAGTTGACAAGACAGAGTCCTCCTGGTCAGTTGTGAGGCCGAGCGGGGTCTAGGGTGGCAACCTGTGCTCGACCAGGTTACACTCCCCCTGAGGACACACATCCGCAGTGTGGGATTCAGCGCTGATGCTTGAAGCTCAGGTGTCAGCAGTGACCAAAAGGGCCTTTGCACAGTTAAAACTGGTGCGCTAGCTGCAACCATACCTCGAAAAGCCTGACTTGGCCACTGTGGTCGACATCTTAGTTACATCTCGTATGGATTACTGCAGTGCACTCTAAGTGGGTCTGCCTTGAAGACGGCCTGGAAACTGCAGTTAGTGCAAAGATCGGCAGCCAGATTGCTAACAGGAGCCAGCTATAGGCAGCCGATATGTTTATGGTCCCAATTCAAAGTGCAGATTATGACCTACAAAGCCCTACATGATTTGGGTCCTGCCTATCTTTGTGACTGCATCTTCCCCTATGAACCAGCACGGGCTCTAAGATCTGCTGGGGAGGCCCTCCTCTCAGTCCTGCCTTCGTCTCAAGGACGGTTGGTGGGGACAAGGGAAAGGGTGTTCTCGATGGTGGCCCCCCAGCTCTGGAACACCCCAGGGAAATTAGGCAAGCCTCCAGCACTTTTGGAAAAAGTTAAAAACTTGGGGTTTTTTTCAGCAGGCCTTTGATAACCTTTAGACCAGGGTCCCCAGTTGTTTTGGCCTGCAACTCCCAGAAAGCCTAACAGCTGGTAAACTGGCTGGGGTTTCTGAGAGTTGTAGGTCGAAATACTCGGGGACCCACAGGTTGAAAACCACTGCTTTAGAAAGTAGCTAGACTGAGTGCCAATTAGTTTAGCACTTTATATTCTGATAGGTATACAGTTGGAATGCTAAATCAATTGTATGGATCTTTTTAAATCAATGGGCATAGCCACATTTTACCGATGTTATTTAATCTAGGTTGCTTTTCTTAATTTTATATGTCTGGTTTTATGTAAATGTGTTATTGATTTTATGTGTTGATGTATTGCGTTTTATGTGTTGTATGGCACTATCATTGGGCCCCCTGGTGGAACAGCGAGTTAAACCATTAGGCCCAGCTTCTGCCAACCTAGCAGTTTGAAAGCATGCAGATGTGAGTAGATGAATAGGTACAGCTTGTGCGGAAAGATAACGATGCTCCATGCAGTCATGCCGGCCACTTGACCTTGGAGGTGTCTACGGACAACGCCGGAGCTTCCGCTTAGAAATTGAAATGAGCACCACCCCCTAGAGTCGGACATGACTGGACTTAGTATCAGGGGTAACCTTTACCTATGGCACCATTGTATGCTATTTTGTAAGCTGCTCCGAGTCCCTATGGGAGATGGTTTCGGGATATTAAAAAAGTTTTTATTATTATTATTCCTTGATCCCAGATGGATACTGAGGGCCTATTGTAATTGAATACACAAAGCTAGGTTTGGGTCTTAAACTAGGACTCAGGACACCAGGGTTAGAATCCTCGCTCAGCCAAGATACACTTTAAAGAAAGCAATGCAAACACTCACTGAACAAACCCTGCCAAGAAAACCACATTATAGGTTTGTTTTAGGAAGTCCTTAAGCCAGGAATGATGATTTGAAGGCACACAACAACAACAACAACAACAACAACAACAACAACAACAACATGAAAGCCATGTACATTGGACAGACTTGCACACTCAGAAACGAAAGACATATTGAGCTTTCTTACTGACTTCTTTTTCTTCTTTTTCCTTTTTACAGCTGGTCAGCGAAAAGGTTGGAGGAGCCGAAGGGACCAAGTTAGACGATGACTTCAAGGAGATGGAAAAGGGGAGCAAAGTTTGGGCAAACTTCTTTTGGGGGGCTGTCAATGAGATTTCCTTATCTGGGTGGTCTCTGTGAAACTTCCTTGTTGCTCAGGAGTAAATCAGCACCATCCTGGTTGTTATTATTACTGGAATAGATGTTTTATTGTATTACTAACTTGGGTACTTGCCGTTGCCCGGGGTAATTTTTAAAAAGTCAAATTTTGCACATAACTCTACAAAATGCATATGGTTGTGTGTGAACTGCAACTCACCATGCCAGATTAATTCTCAAAAACTGCATCAGTTAGTTATATTGGGCAAGTTTGCTCTAGATGCAGCATTGAGGGATTCTATGTGTTCTCTGGTTGTAGAGCAAACTATAACTCCCACTATAGTGGGTCAGTCCCCACACACCCCTCCAGTAGGTTGAGTTATTCATGGGCGTTCTGTGTGCCAAGTTTGATCCAAACCCATAATTGGTGGAGGTTACAGTTTCTCTGGCTGTGGGTCAACTACAATTTCCAGAAAGGAAGGTCAGTTCCCCCCAAACCCCTCCAGTAATCAGATTTTGGCATATCAGATATGGGTGCCAAGTTTGATCCAGATCCATCAGTGTTTGTGTTCACAGCGCTCTCTAGATGCAGGTGAACTACAAATCCCCTGAATCAAGGTGAATTTTCCCCAAAGAACTCCAATATTTTTTTCTGGCCATGGGGGCGCTGTGTGCCAAGTTTGGTCCAATTCCATCTTTGGTAGAGTTCAGAGTACTCATTGATTGCAGGTGAACTATAAATCCCAGTACCTACAACTCCAAAATGTCCAGGCCAATTCCCCTCAAAACCCACCAGTATTCAAATTTGGGCATATCAGGTATGCATGCCAAGTTTGGTCCATATTAATCAATGTTTGGGTTCATAGTGCGCTCTGGATGTAGGTGAACTATAATTACTATAAATCCCTCCAAAGACCTCCAGTATGTTTTGTTGGTCATGGGGGTTCTGTGTGCCAAGTTAGTTCCTGGTGCATCGTTGGTGGAGTTCAGAGTGCTCTTAGTTTGCGGGTGAACTATACATCCCAGTACCTACAACTCCTATAAATCGTGGTGAATTCTCCCCAAACCGCTCTAGTATGTTCAATAGCTGATTAATTGCACTGTTTGCTGTGTGCCATAGAAAAGAATAGGAAAGGGTCAAGGGAGAGGCAGTGGCCGGGGTCATGTTTTGTGGAAGATTAATGTCTGCTATCTTAGACAAAATACTTTCCAAAGCAAAAAAACACAAATCAACAGTGTATAATATGGTGGACAGTGTGGTGTTTGTGGTGGACATTGGCAGGGCTTTTACACATGTTCATGGTGCTCACTATAACCTGCAATGTCATTGCCTTTGGTTATCTCCGGAGTAGTGAGAGCTAGAGCTATTTGTGGAGGTAGGAGCTTGCCTGGGTAAGTGGACACCCCAGCCACACACATACATACATATTTTCGCTTTCATTATGTGTATAAATAATAATAGGGAAAGTAGATGGAAGGGTGAAAAGCCTAGCTGATAACTTAGTTGGTAAAGCTGGAATGCCCACAGATTGGGTCGCTGTAGACCTAACTGTTACTTTAGTCAGAGTCTAGGGAGTTTCCATTCCTTATATTTCTTTGAGGCTTTATTTCTCTTCCTACAGAAAGTGGACCTCACCAGCAAAGCTGTGGTCGAAGTTTTGGCGCGGACGACAGAATACCTCCAACCCAATCCCGGTACGGACTGTATTCTGGCCTTTGGAGGGGGAAAACTTCATTTGGGCCTTATTATCGCTAGAAATCTATATGTTTCCTCTCTTTTGGTTTTTCTCAGCCTCTCGCGCCAAGCTGACGATGTTGAACACTGTCTCCAAGATCCGGGGGCAGGTGAAGAACCCGGGCTACCCACAGTCTGAAGGCCTCCTCGGCGAGTCCATGATCCGGTACGGCAAAGAGCTGGGCGACGAGTCCAACTTCGGAGATGCACTGCTGGACGCGGGTGAATCCATGAAGCGCTTGGCCGAAGTGAAGGACTCCCTTGACATCGAGGTCAAGCAGAACTTCATTGACCCCTTGCAAAACCTGTGCGACAAGGACTTGAAGGAGATCCAGGTACGGTCCATCCTGTTGCGACCTTTGGGGAAGGAGGATACCAGCCTTGGAATCTACTTCTCTGGACGTTTTTTAAGCTGAAGTTTGGTGGCCATCTGTCAAGAGGGCTTTGATTGTGTCTTCCTGCCTGGCAGAAGTGGGTTGGACTAGATGGCCCTTGGATTATCCAACTCTAGGACTCTATGGTTCTAATAACAACAATAATAATAACAACTTGGGAAGTGTCTGACGTGTGATTGAATACAAAAGCCAGCATAGTGATCTTGTTTGCTGTGTACTAATCTTGTTGTGTGTCTAATAATAATAATAATAATAATAATAATAATAATAATAATAATAACAACAACAACAACAACAATAGGCAAGATGTCCATCTATAGGGAGAGATCGGACGGTGCTTTTCTGTCTGGCAGAAAGGGGTTGGAGTTAGCAGCACTTGGGATCCCCTCCAACTCTAGAATTCCATGATCCTATATCCCTATTTCTTCACAAACCTGCTAATGTCTTTGAGGCTGAATGGCTATCTGGCAGGAGGGCTTTGATTGTGTCCTGCTGCCTGGCAGAAGTGGGCTGGACTGGATGACCATTGGGAGCTCTTCCAACTTGGACTCTGTGGTTATAATCACAATAGTAGCAATAATAATAATAATAATAATAATAATAATAATAATAATAGGTTAGATGTCCATCTGTAGGGAGGGATTGGATGGTGCCTTCCTGCCTGGCAGAAGGATCTTGGAATCGAGGGCCTTGGGGTCCCTTCCAACTCTAGAATCCCATGATCCCTATTTCTCCACAAAAATTCTAATTTCTTTGAGGCTGGATGGCCATCTGTTGGTAGGGCTTTGATTGTGTTTTCCTTCATGACAGAATGGGATTGGATTGGGTGGCCTTTCCTGGCATCTTATGATTCTATAGCTCTATTTCTCCATGAAACTGTTAATGAAGCCGCCCTGAGTACCTTTGGGGAGGGAGGTGCAGGTTAGAAATAAATTATTATTATTATTATTATTATTATTATTATACATTATATATTATGTCTGTGAAACTGGTTGGCCATCTGTCAGGAGGGTTTTGATTGTGCTTTTCCCACTTGTGATAATGTGGCTGAATTTTAAATTTTTGCGTGTTATTGTCTATTTGTGAGTTATATTAATTATATTGTTTAATTGCTTATTGCTTTAATGTTTACTGATGTGTTGTTGGGCTTGGCCTCATGTAAGCCGCCCTGAGTCCCCTTGGGGAGATGATGGCGGGGTATAAATAAAGTTGTTATTATTATTATTATTATTATTATTATTATTATTATTATTATTATTATTATTTGGCTGGTTCTGGGGCATCCCTTCCAGCTCTAAAGTCATTCCATATTGACAAGCTGGGTATTGATGAATGTTTTCTGCTCACCAACCTCTTCAAACAGCACCACCTAAAGAAGCTGGAAGGCAGGCGCTTAGACTTCGACTACAAAAAGAAGCGGCAGGGGAAGATCCCGGACGAAGAGCTCCGGCAAGCCCTGGAGAAGTTCGAAGAGTCCAAAGAAGTGGCAGAGACGAGTATGCACAACCTCCTAGAGACAGACGTGAGTTTGGCCGTGTGGCAATGAATCACTAAATGAATACCTTTTGGATGGAACTGTTGGCTAGTAAACAAAACAAGGAAGTGGGAGCAGGCTTCCTGGAGGCTAGGACTGAATGGAGTCATGGGTTCGAATGACAGGGAAGGAGATTCCAGGTGAAGATGAGGAAGAACTTCCTGACCATAAGGAGAGCTGTTCAACAGTCTCCTTTGGAGGCTTTTAAACAAAGTCTGGATGGCCAGCTGTTGGGAGGGTTTTGATTGTGTTTTTCCCTTATGGCAGAAAGGGGTTGGACTGGATGGCCCTTGGGGTTCTCTGCCAACTCTATAGCTGTCTTTCTTCATGAACCTCTGAGAGACAGACATGAGGCTGCATGATCGTCTGTCAAGGAGGGCTTTAATTGTGTCTTCCTGCTTGTTAAAAGTGTTGGACTGGATGGACCTGGGGGTTCTCTCCCAAATCTAGGACTTTATAGCTGTTTTCTCCATGAAGCTGCTAATGTAGGCACAACCTCCGAGAGACAGACGCAAGGCTTGATGGCCATCTGTCAGGAGGGTTTTGATTGTGTCTTCCTGCTTGGCCAAATGGGTTGGACTGAATGGTGCTTGGGATTCTTTCCCAACTCTACGAATTCATAGCTGTCTTTCTCCATGGAGCTGCTAATATAGGCACAACTGAGAGACAGACGCAAGGCTTGATGGCCATCTGTCAGGAGGGTTTTGATTGTGTCTTCCTGCTTGGCCAAAGGGGTTGGACTGAATGGTGCTTGGGATTCTCTCCCAACTCTAGGAATTCATAGCTGTCTTTCTCCATGGAGCTGCTAATGTAGGCACAATCTCCGAGAGACAGATGCAAGGCATGATGACCATCTGTCAGGATGGTTATGATTGTGTCTTCCTGCTTGACCAAAGGGGTTGGACTGAATGGTGCTTGGGATTCTCTCCCAACTCTAGGAATTCATAGCTGTCTTTCTCCATGGAGCTGCTAATGTAGGCACAACCTCCGAGAGATAGACGCAAGGCTTGATGGCCATCTGTCAGGAGGGTTTTGATTGTATCTCCCTGCTTGGCCAAAGGGGTTGGACTGAATGGTGCTAGGGATTCTCTTCCAAATCTAGGAATTCATAGCTGCCTTTCTCCTACACTAGTGCTTGAGAGAATCCCAAGCACTAGTGTAGGCACAATATATGAGAGACAGACGCAAGTCTTGATGGCCATCTGTTAGGAAGGTTTTGATTGTGTCTTCCTGCTTGGCCAAAGGGGTTGGACAGAATGGCCCTTGGGATTCTCTCCCAACTCTAGGATTCCATGATTGTGCTGTTGCCCTGTTTCTCTATGAGTTTGGGCGTCCTGTTCTTCCGCAGGACATTTTCCCAGGACTCTGGCATTCAAAGGAGGGTGAGCTGGGCCCTGCAAAGTGATATTCATGGGCGAAAATGAATGCACAGGCCCAAGATCCATGGGTCATTGGACAGGACAGCTTTTCAAAGCCATTTCTCATGGGGGTTTTTTTTTTGTTGTTGTTGTTGTTGTTCTAGATTGAGCAGGTCAGCCAGCTGTCGGCTTTGGTGGACGCCCAGCTCGATTACCACCGGCAAGCCGTACAGATCCTTGATGAGCTTGCGGACAAACTCAAGCGCAGGTGAGTGCTTCCCCGGAGCTACCTTCTGCCCTTAGGGGTGGGTTATACACATGCCATTCCCATTTGGCATCCTTTGGGCCATGCCAGGAATATCTTCTATCTTCTGGGGGAAACAAAGCAACAGCAGCAATACTCCTGCAGTCCTGAGAGTTACAGTTTTCCAAGGTCCACACCCTTATCCATGGGGCAGCCAAGAGAGAGGAGGGAGAGTGCATTGCCGCTTTCCCTCCCTCCCTCCCTGCTACCTTGCTTCCAGAATTGAAGACACGTAACATGGGAGAGGGATGGTGGGCGGTGCCTAGCAATTACAGTGTGATGGCAAAGCAACTGAAAGAATGCTGAGTACAACTGAGTAACACAGATATATTTAACAGTGTGATGAAGGTAGGGAAGTCATTTATTTCATTTCAAAACTGAGTCAGACTGAGCTCTACTCTACCAGACACTTCCCAGCTTCAATGTGATGAAGTCCCTTGATTAGTTCTGTCAGATGGAAAGGCATGCAGTGCTTTTCTCTTTCCCAGAGGGAATACCGTAAAAAAAATAAATCCAGAACAGAAGAGAAAACTGGCAATAGGCGGCTCTCCCTGGACAGTTCCTGGGAAAAATTGTGAGCAAAATTGACAAGAATAAGCCATTAGAACCAGTTGACGACAGATCCTAAGTGTAGACTCTGCAAGGAAGCAGATGAAACGATGGATCACATCCTCAGCTGCTGCAAGAAGATTGTGCAGACAGACTACAAGCAGAGGCATAACACCGTTGCTCAGATGATTCATTGGAACTTGTGCCACAAATACCATTTGCCTGAGACAAAGAACTGGTGGGATCACAAGCCTGGAAAAGTTACAGAAAATGAACACTTCAAACTACTCTGGGACTTCCAAATTCAGACTGACAGAGTTTTGGAGCACAATGCTCCTGACCTCACGACCGTGTTAAAAAACAAAGTATGGATCATCGATGTCACAATCCCAGGTGACAGCAGGAAAAGCTGACACAATATGCGGATTTAAAGATCAAACTGCAAAGACTCTGGCACAAGCCAGTAAAGGTGGTCCCAGTGGTGATCGGCACACTGGGTGCAGTGCCTAAAGACCTTGGCCTGCAATTAAACACAATTGGATCTGACAAAATCAGTTACAAAAGGCCACCCTACTGGGATCTGCACGCATTATTCACCGATACATCACACAGTTCTAGACGCTTGGAAAGTGTCCGATGTGTGATCCAATACAACAGCTACAGTTACCTTGTTTGCTGTGTACGAATGTTTTTGTGTTTCAAATAATAATAATAATAATAATAATCAGAGCCGACCACTGGCACAACAAAGCATAAACTGAAGCATCGGCAGTTCCTTGACAGAATTGAAGGAAAAATTGATAAGGAGAAGACCTGGTTATGGCTCACAAATGGAACAGTGAAGAAGGAGACAGAAGGCCGGATTCTTGCAGCCCAGAAGCAAGCCATCAGAACCAATGCAGGATTAAGGCCAGGATCGAAAAATAAGCTGATGACCCAAATTGCAGACTATGCAAGGAAGCTGATGAAACTATTGATCATATCCTCAGCTGCTGAAAGAAAATAGCACAGATAAACTACAAACGGAGGCACAACACTGTTGCCCAAGTGATTCATTGGAACTTACATCACAAGTACCACCTGCCTGTAGTAAAGAACTGGTAGAATCATAAACCTGCAAAGGTAGTTAAAAATGAACATGCAAAAATACTGTGGGACTTTCAGATCCAGACTGACAAAGCTTTGGAACACAATACACCAGACATCATGATTGTGGAAAAGAAAAAAGTTTGGATTATTGATGTTGCCATACCAGGTGACAGTCGCATTGACAAAAAACAACAGGAAAAACGCAGCCGTTATCAAGACCTCAAAATTGAACTGCAAAGGCTCTGGCATAAACCAGTACAGGTGATCCCATTGGTAATCAGCACACTTGGGAAGTGTTCAACTTGTGAATTTGTGATACGAAATCCAGCATATATATCTCATTTGCTGTGTCATACTGTGTTTTTGTGTCAGTAAAATAATAATACTTTATCTAAATTCTGCCCTATTTCCCCGGAGGGACTCAGAGTGGATTCCAAACATAAAAGGCAAACATTCAATGCCCGAACACAACAACAATGCACCCATAGTTAGGAAATTTGGCAACCCAACATATGAAAACAAATTATAACTTAACAACTAAAATTAAATTAAAAACACAACAAGACAAAACATCAAACATTGAACAGCATCAATTTCCCCAGTTCCTTGGGGGCAAGTAGATTGGTCATTGCTCAAAATATCTATTGAGCTGGTGGGTTTAACGGTTTAATGGTTAACGGTTTAACCCACTGTGCTAAACCTGTCCCTGAGTTGGATGGAGAAGGGGAGACATCCAAAGAATTCGATGGCGTGTTAGACTCGAGTCAATATGGGGATTAGCACTGTTTCATCCTCCCAAATGGTACACAAAGCTCTGAGGAGCAGAAAGGCCAACCTTAAACTGGCCAGAGGATCTCCCAAGCCCAGCACTGGTTTCCCTTCTGAACTCGGCTGACCGTAACCAAGTGTAGATGACATGTTGTTTCCTGCTAATGACTGCTTTTTCCTCTCTCTCTCACCCAGGGTGCGGGAAGCGTCCTCACGCCCTAAGCGTGAATACAAGCCAAAGCCCAGGGAAACCTACGAATTTGGGGAGAGTGACCAATCGAATGGCGGCTTCTCCTGCAACCCGGCCCCCAAAGTCTCAGGTAAGGCATCCCAGGTGAAGACACTTCACCTGGCGGTGGGGAAGAGGGGCGCATGGCTCTTAAGGTGGGCAAAAAAGAAGCAGAGGGAGAGAGTGGGCTGCCAGCCTAACTGATGGTTGCATTCAACATTTACCAGGGATTTCAGCCTCCTTTGGAGGCTTTTAGGGCCTCAGGGAGAGGCCTTAAGGCAGTGTTTCTCAACCTTCCTAATGCCACTATCCCTTAATACAGTTCCTCATGTTGTGGTGACCCCCAACCATAACATTATTTTCGTTGCTACTTCATAACAGTAATTTTGTTCCTGTTATGAATCGTGATGAAATATCTGATATGCAGGATGTATTTTCATTCACTGGACCAAATTAGGCACAAATACCCGATACGCCCAAATTTGAATACTGGTGGGGGTTGCGGGGAATTGAGTTTGTCATTTGGGAGTTGTAGTTGCTGGGATTTATAGTTCACTCACAATCAAAGAGCCCCTTGAACCCTTCCAATGATAGACTTGGGCCAAACTTCCCAAACGGAAACCGCCATGACCAATTTGGAAGGAACTGACAGTGATTTAGGGGAGATGTAGTTCACCTACCTCAGGAGCCCAAGAGACCATGAATCTGGACCAAATTTGGCACAAAATACCTGATACATCCAAATTTGAATATTGGGATTTGGGTGATTGATTTTGTCATTTGGAAGTTGCAGTTGTTGCGAAAGGGGTTCCTAAGACCCAAGTTTAGCCTGAAGAAGAGAAGGCTGAGAGGAGATATGATAGCCATGTGTAAATACGTGAGAGGAAGCCACAGGGAGGAGGGAGCAAGCTTGTTTTCTGCTTCCTTGGATACTAGGACGCGGAACAATGGCTTCAAACTACAAGAAAGGAGATTCCATCTGAACATGAGGAAGAACTTCCTGACTGTGAGAGCTGTTCAGCCATGGAACTCTCTGCCCCAGAGTGTGGTGGAGGCTCCTTCTTTGGAAGCTTTTAACCAGAGGCTGGATGGCCATCTGTCAGGGGTGCTTTGAATGCAATATTCCTGCTTCTACACAGGGGGTTGGACTGGATGGCCTATGAGGTCACTTCCAACTCTATGATCAGAAATATGTGTTTTCTGATGGTCTTTGGCAACTCCTGAAACCCCCTCCACTTGCAACCCCCACCGGGGTCCAGGCCCCCAGGTTGAGAAACACTGCTTTAAGGAGAGGTGGGTACTAAATTAATTGTTGTTGTTGTCAGTTATTTTGGAGTGGTCTGCTGTGTTTGGCTTAATTGTAAGAAAGAATTAGAAGGGACTCCCAAGAGGCATCTAGTCCAGCCTTCCTGCTGGACAAGAGTACACAAGAAGTGTAAATACTTCCAAAATAAAGCAGCCAAACAGCAGCGCTTCCCTAATATTTCAGTGGGATCTTTGTTCTTGTCATTTGAATCCAGCAATTCATGTTTTGATCTCTGGAGCAGGAGACAAATGTTGAGGAGGGGGGAAAGGAGTGAAAGAAGCACAAAATCCCTAATCTCCCTTTTTTCATGGCATGTCCCTCTTCCATGTTTTAAAAAAGAGGTTCCCGCTTCTCCCATGTACCTCCTCGCTAACAGTTGTCTTGTCCAGAAAGCAGTCGATATTGTGTTCATGTAAAAAGCATGCTTTTTCTCTATTTTTTTTCCTTTTTGTTGTTTTGCAAGCAGCTTCTTCCTCTTTCCGATCCGAAAAGCCATCCCGGACCCCCAGCCGGACGTTTTGTGAGTGTCCTTGCTTGCTTTGTCTCTGCTTCACCTTTGGCTCCGCTTTCCTTCACCAGCTCCCTTCCTTTTGCCTGAACCTAACTGTTGTGAAAAGCATCAATGTTCTTGTCTCGATATTAACCTGTTCTTTCTTCTTGAAATGGGCCCATCATTTGACCTTGTATGGCACATAATAATAATATTTTGCATGTGGAACAACATTATCCCAGGACTTTTTGTAAACTCATTCCATACCAAGTGGAGAATAGGGGAAGGCAATGTCTCCTTTTGTCCCCTGATGATGACAATGATAACATACAGTCAGCCTTCCATATTCAATGGTATTCAGGGCAAAGGACCCCTCTGAAAGTGTAAAAAAACAACTAAAGAAATGGTGTCCTCTCTAGAAATGTCTAGATCTCTTCCCTCCTGGTGTTTTGGACTTCAGTTCCCAGAATCCCTGATTGTAGGTCAAAGCATCTGAGACTTTTGGGGAGTCCAAAACACTTAGACCAGTGGTTCCCAATCGGTGGGCCACGAGACCTAAAATAAGGTCTGCGGCCGGCTTTGCTTGTTGCTGTTGGAGGAGAGCAAGAGAGCAAAGGAGAGTCCCACAAAGTGGTTATTATTCTTATTATTATTAGCTCCCATTGGTACACATGAATTGTAATGGGAAAGCATCCCTTTGTAAGACCCTGTTTAGTCCCCCAAAGGTGTTGTTGTTGTTGTTGTTGTTGTTGTTACTACTACTATTACTATTTGAAACACAACAAGATGAGTCCACAGCAGACAAGATCACTCTGCTGGCTGTTGAATTGAATCACACGTCGGACACTTCCCAAGTGTCTAGGACTGTGTGATGTATCGGCGAATAATACGTGCAGATCCCAGTAAGGTGGCCTTCTGCAGCTGGCAGATGGTAATTTTGTCAGCACCGATTGTGTTTAATTGCAGGCCAAGGTCTTTAGGCACTGCACCTAGTGTGCCGGTCACCACTGGGACCACCTTTACTGGTTTGTGCCAGAGTCTTTGCAGTTCAATTTTTAAATCCTCATATCGTGTCAGCTTTTCCAGTTGTTTCTTTGCAATCCTGCTGTCACCTGGGATTGCAACATCAACGATCGATACTTTGTTTTTAACGCAATTCTGAGTTCAGGAGTATTATGCTCCAAAACTCTGTCAGTCTGAATTCGGAAGTCCCAGAGGAATTTGGCATGTTCATTCTCTGTAACTTTTTCCGGCTTGTGATCCCACCAGTTCTTTGTCGCAGGAAGATGGTATTTGTGGCACAAGTTCCAGTGAATCATCTGAGCAACGGTGTTATGCCTCTGCTTGTAGTCTGTCTGCGTGATCTTCTTGCAGCAGCTGAGGATGTGATCTATTGTTTCATCTGCTTCCTTGCAGAGTCTACATTTGGGATCTGTTGTCGACATTTCAATTCTGGCTTTGATGGCATTGGTTCTAATGGCTTGTTTTTGGGCTGCCACAATCAGGCACTCCGTCTCCTTTTTCAGAGTTCCATTTGTGAGCCACAGCCATGTTTTTTCTTTGTCAATTTGGCTCTCAATTTTTCCCAGGAACTGTCCATGGAGAGCCTTCTTTTGCCAGTTTTCTCTTCTGCTCTGGATTGTGTTTTTACAGTATTCCCTCTTTGTCTTTTGCACTTTAAGCAGTTTACTACTATTGACTTCCCTCAATGTTATTATTATTATTAGCTCCCATTGCCAAACACAAGAGTTGCAATGGGAAAGCAGCCCTTTTTCAAGACCTTATTTAGTCCCCAAAGTAATTATTACTATTATTAAAGCTTTTAGGGATAGTTTCTTGGGTCTCGCGCTCTGCTTTTTGTATTTTTCTCAACCTCAACCTCTTCCTCTCTCTTTTTGCATGAGTGTTAACAAAATCCACAGAAATAATACAGCACAACCAAAAAAATTCTTGGTGCCTTCGTTTGTAGGCCTATTCTTGGGGTTAATTTGGGGTGCTGAATCAGAAAACTGCATTGGATAGACCACATCCGCTCTAGATTATTAAATATGGTTTTCTGTGGGCGAGCAAATGGCGACTACTTGATGGCATATGTTCTGCATCAGAAACGAAAGCTGATGTGGTCTATCCAATACAATTTTTGGAATCAGCACCCTAAATAACCAAACCAAATCTAAAGTTGACCAAAAACTATTTTGTAACTCTTTTGGTACTAATGTTGGAGAGTGGTCCCTGGTCAAAAAAAGATTGGGAACCATTAACTTAGACGGATAAAAGTTTGGGAACCACTGCTCTAGGTCTTCCAGTTGGCCCTGAAGGACCAAGAAGCCCTGGGAAGGACGTTTCAAATCAGATTTGTAAAATGTGAGAACCACCAATGTGGAGGGAGGACTGTATTGTGGTTGTTGACGGCCATCGGATTTGAGAAAGGCATCTGTAAATGACCCTATCTTGAAACCAAAGGAGGGGCCAGGAAGACCTCTTAGAGGGTGGGCTTTCCAAAACAGGGGCGTACTCGCAGATAAGGCCTTTTGGGCATCCTGACCGCATTTCCTGGGCTTCCTCCACAGCTCCCCTGGACCAGCCGTGCTGCAAGGCGCTGTATGACTTCGAGCCAGAGAACGACGGGGAGTTAGGCTTCAAGGAAGGCGATATCATCACGCTCACCAATCAGATTGACGAGAACTGGTACGAGGGCATGATCAACGGCCAGTCGGGCTTCTTCCCGCTCAACTACGTGGAGGTGCTGGTCCCACTGCCCCAATGAACGGCTCCACTCCCTCCCGACACCCGCTTTCTCTCTCCTCCTCTTCCCATCTCTCGCTCTGAAAACCCACTTCTTCCCTCCTTTCCCCATTCCCCTCTTTTACATTCCATGGGACAGACCTGACACTAATTCCCCCTTGCTGGGGACCGCTATTCAACATCATGTGACCCGGCAATAGGTGGAGCAAAGCACAAAAGCGAGGTTTGGACTGACACCTCAGACCCCCATAAGGCGTAAACTCATTCTGTCGTCTCTCTGTTTGGTTTCAGAACACATGGCACTTATCATTTGTGTGTTTTCTGCTTTGGATTTCCCCCCGTCCCACCGACAAAGTGTTTAGCTTGTCTCCTTTTGCCCCCCAAAGAAATCAGGGTGCACGAAGTTGCACATTGCTTTCCAAAACCCAAGCCCTTCAAATCATTCGCACTCTGGATCCCTGAGGCTTCTGGGAGCTGGTGATGTCGGAAGGACTAGAGCCTGGGAACCTAAGTTATCAATTATACGAGGTGTTTCATTCCTGCTTGTTAAGGGAGGCCTGTCAGAGACTTGAAACTGCTCAGCTAGCATCGTTGCCCCATCTAACTTCCTCTGAAAACACTACGAGACAGGCTTCTCTCTCGGCATCTTGAAAAACATCTTCCTTAAAATTGGAGCGGTCTTGATCCAATTTCAAGGAGAGCTGGGCACACATAACACTTCAGCCTATATCTAGGGGGTCGCAGGGTTTTCCTTCTTGCTGTCAAGCATTAACAGGACATTGAGGGGAAAGGGGTCTTGGTGTATTTGAATGTAAATTCCATCTCAGAAGCAGGCCCTCCGCTGTGTTGTTTTTCTGTCCTAAGGTGCTTGCATTCTGTCTGCATTGTTTTCCTCTCCCTGAGGCGCGCTCGCTTTCTCCCTGCAAAATGGTAGTGAAATCTCAAGGTTCCCATTCCTTGCAGGCAACATTATCCCAAGCCTAGTAGCAGATGATGCTTCCTCGCTCATCCCTTAACCCGTTTGCTGCCATTAAAAAGCATTTTGGTGAACTGGGTTGCGGGGATGGGCGTCTTCCTGCCAACACTTTCAGCTTGGAAGGGAGAAAGGAACGGTTTAAGGGACTGACCCTTTTCCAAATTCTTTGGCATTTGTTGCATTTGATTTGCACCCCAAGGGCTCTTTTGTGCCTTCTGGATGGCACTGAACTCTCTCCCTTCACATCCCGTGAATTGCTTTTCCTTCGGACTCGACACAGCATTAGAAAATTGGGGGGGGGGGGGGGGGCTGCTCCAGAAAAGAATAGCTGAGCCATACATAGAACTTTATAATCCCCTTGTCTCCAGAATAATAGTGTCCTTACAGTGCTGCTCTCTCACTGCGGGCAGTGGGATTCGATCCGGTCACGACGGATTCCCATTCCTCTGCCTTTCCCCCATTGTTATGTGGCCTTTGGGATTCCTTCCTTCCTAGGGAAACACCTGTCAGTTTGGTGGGTTCATTATCTGACCGTGCCATTTCACCCAACAAGAAGCGTCACCATTTTAGGAGCTGAAAATCGAGGAGCCAAATCAACAAAGTTAGTTGCGAAGCCATTGGGACACTTGGGGGTGGGAAAGATGGAGAGGGGATTGTGATCAAGAAAAATGGCACATCTTTCCACCTTTTAGCTGTATTATACATATATATGTATGTATACTTTCTTTCCCCCACGATCTGACACATTGTAATATTTATATCCGTATATTTTATATCTATCTATATCTCAAACTTATTTTGTAGTCAGCTCTCTCTCTCAGGGGGAGGGGGTGGGCTGGGTTTAATTTGTAATCTTGTACAAGCCACTTACACACGTTATAAACATTATATATCTATATATCATTTACTGTCCTTGCTGTCCTAGGTCAGTGTCTTTTCTTTCAGTATCTCTTTTCACTGTTGTTCCTGATCGTTTCTGTGTCTGTTCTGCTGCAAAGTCCCTTGGGTTAAGTGCTTACCCCTCCCTCCTCCTCATACTCACTTGAAACAAGTAATTTGGATTAATTTTAAGGTTTGTAGTTCTATTTCTCTGTGGGAAAGGGGGGCACAGGTGTGATGCTCTCTGTTCGAGCTGGCTTTTTCTATCCCTTCTTTCCAAACCAGCAGGTCCAGAGCATTGCAAGAGAGCAGGACTTTTGTAAATATTGGCTTTCTTAAATCTGTAACTCCAGGCCTTGGTTGTGTTGAATGGAGTGAAATGAGACTTTCTCTATATATTTTTTGTAATCTGGACAATTTCTTGAGGGGGGAAAAGAACCCCCTTCCTCCTTTCATTCTGGTTTGTGGATTATTACTTGTTTATTTCTTTTCTGTTTCATTTTGTATCCTTGAAATAAAAAGTATTCAATGTTTAAGTTTCCTTGACCTGTCTTTATTTTTTGGCGACCCAGGAGGGACACAGATCACTGATGGAGGGATGAGATAGATAGATAGATAGATAGATAGATAGATAGATAGATAGATAGATAGATTACAGGAGGGTAGCTATATGATAGATGAAAATGATAGGGATGTAGATACATGAGAGGAGGTAGATATTTAGATAGATATATTTATCGTGTCAGAAGCAAATTGAGAATATAGTTATAACGTATTAAGAAAATCACAAACCAAGTTAAAAACACAGCATTACACTAGATTTCTATTGACCAGAACCTGACCACTTGGAGTGCCTCTGGTGTCACTGTGAGAAGGTCCTCTGTTGTGCATGTGGCAGGACTCAGACCACATTGTAGTAAGTGGTCTGTGGTGTGCTCTCCTCCACATTTGCATGGACTCCACTTTGTAGCCCCATTTCTTAAGGTTAGTTCTTCATCTCGTGGTGCCAGAGCGCAATCTGTTCAGCGCCTTCCAAGTCGTCCAGTCTTCTGTATGCCCCAGAGGAAGTTTCTCATCCAGTCTCAGCCACTAATTGAGGTTCTGGGTCTTATCCTGCCACTTTTGGACTCTCGCATGCTTAGGTGTTCCTGCGAGTGTCTCTAGATCTTAGGGAGCTGTTTCTTGATTTAAGGAATTGGCATTCTGGCTGATAATCTGAACAGAGGATGGGCTGGAGATGTCAATGCCTTGGGCTTTCATTGCTGGCTGCTACTTTTCTGCGGATATCAGGTGGTGCAATACCATCTAAACACTATAATTTCTGCAGCGGTGTTGGGAATAGACATCCTGTGATAATGTGGTATGTCTCATTAAGAGCCACATCCACTGTTTCAATGTGGCGAGATGTATTCCACACTGAGCATGCGTATTCAGCAGCAGAGTAGCAAAGCGAAAGGGCAGATGTCTTCACTGTGTCTGGTTGTGATCCCTAGGGTGTGCCAGTCTGCTTTCATATGATATTATTTCTAGCACCCAATCAACGCCCTTAGCAGTTTCATGGAGAAATGGGGCTGTAGAATCAGAGGCTGGATCTACACTGCACTATATTCCAGGATCTGATCTCAGTTTATCTGCTTTGAACTGGATTATATGAGTCTATACTTCCATATAATCTGGGATAATCAGATAATCTGGGATTAGATCCTGGGATATAGGATAGTGTTGATGCAGCCAGAGACTACTAACGTAGGAAGGGACACCCAAAGGCCATCCAGTCCAACCCTTTTCTGCCATTCAGGAGGCACCATCCAATCCCTCCTGGCAGATGGCCATCCAGCCCATTTTAAAACCTCCAGAAAAGGAGACCTCACTGTATTCTGCTGTCAAACAGCTCTTACTGTCAGGAAATTCTTCCTAATGTTTAGGTGTAATTTGAATCCAATCCTGGCCAAAACAGAGACTGACCTCTGCTGGCATTGGGATCTCTACAAACCACAGTAACAACTGAAACATAGGCCTTTCCCCCGTTAGACTTTCCTTCTCCAGTAAGATTTCCCCCATGAAGAAGTCAGCCAGCTAGCTTTGGAAGATGACTTGATTTTTGGCATTTTCGTTGCCCAGCGTAGATACCACTTTTGTGCATTCTGGATCTTATTGTCTTTTGCTGCAGCTGAATATGTCAGCTCCTGGTTCAGTATTTATGGACCGAGATCTGGCATCTTCTAAAAGATTTCACGATTCTGGCTAGCCAAGGGCAAACAGGTTTGGCTAGGTTACACACCTCGGCCTCAATTGCCATTCTGTAAAGTGGGTCCGTTGCCCAACGTATTTCAAGGTAAGATGTCAAGGATGATAATAATAATAATAATTATATAATATACTTTTTATATTCCGCTCTATCTCCCCAAGGGGTTACAGTATACACATATATACGCAAACATTCAATGCCTTTTATACAGTGAACAATGACATACAACACACACACAAAGGCATAGTTTTCCCTTTCCATCTCTGGCATCTGGAGGTGATGCTCAACTCTGGCCATGGGGAGGTGTTCTTGTTCCATTTTCCATGCCAAGGAACCTGTTGTCTGCAGGTCCTCCTGGTTGTGTTTTGCCAGCATGACTGCATGGGCACCTTTTACCTTCCCGCCGAGGTGGTGCCTATTGATCTCACATCACATATTTTCAAACTGCTAGGTAGGCAGGAGCTAGGGCTGACAGCGGGAGGACACACGATCCGCAACTTCAAACTGCTGTCCTTCTAGCCAACCAGTTTTTCTGCAGTTAGCAGTTTAACCAGCTGTACTACCATGGCCCCCAAGGATAAGAACATCTGGAGATCCTTGCTGGAGAGCAGTTTATGGGATACTTGTAGTCTCTGTCTAGGCTCCGAAACGCACACAAAATGTCATTTTGAAGCCATTTTCAGCTGCCATGTTTGAGGAGGTTGTAGACCTGTTCCAGGATGTGGCCGAAACCTTGGTCCTTCGGCGTCCTTGAGGCCAGGGATCCCTTGAGAGAGAAAGAAAAGGCCAGAGAGTGTCACCCAAACATCCCAATCAGGTCAAATAAGTACAGGCAGTCCCCAAGTTACAAACAAGACAGGTTCTCTAGGTTTGTTCAAAAGTTGAATTTGTACAGAAGTCAGAACAGGTACATTTTTATATATATAGCCTATTTGGGTAAATAGGGTATATCCTTTGTTCCATCCCAACATGGCTTGTTTATGTTTCCCAATATGGTGTGCGCACACCTCTTTTACATGTGTTTGAGATATTTGTATAACTTGCATTACCTTAAAGTTTGTTGACTCTCATAAAGGCATCCTGACTGACAGGAGCTTTTTTTTTGAGTACCAGGGTCAAAAAAGCAGATGGCCAAAACAGAAAAACCACCTGCCTCAGGGGAGCATGCTTAACATTTACACATATGATCAGTCACTACCAGAAGGGACAGAGAGTTTCATCTATGCTGATGATCATGCAATCACTGCTCAAGCAGCATGTGATCACTGCTCAACCTGCTCCCTGCTCAAGCAGGGAGCAGGTTGAACAGAAGCTCTCCAAAGCTTTAGGTGCTCTTACTGCCTTTTACAGGGAAAACCAGCTGATTTCTAATCCATTTAAAACACAGACATATGCTTTAGATCTTAAGAAAAGACAAGCATCTTGAGTTCTGAGGATGACCTGGGAAGGAATCTCACTGGAGCATTGCAGCACACCAAAACACCTGGGAGTCACTCTGGGCCGTGCTCTGACTCACAAGAAGCACTGATTGAATATCAAAAAGCAAAAAGGGGGTGCTAGAAATAATATCATACAAAAGCTCACTGGCACAACCTGGGGATCACAACCAGACACAGCGAAGAGAACTGGCCTAGTGTTTTGCCACTCTGCAGCTGAATACGCATGCCCAGTGTGGAATACATCTCACCACCTTAAAACAGTGGATGTGGCCCTTAATGAGACATGCCGCATTATCACAGGATGTCTACACCCCACACCACTGGAGAAATTATACTGCTGATACCACCTGATATCTGCCAGGACGTAGCAGCCAGCAATAAAAGGTCTGAGGCAGTGACATCTCTGGAAATCCTCTGTTCGGATATCAGCCAGCATGCCACTGCCTTAAATCAAGAAATAGCTTCCTAAGATGTACAGAGATACTTGTAGGAACACCCCAGCAAGGGAGAGTCCAAAAGTGGCAGGCTAAAACCTGGAACCTCAATCAGTGGCTGGGACCGGATGAGAAACTCCCTCCTGGGCACACGGAAGACTGAGCAACTTGGAAGGCGCTGAACACCTTGAGATGCAGAGCCAACTTTAAGAACTGGCACCACAAAGTGGGACTCCACAAAATGAAGAGTTTGGAGAAGAACAAACCACAGACCACCTATTACAATGCAACCTGAAACCTGCCACATGCACAATGGAGGACCTTCTCACAGCGACACCAGAGGCACTCGAAGTGGCCAGCTTCTGGTCAAATGACATTTGGTATAATGCCAAGTTTTTAACTTTCTTTGTCTTTTTTCTATATATTATAACTGTATTCTCAATTTGCTTTTGACATAATAAATAAATAAAATCCTGGCTGACTATGAAATAATGGTAAAAAGGGGGCAAGGCGAAGCATTCTTCCTCCTCAAAATATAATCTAAGGAGCCATATAGATAGATACGAGTAGCTATGTCCTGGGTTCATTTTTAGGGGAGTGATCCAATGTTTTGTACCTTGAGCTTGTCCAAATAGGTCTGCTCCTGGTTCCACGTCTCTTGAAATTTCACCAGGTCCGGGGCCCCCTTGTAAAACTCCACCAGCAACATCTGGAAGTTTGGGAAAGAGACATTCCAGCATGTTATTATTATATTTCTTTATCTCTCGCCTTTCTCCCTGTAAGGACTCAAAGCAGGCAATCATCATATAACACTGTTCTACAAATTTTCAGTTTTTCTCAGTTACGGAAACGAAATGTGCCGTTTCTTAATAAATTTAACATGCTGAATTCAAATATAATAATTAAATGTGTTAATTGGCTCTGGTTTTTATGCAACAGCTATTTCAATTTTCTCCACAATAGGTAATTCGTTAATATTATGATAGTGCGCCTAACCTTACTGCATGTATATAAACTGTGAATATTTACTAAATTTTAGTCAAATTATATTGCCAATAGTTTATACATGAGAAATATTTATTTAATTAGTCTATTGTTTATGTTTGTGCAGCAAGAAACTATATTAGTAGGCCTAATGCAGTTGAAAAGTCTGAAAGTTTAAATGTCGCTTTAATCGTGACTTTAGTTTTTATCCTGTTTGCTTCTCTTGACTTTTCTTTTGTATTCAAGGAAAGGATTGTCTCTTACAATGCTCCAGCAGTAGTCTGACAGCATTGACGGAGTCCATTTGCCTTGATATCTTTTTTCCATGGTGCTTTATTTACACACATGCGAGGCATAACTACAGTAAAAAGAAAAATATAAAACGATGTTTAACGATACTGTCTCAGTCCTCAACTGACTGACCCTCACCGTTCAAAAGTCTGGCTTTATATAGGGCTTTCTGGCTTTTGCACACGGCACTAATACTGCGTCATCAAACTTTCTAGAGTATTCTAGAAACTTCCATAGTGTAAGTCGCATTTTTTCAACCATACGTGATCATGTGATTGCTTATATCATAAAAACTCGAGCCAATATACATTTTTAAATGTCATTTTTGTTTTCAGCACCCCAAAATCATAAAAGAACAGCTATTTTCAGGCCCGCAACTTTCTAGAATCTTCCATAGTGTAAGTCACAACATGCATTTTTTCAACCATACGTGATCATGTGATTGCTTATATCATAAAAACTCAAGCCAATATACATTTTTAAATGTTATTTTCGTTTTCAGCACCCCAAAATCATAAAAGAACAACTATTTTCAGGCCCGCAACTTTTTCTCCGTTGAACAGTGTAATCAATCAATCCCTTTCACATCTACTAGAGCAGAGGTTCTCAACCTGTGGGTCGCAACCCCTTTGGGGGTCAAATGACCCTTTCACAGGGTTCACCAAAGACCATTGGAAAATACATATTTCCAATGGTTTGAGGAACTGAGAAACCGCTCCTCTTTCCGTTTCCAGGTGGGTCTGCCCACATGCAGATATTCCCACATAGGAGAACATGGCATGAAGACATTGTGCCAACCCCATCACATACACCCCGTACAAATACAGGTATATGTGACAGAGTTGGTGCCATAATGTGGACCATTCACATGTGTTTAAAGCAGCTACTCTGTTAAAAGCAGCTACTGTGTTGAAAGCACCACTATTGGAGGTAAGACAACACTTCATAAATTGTAATTACTGGGTAAATGTAAAATTGTGTACTGTAAAATCTCCAATTACTGCAAAAAAAAATCTGTACGATGGGAACTTAATCTGGATACTGATTGGTCTTTCTATATTCAGCTATGGTTGATGTAAATACTGCCCCTTGTGATAGTAACAGGTATGTTACAAAAAAAACACAGAGAGTGGTAAATCATAGGAAAGAGTAGTCAAATTACAGTTATGAAGTAGCAACTAAAATATTTTTATTGTTGGGGGTCACCACAACATGAGGAACTGTATTAAGGGGTTGCAGCATTCGGAAGGTTGAGAACCATTGTACTAGAGCAGGGGTCCTCAAACTAAGGCCCGGGGGCCGGATACGGCCCTCCAAAGTCATTTACCCGGCCCTCACTAAGGGTCAACCTAAGTCTGAAATGACTTGAAAGCACACGTCAACAACAATCCTATCTCATCAGCCAAAAGCAGGCTCACACTTCACTAATAAGTTTATATTTATTAAAATAGTTCTTCATTTTAATTATTGTATTGTTTTAAGTGGGTTTTTTTTGCAGTGTGCATAGGAATTCATTCATGTTTTTTTTCTAATTATAATCCAGCCTTCCAACAGTTTGAGGGACTGTGACCTGGCCCTCGGTTTGAAAAGTTTGAGGACCCCTAGAGGATGCCAAACATTGGTTTTGGGCCCGTCCGTGATTCAGATTCTGTCTGAGAAACTGGTAGAAACTAGGAGATGTCACTGGATAACATGGCATGTTCCAAGCAGGCTTGCTCTTTGTTACTGTGCTATTTTGATCTCTAGAGATAGGTAGACCAGGAGTACGTCCGTCTTGTCTGGATTCAATTTCAATTTGTTCGCCCTCATCCAGATGGTTACAGCTGCCAAGCAGCAGTTCAGGACCTGAACAGCCTCCTTAGCAGCAGGTGGAAAAGAGTAGTAGAGTTGACCATCATCTGCATACAGATGGCATCGAACTCCAAAACTCAGGATGATCTCTCCCAGGGCTTCGTGTAGATGTTAAACAATATGGGAGATAATACTGAACCCTGCGGAACCCCACAGGACAAAGGCTGTGGGGCCGAGCCGGTGTCCCCCAAGAGCACCTTCTGGGAACGGCCCTCCACGAAGGACAGGAGCCACTGTAGGACAGTACCTCCAAGTCCCATTCCTGCGAGGCGTCCCAGAAGGATACCGTGGTCTACGGTATTGAAGAGCACTGAAAACAAACAGGGGCACACTCCCCCCGTCAAGTTCCCTGCGTAGATCATCTAATAAGGCAACCAAGGCTGTTTCTGTTCCATGTCCCGGCCTAAAGCCAGACCGCACCGGATCCAGATAATCATAGAATCAGAATCATAGAATCAAAGAGTTGGAAGAGACCTCATGGGCCATCCAGTCCAACCCCCTGCCAAGAAGCAGGAATATTGCATTCAAATCACCCCTGACAGATGGCCATCCAGCCTCTGTTTAAAAGCTTCCAAAGAAGGAGCCTCCACCACACTCCGGGGCAGAGTTTTCTCCAAGAACACTCGGAGATGATAGAAAGACAGATGAAAGAGATGATAGAGAAAGGACAGAGGGATAGATTGAAAGGTACAAGAAATACCATTTCATGGAGAATATCGTTGGTCAGGAATCCATCTTGAACGTAGGTGACCTCCACTTCCATGGGGATGCTGTAATCGTATGGCCGTTGCTGAAAGAAAATTGGAGGAAATATAAGATACTAGCGGTCCCCTGCCACGCGTTGCTGTGGCCTAGTCTGATGATCTGGAAAATAAAGTAATGAGAAAGTGTTGGTTTCTAATATATGTAATGTCTTGATGTTTGTGGGTAAACAGTATTTCTTGCTGTTTCTTTGTCAGTGTTGATGTGGAAATTGTCTGGTTTGCCTACTCTGGGTCATGCAATGTATAATTGTCCTTCTTTAGGGGTCCTTTTCAAATCTTTGATACTGCATCTGTCATATACAGATATGTGTGTGTGTGAATGGCTGGATGGCCCTTTGTCAGGAGGGCTTTGATTATGTTTTCTTGCCCTGGTGAAGGGAGTTGTACTGGATGGCCTTAAGGCAGCATTTCTCAACCTGGGAAGTCAAGACCCGGGAGGGGGGGTCACTGGGGGGGGGGGTCAGAAGGGTTACCAAAGACCACCAGAAAACACACAGTATTTTCTGTTGGTCATGGGGGTTCTGTGTGGGAAGTTTGCCCCAATTCTGCCGTTGGTGGGGTTCAGAATGCTCCTTGATTGTAGGTGAACTATAAATCCCAGTAACTACAACTCTCAAAAGTCAAGGTCTATTTCCCTCAAACTCCCATCTGTGTGCATATTTGGGCATATTGCGTATTCGTGCCAAGTTTGGTCCGGATCCATCATTGTTTGAGTCCACAGTCTCTAGATGTAGGTGAACTACAACTCCAAAACTCAAGGTCAATGCCCACCAAAGCCTTCCAGTGTTTTCTGTTGGTCAGGGGAGTCCTGTGTGTCAAGTTTGGTTGAATTCCATCGTTGGTGGAGTTCAGAATGCTCTTTGATTATAGGTGAATTATAAATCCCAGCAACTACAACTCCCAAATGACAAAATCGTAATTTTTTGAGTGAAGGTCGCTCCTTGTGTTGTGAGACGTTTGTTGCCAAATTTGGTGTAATTTTGTTCATTGGTTCTTTTGTTTTTAAGGTACTCATTACGCACAGAGCATTTATATATATATATAGATGACTGAGTCCTTTTTCCAATGTATTTATTTGATGCAAACAAATAAATAGAGTATAGAGAACATATGCCCTATTTCTTAGATATATGAGGTTTACAAGATGTGGATAGTGGGGTCTGCAGAAGGCTGGCGTTCATGGGAAAAGTGGCAACATTCCCCCTAGTGGCACAACTTGGGACCTGCAGCACATTTTCAAAAACTGCATTCATTGCAAGCAGCACTCCAAAAAAGAGATTTCTATTGGCATCATCAAAACAGGATTTGGACAAAATAATGCTCCTGTTGTATTCTTAGGTTCATGAATTGCCATGGCTCAGTTCTATGAACCACTGGGATTTGTAGGTGAGCTCACACTACAAATCCCAGAATTCCAGTTCAAGCAAGGTCATTGGCAGTCATCGCAAAACCTACCTCTGGAGGTGGCATGACCCAAAAAGGCGAGATCTTGGACTCTGCACCTTGGTTGCCTGGAAAGTATGGACCTGGAAGGACAAACGAAGAAGATTTTAATGCATTAATTGAGGCTGATTGAATCTAAAGGTAAAGGTAAAGGTAGTCCCCTGACATTAAGTCCAGTCATGTCTGACTCTGGGGTGTGGTGCTCATCTCCATTTCTAAGCCGAAGAGCCAGCGTTGTCTGTAGACACCTCCAAGGTCATGTGGCTGGCATGACTGCATGGAGCGCCGTTATTGAATCTAGTACCCAACATTTCTCCTTTGGTTCCGTATTTTTTTGCCACCATGAAGCAACTGGCCCCTCTCATCAATCCTCTTCTTGCTGGGCCCATAACCATTGTCAACTGTTGTACCATTCATTTCTCAAAACACACCTTTGTTTCTAGACACATTTCCTTCATGTGTTCTGACACACAGGGAGGCCTGAATATATCCAAAAGAAATGTAAGAAAATTCCTACGAATAACGGGGTTTTCCTGGCAAGATTCAGAGGTATGTATGACACTGTCCTAACTGTTATGGAATCCTGGGAGTCAGGCCCGTAGCTGGGGGTGGGGGTGGCTTGAGGGGCTTTAGCCCCCCCCCCCCCAAATTCTCAGAGTGGTCTGCGAGAAGGCCTTACTGGTACATTATTTAAACTGTTATGTTTATTCATATCATGATCTGATCACCATGCTCTATGTATCCCATATGCATGGGGGTATTGGGACAATGATACAAAAGGTTTGCTAGGGTAGAACCTGAGCCCCCCCCCCCCCCCCCCGCCGAATCAAAATCGTGGCTACGGGCCTGCTGGGAGTTGTATTTCAGTGCAAAAGATAAAGATCTTGCAACAATAAACCTTGTTGTCAGCTGGGGAAGGATGGGAATTAGCCGGAGAAGGCAGCCTAGAATCGCATTGGTCTTTTTTGCTGCCACATCACACTCTTGACTGATGTTGAACTTGTGGTCCACTAAGACTCTTAGATTTTTTTTGCACAGACTGTGACTTCCCTCGATTGTGACACTATTCCTAGAATCACATTGGCCTTTTAATAATAATAATAATAATAATAATAATAATAATAATAACTGCTTAAAGTGCAAAAGACAAAGAGAATACAGTAAAAACACAATCCAGAGCAGAAGAGAAAACTGGCAAAAGAAGGCTCTCCATGGACAGTTCCTGGGAAAAATTGAGAGCCAAATTGATAAAAAACAAAACAAAAACATGGCTGTGGCACACAAATGGAACTCTGAAAAAGGAGATGGAGGGCCTGATTCTGGCAGCCCAAAAACAAGCCATTAGAATCAATGCCATCAAAGCCAGAATTGAAAATTCGACAACAGATCCCAAATGTAGACTGTGCAAGGAAGCAGATGAAACAATAGATCACATCCTTAG
Source organism: Anolis sagrei (assembly GCF_037176765.1). Taxonomy (NCBI): domain Eukaryota; kingdom Metazoa; phylum Chordata; class Lepidosauria; order Squamata; family Anolidae; genus Anolis; species Anolis sagrei. The sequence goes on along the minus strand of NC_090034.1, from coordinate 56,173,333 downwards.
CTGCTGCAAGAAGATTGCGCAGACAGACTACAAGCAGAGGCACAACATCGTTGCTCAGATGTTTCATTGGAACTTGTGCCACAAATACCGTCTGCCTGTGACAAAGAACTGGTGGGATCACAAGCCAGAAAAAGTTACAGAGAATGAACACGTCAAACTCCACTGGGACTTACGGATTCAGACAGGCAGAGTTTTGGAGCATAATACTCCTGACCTCACAATCGTGTTAAAAAACAAAGTATGGATCATCGATGTCGCAATCCCAAGGTGACAGCAGGATTGCAGAGAAACAACTGGAAAAGCTGACACGATATGAGGATTTATAGATCGAACTGCAAAGACTCTGGCACAAGCTAGTAAGGGTGGTCCCAGTGGTGATCCGCACACTGGGTGCAGTGTCTAGAGACCTCGGCCTGCACTTAAACACAATTGGCGCTGACAAAATTACCATCTGCCAGCTTCAAAAGCAGCCACACGTAGAGTGCACTGCAGTAATCCATTCTAGACGTAACTAAAGTGTGGGCCACCATGGCCAAGTCTGGCTTTTCGAGGTACGATTGCAGCTGGCTCACAAGTTTTAGCTGTGTGAAGGCCCTCCTGGCTAATAATAATAATAATAATAATAATAATAATAATAATAATAGACTTTATTTATACCCCGCCACCATCTCCCCCAATGGGGACTCAGGGCAACTTATGAGGCCAAGCCCGAACAACAAATTGCAATAAAATAAGATACAAATTACAATAATTTGTAATTTGTATCTTATGTGACATCTGAGCTTCAAGAATCAACACTGAGTCCGGGAGAACTCCCACACTGTGGACCTGTATCCTGAGGGGGAGTGTAACCCCGTAGAGCACGGGTTGCTACCCTATGCCCCAATCGGCCCTACGACTGACCAGGAGGACCTCTGTCTTGTCAGACCATCACAGTGGATGAGGGCCAACACGCTGAAGCTAAATCCAGACAAGACAGAAGTCCGCCTGGTCAGTCGCTGAACTGGTCCAGGATCCAGGGAGCTTCTTTGGAATGAGGTGGAAAGGAGTAGTAGAGCTGTGTGTCATCTGCATACAGATGACACTGAACAACACTCCAGATGACCTTGCCCAACAGTTTCATGTAGATATTGAAAAGCATGGGGGGATGGAATCGAACCTTGCAGGTCCCCACAGGTCAATGCCCAGAGATCCAAGCAGGTGTCCCCCAACATCACCATCTGGGTACAATCCTCCAGGAAGGAGTGGAGCCACTGCAAAGCAGTGCCTCCAAGCCCCATTCCAGACAGCCAACCCAGAAGAATACCATGGTAGATGGTATCGAAAGCAACTGAGAGATCCAAGAGAATCAACAGGGACACACTCCCCCTGTGTAGCTCTCTGCATAGAGTGTAGTAAGATTTGTTCTTCAAGCCGGTCCTCCCGACTTACCGCAGATGAGAGCCAAACAAGGCTGAAAGCTATTGCTTGTCCCTTGCAGCCTTAGCTGGTACTCCATTTGGGTGTCGATGTCCTGCAGCGAAGGGAGGGCATAGGTGAATGGATGGCTGTGGTACCAGCCCACCAAGGAGAGCCCTCGCATGAACAGGTTCTGGCAGATCTGGAGAGGAAAGCAACATTATATTGGCCATTGGGGCCCAAACACTGGGCTGAGATTCTGGGTTTGAATCCACCTTGGGCAGATAGTCGCACATTCTCAGCCTTGCAAAGGGTTAACCCCCTTCAAAGAATGACTTGAAAATGCTTGATAAAGCCCAGGGTGCATCTACACTATAGAAATAACGCCATTGGGTACCTCTTCCTCTACAGCTGCCGCCATCTCCCCATCTCCGAGACGAGAACGGCAAGGAAATGCTCTCAGCACCGTCAACACTGAAAGAGAAATAACAAATAATAGGAGGCTTTTAGAAGGTTGCTATTTCCAACACTCCCAACAGCTGGCCATCCAACCTCATAGACCAGCATTTCTCAACCTGGGGGTTAGGACCCCTAGGGGGGTTCGCAAGGGGGTTTGAGAGGAGTCATCAAAGACCATCAGAAAACATATATTTCTGCTGGTCTTCAGAACCACTTTGGCAGAGAAGGATGAAGATCTATCCACCTGTCCTTCTCTTCCTGTTTGGAAACAGACGGCAAATCCTCCCACCAAAAGCCCTCCTCCACTGTGATTGGCCAGCCTCTCAGCCAAGGGGAGGGATGTTTCTAAGACTCCAAGCAGGGGAGGGGAGAGCAGGCAGTTGAACTATAAATCCCAGTACCTACAACTCCAAAATATCCAAGCCAATTCCCCTCAAAACCCACCAGTATTCAAATTTGGGCATATTGGATATGCATGCCAAATTGGGTCCAGATTCATCATTGTTTGGGTTCATAGTGTGCTCTGGATGTTGGCGAACTACAACTCCTATAAATCCCTCCAAAGACCTCCAGTATTTTTGTTGGTCAGTGTGGTTCTGTGTGCCAAGTTAGTTCCAGGTCCATTGTTGGTGGAGTATAGAGTGCTCTTAGATTGCAGGTGAACTATACATCCCAGTCCCTACAACTCCTATAAATCATGATGAATTCTTTCCAAACTTCTCTAGTATGTTTAGTTACTAACCAATTCCTCTGTTTGCTGCATGCCATAGAAAAGAATAGCAAGGGATTAAGGAGAAGCACTGGGTGGGATCATGCAAATTCCCCACCAATAGAGAGAATCAGAAACACTGGGGTGTCTGTGGTAGAGGAAACACATAAAATTTAAGATGAAATGGTCCCAGCATGAAAATCTTCACTTGTGTGGTGGGCAGTGTGGTGTTTATTGAGGACATTGGCAGGGCTCTTGGATATGTTTACGGTGCTCACTAATCTGCAATGCCATTGGAGAGATGGCCTTTGTCATCTCTTGAGTAGTGGGAGCTATAGCTGTTTGTGGAGGCAGGAGCTTGTCTGTGTCGGTGGACTTCCCAGCTACACATATGTATACACACATTTCCACTTTTATTATGTGTATAGATGTATTTTTGTGCAATGGCATATCTTTGTCCCTAACAGTTCAAAGAGCTATCTAGGGATTTCAGTCTAATAGCTGAGAAACCTAATTGTCTTGCATGAATACAAGTGGATATTTACCACTAAGAAGAAGGTTGACTCAAGTGAGTTTTTAGCTCTTCTCAGGGAGATTCCTAATATTCCCAAATGGTTCTGAATTCCATTTCCCAAAAGGTTATGGCATCATTTCTCCAAAAGGTTATGATCTGGCCACAGTGGTCCACGCTCTTGTTACATCCTGTATAGACTACTGCAATGCACTCTACGTGGGGTTGCCCTTGAAGACTGTTCGGAAACTTCAACTGGTCCAGCGAGCGGCAGCCAGATTGCTGACCGGAGCGACATACAGGGAGCACACGACCACCCCTGCTGTGTCAGCTCCACTGTCTGCCAGTTCAATTCCGAGCACAATTCAAAGTGCTGGTTTTGACCTACAAAACCCTTTACGGTTCCAGTCCAGTGTATCTGTCTGAACGTATCTCCCTCTGCATCCCACCCCGGAATCTGAGATCATCTGGGGAGGCCCTGCTCTCGACCCCACCGCTATCACAAGTGAGGCTGGTGGGGATGAGGAGCAGGATCTTCTCAGTGGTGGCCCCCCACCTGTGGAACTCACTCCCGGGGGAAATTAGGGCATCAACATCCCTCCTCTCCTTCAGGAGGAAGGTAAAGACGTGGTTGTGGGACCAGGCCTTTGGGCAATCTGACATTTAGACATGGCAGCCAGATGAATAGGACTAAAAGGACTGACAATTGTGGAATTGGAATTTGACTATGAGATTGTGAAACACTGACCGTCAATGAGGTTTGTATTGGTTTTATTGCTTTTACTGGTTTTATGGTTGTTTTTGCCTATAATAATTACTGTTTCTGTTAATTGTGTTATTGCCAGAATTGCTGTTTTGTTAACTTATGTTATTGTTTTTGTTGTTATGTGATGCGGGCATCAAATTGTGCCTTGCTTTTGTAAGCCGCCATGAGTCCCCTCCGGGGTGAGAAGGGCGGGGTAGAAGCAACCGAAATAAATAAATAAATAATTTCTGACAAGGTCATGCCTTTCCAAATATCACAATTTTCCAAAACCGATTGCTTCTGCCAGAACTTACATTGGCTGTTGATGTCCCATCGTCCGCCCAGGTAGCCGACCACTTCGCTTTTGGTTAAGTGGCTGTGAAAGTCCTAAAGAGAAGCAAGTGTTTAGTCAACAGGCAGACACTGGGTGGTGGTGGTATTTTTGGCTTCCAGATGGGTGCTGTTCAATGTTACGCACCAAGAGCAGGAGGACGTTGCTCGAAATTGCGACGTTAAAAGGCTGGAATTTATTAAGGGCTGCAAAGGAGGTGACTTCGACCAAAGTGTGCGGACTCCTATTATGAGAAACACAACACAGATTTTTTTTGTGCCGGTTGCTTGAGAGTTCCGGTTAACGGAGAGCCTACCATACATGGCTTTTATAACCCCGGCTGCATTTTTCTTGGGTTCTTCTTACCTGGCAGAATCCCGGTTGCCTAAGTTGCAATAGCGGACTGGAACCCGGTTCCGGTAGTTGACCCTTTTATCTGGAAGGAAAAATATGGGTTTGAGGGTAATTCAAAGCGCCATCAATGGATCCAAAATAATAAGACATTTCAGAAACTTAGTTTCCGAGAACATAAAGATCGGAGCTGATCTTCTGGGTTTGAATCCCCATCTGACCCATTGGGAGAAGGGCATAGTTATCATTAGGGGTCATACCCTTTAAGCCAGTGTTTCTCAACCTGGGGGTCGGGACCCCTGAGGGGGTCACGAGGGGGTGCCAGAGGAGTCGCCAGAGACCATCAGAAAACACAGTATTTTCTTTTGGTCATGGGGGTTCTGTGTGGGAAATTTGGCCCAATTCTATCATTGGTGGGGTTCAGAATGCTCTTTGATTGTAGGTGAACTATAAATCCCAGCAAATACAACTCCCAAATGTCAATGTATTTTTCCCCCCAAACTCCACCAGTGTTCACATTTGAGTGTATTGAGTCTTCGTGCCAAGTTTGGTCCAGATCCATCATTGTCTGTGTCCACAGTGCTCTCTGGATGTAGGTGAACTACAACTCTCAAGCTCAAGGTCAATACCCACCAAACCCTTCCAGTATTTTCTTTTTGGTCATGGGAGTTCTGTGTGCCAAGTTTGATTCAATTCCATTGTTGGTGGAGTTCAGAATGCTCTTTGATTGTAGGTGAACTACAAATCCCAGCAGCTATAACTCCCAAATGACAAAATCAATCCCCCAACCCCACCAGTATTCAAATTCAGATGTATCAGGTATTTGTGCCAAATTTAGTCTCGTGAATGAAAATACATCCTGCATATCAGGTATTTACATTACGATTCATAACAGTAGCAAAATGACAGTTATGAAGTAGCAAGGAAAATAATGTTATGGTTGGGGGTCACCACAACATGAGGAAGTGTATGAAGGGGTCACGGCATTAGAAAGGTTGAGAAACACTGCTTTAAGCCAAGGTGGGTTCAATTCTCAATTCAACTAAGAGTTCAAATCCACACTTAATAATAACAGTAACAATTATTTTTTTTTGTCTCATCAGGAACAACTTGAGAAACTGCAAGTCACTTCTAGTGTGAGAGAATTGGCCGTCTGCAAGGACGTTGCCCAGGGGACACCCAGATGTTTAGATGTTTTACCATCCTTGTGGGAGGCTTCTCTCATGTCCCCACAATGCGGAGCTGGAGCTGATAGAGGGAGCTCATCCACGCTCTCCCCGGATTCGAACCTGCAACCTGTCGGTCTTCAGTCCTGCCGGCACAGGGGTTTAACCCACTGTGCCACCGGGGGCTCCCAGTAACAATGATGACCCACACTTAGCTATGGAAATGCATTTCGCCCCCACTGTTGTATTGGATCTTCCTCTGATAAAAGGGTATCATCTGCAAATAAATTATTTTTTAATCCTACACTAATCCTACACTAAAATCCTATTCCTTTTATACTAACTTCCTCTCTAATTACATTGGCTAAATTTCAATTTTCATATGCAACTCATGTCTGTTTTAATGATATATGTTTAATGTTTACATGTCCTTATTTAATGTCTAATTGGTTTATCCCCCATCTCAACATTTATTTTTTATTATAAGTTTATTGCTATTATTGTGTATTATTTTGTATTATTTCTGATATTGTTTGTTACTTTGTAAGGCATTGAATGTTTGCCCTTTTTTTGTGCTGTAAACTGCCCTGAGTCCCTTTTGGGAGAGAGGTGTGGTCTAGAAATAAAGTTATTATTATTATTATTATTATTATTATTATTATTATTATTATTATTATTATTGCTATGTTCCAGAAGCAGTCAGGAAGTTCTTCGTAATATTCAACGGAATCTCCTTTCCTGTAATTTGAACCCATTGAGTTCTAGACTGCATGGTAGCAGAAAACAAGCCTACTCTCTGCCCCTTGTGACCTCCTTTCTCATATTTATTCATGGCTATCATGTCAAATAGTCCGTGCGCATGCTCAAGGTGTTGACTCCAAAGCTGAGCTGCGTCTCAGTCTTGGGTGGCACATTTATTGTTCACCCGGCAGGGTGATTTGATCAAATAAATCTGTTGAACAATCTCCTTGCCTCCAGTGTTTAGTTGGATAAAAGAACCCTGGAGACTATTTTGGGTCTGCAAATGCAGGTTAACAGAAGGTGAAGATTAACATCTTAGATCTATTCCTTTTGGGGGAGAGAGTGAAAATAAATATCTGGATGAATCTGGAGTTCAACTTTGCCTCTCTTTGATTCTCCAGCATACCATGCAATTCCGCCAGGTTCTTGCCTTGCTGCTTCCTGGCCTTTTCCTCCATCTTCTTTGCCAACATGGAGTCCGAGAGGGATGTCTTTGCCCCTTTGGCATCATCTTCCTCATCCTCTGCCAGCTCCTCTTCTTCCCCTTCACTCACCAAACCCTGCTGCGGAGGGAGAGAGTAATAGTTATGAACTGCAACCATATCTCTCCAATATTGATTGCCAATATTACAGTCGAATGCTATGGGGATGCCCTAATAATAATAATAATAATAATAATAATAATAATAGTTAAAACTTTATTTGTATTCCACCCTCTCTCCCCAAGGGGACTCAGGGCAGATTCCAACAATAAACTGCAAACATTCAATGCCAAATATATTCATAAATAACTAGCTGCCCCCTGCCACGCGTTGCTGTGGCCCAGTCTGTTGATCTGGAAAATAAAGTAATGAGAAAGTATTGGTTTCTAATATATGTAATTTCTTTATGCTTCTGGGTAAACAGTATTTCTTGCTGTTTCTTTGTCAGTGTTGATGTGGAGAGTGTCTGGTTTGCCCATCCTGGAACATGCAACATATCATTGTCCTTCTTTAAGGATCCCTTTCAAATCTATGATACTATATCTGTGCGTGTGTGAATCATATCTATCTATCTATCTATCTATCTATCTATCTATCTATCTATCTATCTATCTATATCTATGGTTGGATGGCTCTTTGTCAGGAGGACTTTGATTACGTTTTCTTGCCCTGATGAAGAGAGTTGGATTGGATGGCCTTAAGTATTTTCTGTTGATCATGGGGGTTCTGTTTGGGAAGTTTGCCCCGATTCTGTCGTTTGTGGGGTTCAGAATGTTCTTTGATTGTAGGTGAACTGTGAATCCCAGTGACTACAACTCCCAAATGTCACGGTCTATTTCCCCCAAACTCCATCTGTGTTCATATTTGGGCATATTGAGTGCTTGTGCCAAGTTTGGTCCAGATCCATCGTTGTTTGAGTCCACAGTGCTCTCAGGATGTAGGTGAACGACAACTCCCAAACTCAAGGTCAATGCCCACCAAACCTTTCCAGTATTTTCTGTTGGTCATGGGAGTTCTGTGTGCCAAGTTTGGTTCAATTCCATCACTGATGGAGTTCAGAATGCTCTTTGACTGTAGGTGAATTATAAATCCCAGCAACTACAACTCCCAAATGGCAAAATCAAAATTTTTGAGAGATGGTCACTCCTTGTGCTGTGAGACATTTTGTTGCCAAATTTGGTGTGATTTCATTCATTGGTTCTTTTGTTTTTAAGGTACTCATTATGCACAGAGTATTTTTATATATATAGAAAACAGAAAAACTAATCAAATATTTTAAAAAAACAACAATGACAAAATTTAAAAAATAAATGATAGCATAAGTTACCAATTAGCTTACAACTTGTATAAAAACATTACAAATAAATTATATAAAGACATATAGCGATAATTAAAATAGAGGTGTAGCGGAAGCACCTTACTTGGAGACATTTGAACAGAAGGACTCCTGCATGGGGAGAGAAGGTGGAATATAAATAAAGTCTTATTATTATTATTATTATTATTATTATTATTAGGGGGGCTGGGCTTAGCACAATGGGTTAAACTGCTAAGCTGCATAAAATCCTGCTAATCAAAAGGTTGGCAGTTCAAACCTGGGTCAGGGTGAGCGCCTGCCGTCAGCCCCAGCTTCTGCTCACCTAGCAGATCGAAAACAGAAATGTGAGTAGATAAATAGGTACCGCTTTAACCAGGGAAGTAATAAAAGGTGCCCATAAGGAGGACGTCTATGGACAACAAAGCTCCTCAGCACACTCACACACACACCCCTTGTGGCCGGAGTTGAGCACAGCCTCCAGATGCCGGAAATGGAAGAAGGTTTACCTCTGGTCATGTACTATCTGTCTTTCTTAATTGTATAACAGCATTGAATATTTGCTGTATATGTGTTTTGTAATCCTCCCTCAGTCCCCTCGGGGAGATAGAGAGGAATATAAATAAAGTATATTATATAATTATTAGTAAAATAGGGTATAACTGGATGGCCTTTGAAGGTCTCTTCCAACACTAAAAGTCTATGATTCCTTCATAGTCAAATAGGGTAGGACTGGTTGGCCTTTGAGGGTCCCTTCCAACACTAACAGTCTATGATTCTTTTATAGCCAAATAGAGTAGGACTGGATCACCTCAGGGGACCCCTTCCAACTCAAGGATTCTATGATCCAAGAAAGCAATTTCAGAAATATATATCAAATGTGGGCTTGCTTAAGGAGAGGGAAAGGCCAGGGCCGAGGAAAGAGCTACCTCCTCTGCTGGGGGAGCGTTGGGTTGGTACTTCTTCAGCCAGACGGCCTTGTACTGGTCCAGCTTCTGCCCCTTGTACTTGACCGAGGCCCACCCGCAGCCGGACTTCTTGGCTGGATTGACCAGCTTCTTGCAATAGGTGGCCCAGGCGCTGGGCGAGTTGAAGACCTGCCCGGTCTCCTGCCATACGATCTTGCCGTCCGTCAGCAAGTCGCCCAGGAACTTCTTCCCCTGCAAAAAGGAGAAATGTACATTGAATGCAGCCCGCCAACTGCAGCCTCATGAACATGCCTGATGCACTCTGTCATGCTGAAAATGGAATAAAGACCATTCAGCTGGGCTTTAGCACAGCAGGTTAAACCGCCAGCTGCAGAAAATCTTGCTGGTTTATAGTTCCTGCCTGGGTTGGGATGATCTCCCAACTGTCAGCCCAGCTTCTGCTCACCTAGCAGTTCAAAAATAGGTGGAGAAGGGAGGTAATTAAAAGGCACTCATACAGACATGCCGGTGATTCGATCTGGTGAGCATCTAAGAGCCGCCGCAAACTAGCGTCCTGCGAGAGCAAACTGTGCCAGCACGTCCGATGACGTCAAAGACTCCGCCTCTCTCTCCGCCTCTTTCTCCGCCTCTTTCTCCATGCCAGCGTGGTTTTTCCTTTGCTAGGGCAGCGATGCCAGCGTACTCTCGCTGTTGAATTCTGTCAACAGCGAGAGTACACTGGCATCGCTGCCCTAGCAAAGGAAAAACCACGCTGGCACGGAGAAAGAGGCGGAGAGAGAGGCGGAGTCTTCGACGTCATCGGACATGCTGGCACAGTTTGCTCTCGCAGGACGTTAGTTTGCGGCGGCTCTAACGACAACAAAGCTCCTCGGCATTGAAGATGGAACAACAACACCCCCAATGGCTAGAGTCGAGCACAGGCTCAAGATGCTGGAGATGGAAAAAGATGGGAAGCCTTTACCTCTGTTTATGTATTGTCTGTCTGTGTTAATTGTATAACGGCATTGGATGTTTGCCATATATGTGTTCTGTAATCCGCCCTGAGTCCTCTCGGGGAGATAGGGCCAAATATCAATAAAGTATATTATTATTATTATTATTATTATTATCATTATTATTATTATGGTTCAAAAAGTATTCATGACTAATGGGGGTGGCCTTCTCACCAAGTAATAAATGGAGAGCACCCCTTCTCCTGGCTCGATCAGCCCATCTTTGAGGAGGACCCTCAAAGTGATGCCGCGGCGGGTCAAAATGCAGCACCCCCGTCCCCCCGGGACAAATTTCCCCGCGTTTTCATTCTCCGGATCCTCGAGACTTGTCTCTAGTTCTTCCTCATCTTCTTCCAAGCATTCATCTCCCCCGAGGGATTCGGCATCCAAGGCTGAGAAGAGAACAAGAACACAGAATCAGAGCAGAGTTTTATTCTTATGATTATAATTACCATGTTTATTAGAAACTAATGCACCATTGAATCGAATGCACACCTCAGTTTTCAAAAATTCTGAGACCTAAACAAAAAGCATTTGCTCATGAAGCAGCTTCCCTTGTTTGCTTTGACTGAGCACTCAGATGACTGTATGACGTGAATCTAAGGCGTCTAATTTTGGTAAGGTCATTTAGCCAACATAGGTGAGCATTAGATTTGAGTAAATAGGGTATTACTACTACTACCCATGTTTATTATTATTATTATTATTATTATTATTATTATTATTATATTGTCGAAGGCTTTCATGGCCGGAATCACTGGGTTGTTGTAGGTTTTTCCAGGCTATATGGCCATGTTCTAGAGGCATTTTATCCTGACGTTTCGCCTGCATCTATGGCAAGCATCCTCAGAGGTAGTGAGGTCTGTTGGAAGTAGGAAAATGGGTTTATATATCTGTTGAAAGACCAGGGTGGGACAAAGGACTTTTGTCTGCTGCAGCTAGGTGTGAATGTTTCAACTGACCACCTTGATTAGCATTTAATGGCTTGGAATTGCCTGGGGGGAATCTTTTGTTGAGAGTGATTTGATGTGCCTGATTGTTTACTCTCTGTTGTTTTGCTGTTGTAATTTTTGAGTTTTTTTTTAATACTGGAAGCCAGATTTTGTTCATTGAAATGAACCATGAAAATGAACAAAATCTGGCTACCAGATGAGGTAGGAACAGAGGAGCCCAAAAAGGATGAACAGAGGGATTAGGCTTTCATTTTAGGATGGGGGGAGGGGTGTATCATAGGGGCAACACTGTAGATGGAACAAACAGAAATGGGATAAATGATCACTCTCCAAAGGCACATCAGAAGAGCCAAATTTTCAATTTTTTCTTGAAGTCTACTAAGGTGGGGGCTTGCCTAATCTCGCCAGGTATTGAGTTCCAAAGTCAGGGGCCACAGCGGAGAAGGCTCTCTCCCTCGTCCCCACAAGTCATGCCTGTGATAGAGGAAGGCGCGAAAGGAGGGTGAAAACCAGCTGATTTCTAATCTATCTAAATTGCAGACATGTGTTTTTCATCTTAAGAAAAGACAAGCATCTCGAATTCTTGAGGATTATCTGGGAATGAATCCCACTTGAGTACTGCTGACTGGCACAACCTGGGGATCTCAACCAGACACAGTGAAGCCATCTGCCCTTGCCCTTGGTTACTCTGCTGTTAAGTACGCATGCCCACTGTGGAATACATCTCACCACATTAAAACAGTGGGCATGGCTCTTAATGAGATATGCTGCATTATCATAGGATGTCTATGTCTTACACCACTGGAGAAATTATACTATTTAGCTGGTATTGTATAATCTGACATCAGCCAGGAAGTAGCAGTCAGCAATGAAAAGGACCAAGGCGTTTGCATCTCTGGCCCATCCTCTGCTTAGATATCAGCCAGGAAACCAATGCCTTAAATCAAGTAACAGCTTCCTAAGATCTACAGAGATACTTGCAGGAACACGACAGCAAGCAAGAGTCCCAAAGTGGCAGGCTAAAACCTGGAACTTTAATCAGTGGCTGATACTGGATGAGAAATTCCCTCCTGGGCACACAGAAGGCTGGGCAACTTGGAAGGTGCTGAACAGACTGTGCTCTTGTGCAAAACCAACCTTAGGAAATGGGGTCACAAAGTGGAGGCCACAACATATGAGTGTGAAGGAGAGCAAACCACAGACCACTTACTACAATGCAGCCTGAGCCCTGCCACATGCACAATGGAGGACCTTCTTACAGTGACACTAGAGACACTCCAAGTGGCCATAGTAGAAAGTTTTTAACTTTGTGGTTTTTCTATACAGTATAACTGTATTCTTAATTCATTTTTGACATGGTAAAAATTTTATATATATATGTATGTATATGTATATATCTATCTCACATTTTTACTTGTTCTATTACAGTTTGGATTGGAGAGTCCAGAGTCCGTTTGTTCAGTTGCCGCTTTGATGGGTTTTTGTTTATAGTGTTTTAATTGGTTATTGTTTCATGTTTGGGTTTGGGATTTAGGAGACTGTTTTAATCTTGTTTTCATTGAGGTTTAGGTATATAAACACATGTATCATATCCGAAGCATTTGCGTGGCCCACACCAAATATTTTAGAATTGAAACTTACCCCATACTTTTTCGTTTTAGTTTTGTAAATTTTGGAAGGCCCCCAAAGTCAGTTTCATATTCGATGCAAGGCAAGGAAACAAAGCCAAAGGCTGCCTTAGTGCCTGTGTGAAATTAATGCAGTCTTGGCATTAGCAGCGGGCAAAACAAGGAGCAGTGCTTTGTGGGAACAACCTGTGCCCCCGGTGGCGCAGTGGGTTAAACCCTTGTGCCGGTAGGATTGAAGACCGACAGGTCAGAGGTTCGAATCTGGAGAGAGCATGGATGAGCTCCCTCTGTCAGCTCCAGCTCCCCATATGGGGACATGAGAGAAGCCTCCCACAAGGATGGTAGGTAAAGGTAAAGGTAGTCCCCTGACATCAAGTCCAGTCATGTCTAACTCTGGGGTGTGGTGCTCATCTCCATTTCTAAGCCAAAGAGCCAGCGTTGTCCATAGACACCTCCAAGGTCATGTGGCCGGCATGACTGCATGGAGCGCCATTACCTTCCCGCCGGAGCGGTACCTATTGATCTACTCACATTTGCATGTTTTCAAACTGCTAGGTTGGCAGAAGCTAGGGCTGACAGCGGAAGCTCACGCCGCTCCCTGGAATCGAACCTGCGACCTTTTGGTCAACAAGCTCAGCAGCTCAGTGCTTTAACCCACTGCGCCACTGGGGTAAAACATCAAAATATCCAAGCGTCCCCTGGGCAACGTCCTTGCAGATGGCCAATTCTCTCACACCAGAAGTGACTTGCAGTTTCTCAAGTCACTCTTGACACGGGAAAAAAAAGAGGGAGCAGCACAGAACTCTGGAAAGTGTAGTTTGGGAAGGGAGGAGCCCTATGCCAGAGAATTCAAAAGGCCCTGCCCTAAACTACATTTCCCAGACTGCATCGGGATCATAAAGCACCAATCAGGATAGCAGAGAGAGAGGTCTGACCTCTCCTAAAACTTTGAAAATTTGCCAAAAATCTGTAGATAAGTGAAACGTTCTGAAATTGGGTGGGCTAACAGTGGTCAATGTGTTCTACCATTGTAACAAGTTTCACCCCAATAGCTTTAAAAATGAGGGAGATAGTATTAAATATAAAGAAGGTACAAAAATGAAGGAGATTGCTTAGACCAGGGGTCCTCAAACTAAGGCCCGGGGGCCGGATACGGCCCTCCAAGGTCATTTACCTGGTCCTTGCTCAGGGTCAACCTAAGTCTGAAATGACTTGAAAGCACACAACAATAACAACAACAATCCTATCTCATCAGCCAAAAGCAGGCCCACACTTCCCATTGAAATACTAATAAGTTTATATTTGTCAAAATTGTTCTTCATTTTAATTATTGTATTATTTTAAAGTTATTTTGCACTACAAATAAGATATGTGCAGTGTGCATAGGAATTCATGATTTTTTTTTCCAAATTATAATCTGTCCCTCCAACTGTTTGAGGGACTGTGATCTGGCCCTCTGTTTAAAAAGTTTGTGGACCCCTGGTTTAGACAGAGGGCAACGTTTAGAGGGGGGGGGGTACATAGATAAATGGATAGATTTATGTCTAGGGAGAGAACGATAGAGAGATATATATAGAAAGAAAGATACAGATACATAGATACAGATGCATAGATGACAAATGTATTTATGAAGAGAGAGAGAGATAGAAAGAAAAAGAAACATATAGATAGATAGATAGATAGATAGATAGACAGACAGACAGACAGACAGACAGACAGACAGACAGATAGATAGATAAATAGATCAAGATACATAAAGAGATGACAGATAGATGTATATTTAAGGAGAGAGAGTGTGAAAGATAGAAAGAAAGAGATACAGATAGCTAGAGAGAGAGAGAGATACATAGAGAGATGACAAATGATAGACGTAGATCTAAGAAGAGAGATGGGGAGATAGATAGGTAGGTAGAAAGAGATACAGAGAGAGATACATAAATAGATAGAGATATGGAAACATATAGAGAGATGACAAATGGATAGATATATATATATAAGAACAGTGATGGAGAGATAGAAAGAAAGAGAAAAATACAGATAGAAAGAGAGATGACAAATGTATAGAGGTATGTCTAAGAAGAGAGATGGAGAGATAGATAGAGAAGGACTGAGAGATACATAGATGACAAATGAATAGACGTATATCTAAGAAGAGAGATTGGGAGATAGATAGAGAGAGAGAAAAACACATAGAAAGAGACATATAGATAGATAGTGTTAGAGAGAGATACACAGAGAGATGATATACATTTGGGTTAGAAGGGTTAGAAGGCAGGATCATCAAGTTTGCAGACGACACCAAATTGGGAGGGATAGCCAATACTCCAGAGGACAGGAGCAGGATTCAAAATGATCTTGACAGATTAGAGAGATGGGCCAAAACTAACAAAATGAAGTTCAACAGGGACAAATGCAAGATACTCCACTTAGGCAGAAAAAATGAAATGCAAAGATACAGAATGGGGGACACCTGGCTTGAGAGCAGTACGTGTGAAAAAGATCTTGGAGTCCTCGTGGACAACAAGTTAAACATGAGCCAACAATGTGATGTGGCGGCAAAAAAGCCAATGGGATTTTGGCCTGCATCAATAGGAGCATAGTGTCTAGATCTAGGGAAGTCATGCTACCCCTCTATTCTGCTTTGGTTAGACTACACCTGGAATATTGAGTCCAATTCTGGGCACCACAATTGAAGAGAGATGTTGACTAGCTGGAATGTGTCCAGAGGAGGGCGACTAAAATGATCAAGGGTCTGGAGAACAAGCCCTATGAGGAGCAGCTTAAGGAGCTGGGCATGTTTAGCCTGAAGAAGAGAAGGCTGAGAGGAGATATGATAGCCATGTATAAATATGTGAGAGGAAGCCACAGGGAGGAGGGAACAGGCTTGTTTTCTACTTCCTTGGAGACTAGGACGCGGAACAATGGCTTCAAACTACAAGAGAGGAGATTCCATCTGAACATGAGGAAGAACTTCCTGACTGTGAGAGCTGTTCAACAGTGGAACTCTCTGCACCAGAGTGTGGTGGAAGCTCCTTCTTTGGAAGCTTTTAAACAGAGGCTGGATGGCCATCTGTCAGGGATGATTTGAATGCAATATTCCTGCTTCTTGGCAGGGGGTTGGAGTGGATGGCCCATGAGGTCTCTTCCAACTCTTTGATTCTATGATTTAAGGAGAGAGAGAGAGAGAAAGAGAGATTGAGAGATAGATAGAAAAAGATACAGATAGATCAGTGGTTCCCAACCTTATTTTGATCAGGGACCACTTTGACCAGGGATCACTCTCCAACATTAGTACCAAAAGTTTTTGGTCAGCTTTAGATTCGGTTTGGTTATTTGGGGTGCTGATTCTGCAAATTGCATTGGATAGACCACATCAGCTCTAGTTTCTGATACAGAACATATGCCACCAAGTAGTCACCATCTGCTCGCCCACAGAAAACCATATTTAATGAGCCTCGGCACTATAAGAGGGTTTTCAGAGACCAGTCACTCTCGTTGCAATGGTGTTGTAAACAGTGAGGCCGCAGACCATGTTTTAGTTCTTGTGGACCACTAGTGGTCCACGGACCACAGGTTGGGAACCACTGAGATAGATGATAGATAGAACGAGAGAGAAATACACAGATAGACAAACAGAGCTACATAAGCTAGAGAGGTGATAAATGGATGGATGCTGAAGCCACACCGTTTCATCACTAGGCCTTGAAATGCTCTGTACGTGCTCAGAAGCCCCCTCTGATCCACCATCATAGAATCCCCTTCTGTAGTGGGAGTCGAAAGAGCCCCCCTCTCTCTCCCTTTTTCCTACTCTTTCTTTCATTCTTCCCCGAAACACCCTTCCGCTTCCATACCTGCAGCCATAGGGTCTTTCTTTCCTTCTTTTTGTCTTCCTTTCTTCCTTCCTTCCTCCTCCCCTTTGCCTTGACTGTCCTTCCTCACTGGAAGAAGGGAGGAGAGCAGAGGAAGGAGGGGAAAGGAAGACAAAGGGAAGGAGGCGGGGAGGAGAGAAAGAGAGAAAGGGAAAGGGAGAAGGGAAGGGAGGAGGGGGAGGAAAAGGAAAGGAGGGAGTGGGTCGGTGGGGAGTAGAAAGGAGGTACAGAGAGGGGAGAAGGGAATAGGGAGGAAAAGCAAGAGGTGAGGAAAGAGAAAAGGAGAAGAGAGGAAGGGCAAAGGAAGAGGAAGAGGAAGGAGGGAGTGGGAAGGAAAGGGAAAGAGGGATGAAGGAGTAGAAGGAAAGGTCAAAGGGGGAAGGAGAGGAGAGAAAGGAATTTTTTTAAATTTGTATACTAGCTTGGGGACCCGCAGTGCCCGGGCGATTTGTGAAAGGCATTGTTTCTTTTTCAAAGTTAGGTAATATCAGTTTGGTAATGTATAATGCTATTTATTAGGGGGAAAAACAGTCATAGAATCATAGAATCAAAGAGTTGGAAGAGACCTCATGGGCCATCCAGTCCAACCCCCTTCCAAGAAGCAGGAATATTGCATTCAAATCACCCCTGACAGATGGCCATCCAGCCTCTTTCTTTTTGTTTTTTTATGAATGCTCCCATTAGAAAATGCATAAGGATGTGGGTGAACTAGAATTCCCAGAACCGTGGGTTAATCATTCCCAAGCCTTGTTATTATTCAAAACTGCATTTGAATAATAACAAGGCTTGGGAATGATTAACCCATGGTTAATCATTATTCAAAACTGTTATTATTCAAAACTGTTATTATTCAAAACTGGGTCGCCTCTCCAGGATGGGTCTCGGGGGCACGGTTTTGTTGTGGCTTCAGTCCTTCTTGGAGGGACGAACCCAGATGGTGAAGCTGGGAGACGCCTGCTCGGACCCCTGGCCTTTGACCTGTGGGGTCCCTCAAGGCTCTATTCTATCTCCCATGCTCTTTAACATCTACATGAAACCGCTGGGAGAGGTCATCCGGAGTTTTGGAGTTGGGTGCCATCTTTACGCAGATGACGCACAACTCTACTACTCTTTTCCACCTAATTCCAAGGAGGCCTCTCGGGTGTTGGACGAGTGCCTGGCCGCTGTGTCTATCTGGATGAGGACGAACAAGCTGAAGATCAATCCCGACAAGACAGAGGTCCTCCTGGTCGATCGCAAACCGGACCGGGGTATAGGGTGGCTGCCTGTGTTGGATGGGGTTACACTCCCCCTGAAGCCACAGGTCCGTAGCTTGGGTGTCCTCCTGGATTCATCGCTCACGCTTGAGGCTCAGGCGTCGGCGGTGTCCGGGAGGGCTTTTGCACAACTGAGACTTGTGCACCAGCTGCGTCCGTACCTCGCGAAGGCTGATCTGGCCGGGGTGGTCCATGCCTTGGTCACCTCTAGACTGGATTACTGCAACGCGCTCTAGGTGGGGCTGCCCTTGAAAACGGCTCGGAAATTCCAGCTGGTCCAACGGGCAGCAGCCAGGATGTTAACCGGGGCTCATTACAGAGAGAGGTCAACCCTCCTGTTTAAGGAGCTCCACTGGCTGCCGTTTATTTTCTGAGCCCAATTTAAGGTGCAGGTGCTTACCTACAAAGCCCTGAACGGTTTGGGACCACCCTACCTGCGTAACCGCATCGCTGTCTACGAACCCACACGCTCACTCCGGTCATCTGGAGAGGCCCTGCTCGTGATCCCGCCCGCGTCGCAAGCGCGCTTGGTGGGGACACGGGACAGGGCCTTTTCTGTGGTGGCCCCCCGACTCTGGAACGCTCTCCTGAAAGATCTCAGACAGGCCCCTACATTGGCAGTCTTCAGAAAGGAATTGAAAACCTGGCTGTTCCGATGTGCCTTTTCAGATTAGGAACCTCCAGCACCAAATCCTAGAAGCACCTTAGTAGAACCAAGATCACTGCACACTGCACATCGCACTTATATTTAATCCTACATCCCTCCTGCCACACCAGCACTTTTAACCCAATACCCCTACTCCGGCCGGCCCAGTTTTAATAGTGTCTTGTTGTATTGTTTACCATTATTGTTTTTCTGCTTAACTGTTTTAATTTGCTTTGGGTATTGTTTTGTTGTATTGTGTTTTGGGGCTTCGGCCCGTGTAAGCCGCATCGAATCCCTTGGGGAGATACGGGGTACAAATAAAGTTATAATAATAATAATAATAATAATAATAATAAACTGCTATACACCAAAAAGTACTACAGTTATATAATCCTGCCGGTACCATGGAGCTCTCTGTCCCGGAGCGTGGTGGAGGCTCCTTCTTTGGAAGCTTTTAAACAGAGGCTGAATGACCATCTGTCAGGGGTGATTTGAATGCAATATTCCTGCTTCTTGACAGGGGGTTGGACTGGATGGTCCATGAGGTCTCTTCCAACTCTTTGATTCTATGATTCTATGAATGTATATCATATCTATGCTCATAGTACTATAACATTAAATGTACTAGCAGCTTGTACAAAGTATACTTCATGCAATTCTCTAAATGGGATAAACAACTGATTCTTACAGCAAAATGCACAAGTTTGCAAGTTCTTTTTGAAAACCAAAAGTTTATCCATAACAAATCAACGTATGTAAGTCTTTTTTGCAAGTCTCTTAATCCAAAACTTCCTAATGTGGGATGAACAGCTGATCGGTTGTTTATCCCACATAAGGAAACTTTTTGGTTTAGAGAATTGCATGAAGTATACTTTGTACAAGCTGCTAGTACATTTAATGTTATAGTACTGTGAGCATAGATATGATATACATTCTTATGATTATATAACTGTAATACTTTTTGGTGTATAGTGGCCTTTCACCCTTGTACTTCAGGGAATCCTTGCTCTCTATTATTCAAAGCTGACCATATTGGGTCTGTGTGCCAAGTTTGGTCCAGATCCATCGTTGGCTGGATTCAGTGTTTTCGGGATAAGGGTGAATTACAACTCTCAGATTCCCAGGGCAATCACCCTCAAACCCAGCCAGTATTCACAGTTGGCCATGTTGGGTCTGTGTGCCAAGTTTGGTCCAGATCTATCGTTGACTGGGTTCACAGTGCTCTCTGGATGTAGGTGAACTACAACTCCTATAAATCAAGGTAAATTCCCCCAAACCTGGTCATGGGGGTTCTGCGTGCCAAATGTGGTCCAGGTCCATTATTGAAGGGAGTCACAGTGTGCTGCCCTGATGCAGGGTGAACAACAACTTCCAACCTGTTGACTCAGTCCCCCAAACCCTTCCAGTCTGTTCAGTTGCTGATCAATGCCTGTTTGCTGTGTGCTATAGGAAAGGGTAGGAAAGGGTTAAGGAAGAGATAGTGGGCAGGATCATGCAAATTCCACACAAGGATCCCTGGGATGCCTGCCTTTGGTGGAGGAAACACATCAAATCTAGGGTGAAATTCTCCCCGAATGAAAGCATTTGTGGTGGGCCATAGACATTGACAGCGTTTGAGCTACATGTTCATGACACTCGCTATAACCTGCAGTGTCAGTGGAGGGAGAGCCTTTGGAGGCTTCTCAGCACTTGGAACTATAACTTGTTTGTGGAGGCTGGAGACTATTTGTCTAAGTGGACACTTCCACCACATACACATTTTTCACTTTTATGATATGTATAGATAGAAGAAGATTTATTTATAGTTATAGACATACAATGTAAATGCTTGTTGGATACAGTGCTATATTTTCAAGTTGTTGATAATTCACTAACATTTCTCACCTATTGTCTTTGTTTAAGGACTTTCTGAATTCTGTTTGGGTAGATCAGAAATCAGGAGACACTTACTTCTTGGGAGGAGAGCAATGTCCAATCTCGATAAAATAGTGAAGAGTAGAGACATCACACTGGCAACGAAGATCCGCATAGTCAAAGCAATGGTATTCCCCGTAGTAACCTATGAATGTGAGAGCTGGACCTTAGGGAAGGCTGAGCGAAAGAAGATAGATGCTTTTGAACTGTGGTGTTGGAGGAAAGTTCTGAGAGTGCCTTGGATTGCGAGAAGATTCAACCAGTCCATACTTCAGGAAATAAAGCCCGACTGCTCATTGGAGGGAAGCATGGTAGAGGCCAAGATGAAGTACTTTGGCCACATCATGAGAAGAAAGGAAAACTTAGAGAAGACAATAATGCTGGGGGAAATGGAAGGAAAAAGGAAGAGGGGCTGACCAAGGGCAAGATGGATGGATGGCATCCTTGAAGTGACTGGATTGACCTTGAAGGAGCTGGGGGTGATGACAGCCGACAGGGAGCTCTGGTGAAGAGTCAGAAACGACTGAACGAATGAACAACAACAACAACAGGTCAGAAAAGGGCCATCATAGTCAAATAGAGCAATGTAAACCAGCTGCGACTAGTGAGATCCGAGCCTTGGATAGCGAAATCTGAAGTGCGGATACCAAGTTCTGATAAGTGGATTCAGCAGCGGTCCACCTGTTTTTATACAAGGATATAAAATATATACATTAAAAGGGTACATAATAGGAATCTGTGGATACCAGGGGCTCCCATCCAAGGGAACCAGGGCACCTATGGGGTGGGGATGAGCGTGGGAGTGGATACAAAGTACATAAGGTGATTGGGTGGATACAAAGGGGAAAGGGAAAGAACAAGACCCATTCTGAGGGTCATGGGGGCTGTGGGGGGGGGGGGCATGTGGCCATGCGGCCATTTTCATTGCTACTTCATAACTGTATTTTTGCTACTGTTATTAATTGTAATATAAATATCTGATATGAAGGATGTATCTTCATTCACTGGACCAAATTTGGCACAAATACCCGATACGCCCAAATTTGAATACTGGTGGGGTTGGGGAGGGGGATGGATTTTGTCATTTGGGAGTTGTAGCTGATGATCTGTCTACCTGTCCTTCTCCTCCTTTTTGGAAACAGAGGGCAAATACCCTCACCAAAAGCCCTCCTCTGCTGTGATTGGCCGGCCTCTTAGCCAAGGGGAGGGCTGTTCTGAGACTCCAAGCGGGGGAGAGGAGAGCAGGCATGCTTGGCGCATGGCAGCATGGTGCACATGTGCGGGCGAGGGAGAGTGTACAAGGCTGGAAGGAGGCTCACGCCAATAAGTCCCTTCAAGGCATAGGCGTTCTGTGTGGGAAGTTTGGCACAATGCTATCATTGGTGGGGTTCAGAGTGCTCTGGTTGTAGGTTAACTATAAATCCCAGCAACTACAACTCCCAAATGGCAAGGTCTGTTTTCCCCAAACTCCACCAGTGTTCACATTTGGGCATACTGAGTATTCGTGTCAAATTTGGTCCAGATCTATCATTGTTTGTGTCCACAGTGCTCTCTGGATGTAGGTAAACTACAACTCCAAAACCCAAGGTCAATGCACACCAAACCCTTCCAGTATTTTCTGATGGTCATGGGAGGTCTGTGTGCCAAGTTTGGTTCAATTGATTTCTTGGTGGCGTTCAGAATGCTCTTTGATTGTAGGTAAACTATAAATACCAGCAACTACTGAAATCAAGGTGGAATTTAAAAGGGTCTGGCTCTGAAGGAGAGACCCTGTGGACCCACCAAAGAGGGCTCGCTACAATGATGAGCAAAGAGAAGCCCAATTTAAAAGGTTTTTCCTAAGTTCCCCAAAGAAATCTCACCAAAGTTGAAGGAAGCGCCACCGAGATGATTTTATTGCGATTCAGCTGAAAAGGATGCAAAGCAGCAATATTTCGCCAAGCTAAGCATGCATGGGAGCCCCCAGTGGCGCAGTGGGTTAAAGCACTGAGCTGCTGAGCTTGTTGATCGAAAGGTCGCAGGTTCGATTCTGGGGAGCGGCGTGAGCTTCCGCTGTCAGCCCTAGCTTCTGCCAACCTAGCAGTTCGAAAACATGCAAATGTGAGTAGATCAATAGGTACCACTTCGGTGGGAAGGTAACGGCGCTCCATGCAGTCATGCCGGCCACATGACCTTGGAGGTGTCTACGGACAACGCTGGCTCTCCGGCTTAGAAATGGAGATGAGCATCACACCCCAGAGTCAGACATGACTGGACTTAATGTCAGGGGCCTACCTTTACCTTTACCTAAGCATGCATGAGTACAAATAAAAGCCATTTTTATAGAAAAACAGAGATGTCTGGTTTGAATCTCCCCCTCCCCACCCTCCGCCTGGCTTGAAGGTGATTGGCTGGCGCTTCAACAGCTGGGAGGAGGCTAGGCCACCTCTCGAGCGCCTGGGCCAATCACAAGACTTCTGTTGCACGCCTGGGTCAATCACAGGGCTTCGACCGTTTTGGCGCTTCAGCGAATCAGGAGAGAGGGAGGCGGGACAAGGGAATACAATGCAGTCTTGAGTGGATTATGGAAATTCAGGAAATGTCCAAGGAGCTGGCGAGTCCTAAAGGCCTACGAGCTAGCCTTCTATTGTTCCTTGAGTGGTTCTAATAAACATTGATGTTGGCGATACTGCCATAATTTGGATTTTCTTCCATGCCAAGACAGAGGAACAATGGGGGAAAACCTTGAGTGGATGTTTTGGTAGAGAGATTGAATGGTTGACAGATCAGGGTGAGGTGCAGCTTTCCGTAGGCTCCCCTCTGTCCCATTGTGATATAATTAAAATTGCCAAGCGGCCATTTCCTTTGGTGGCCAAAACCTCCGATGCCAGAGGTCACGATCCTTTGTTATAGTCCATGCAAAGAGTGACTTTTGATAAGGGTTCTTTCAACTGTTAATTTCTTCCTTTCCAGGGTCAGGGTGGCTTCCTTATATTTTTTATAATTTTTTTCCAAAGGGGAATGGGGCAAAAAGGGTCAGGTAAAGGTCAGATACACAGGGAGGAATATAGAAATCATGTTATAGAAAATATACCCACTTATCCTTCCCACCAGAGTCCTATAGAAGTTCAAGAGAGCACATAAGTTTAAAGGGAGATGGTTTTTCAGTAATAAATGTGCTACCTTCGGCTATATATGAAACCTAGGGCATAAAACCTTGATTAAATGTACAAACTATCTTTTTTTTTTTAATATATGTTTATTGTAGTTTTGCTTACAAACATTTAAAAACAATAGAAATCTTAGAAAGAGGAAAGGGAAGATAGTGGATATGTGTGGGGATAGGCATGAGTAGGCTTGGGGGTAGGGGATGGACGCATTCGAGCGTCAAGAATAGGAGGTAACGAGGAAGAAGGAGGATGGCGAAGAAGAGAGGGGGAAGGATGAGAAACAAGGGGGCCGGGAAGTAGTGGGAGAGAGAGAAGGCAGAAAAGGGACAGATATATAACAGTTAAAAAAGAATAGTTTAGAGACTGTTTCTTTTTGTTGACTTCCGCCTTTATCTTCCCTGGGTAGTTTTAGTTATCATGCTGGTGCCGTGTTTTTGTTTACTATTGGTCACTTCTTTTTTGGACTGTTCAAGTCTCTGATTTCTTGTTTTCATTTCTGTTACTTGTACTCACTCAGGGGTAGCAAGTCTTCATGGGTTTCGTTGTGATTCCATGTAATTTTTGAAAGAGGGTCCAGTCTGTTGGGTTTATTGGCTAGCCCTCTGGGTCTTTAAGATAGTATGTTAATAAATCCATGTCCATTATTTCGGAAACCTTAGCTTCCCATTCTTCTTTGGTTGGCAGTTTCTTTAGTTTCCACTTCTTAGCGTATGTTATCCTTGCTGCTGTTGTCAGGAAAGTGAATAATTTGTCTTTATTTCTTTTGAGCGGTATATCTTCGTCCGTAATGCCGAGAAGGAAGTAGTCTCGTTTTAATTGTATTGTTGTTTGCAGGATCTTCTGAGAGGCCTCCTGTATTGTTTTCCAATATTTTCTAGCTTTAGTACATGACCACCACATGTGGTAGTATGTTACCACTTGGGTTTGGCACTTCCAACATTTGTTTTGGGTGTTTTTATACATTAGTCCAAGTTTCTGTGGGGTCATGTGCCATCGGAAGAACATTTTGTACCAGTTCTCTTTCAGGTCAGATGAGTACGTGTATTTTAGTTTCAGTTTCCATGCTTGTACACACTATCTAACATGGGAAGGGTCCTTGTTGTTGTTGTTGTTGTAGTTGTAGTTGTTGTTGTTGTTGTTAGTGTCTTGGCAAATTGACCAAGGCGTAACCCTTATTATCCAGTCTAGAGTCCTTGTCCTTAGCAAAACTATAAGTTACTATCTTTTATTGGGTGGGGGGGGGGGGTCATCATGTTCGACTTCACTACAACTCCAAAATGACTAAATCAATCCCCAACCCCAACCCCACACATCCCTCCCCCAACCCCACACATTCAAATTTGTATGTGGTAGGTATTTGTGCCCAATTTGGTCCAGTGAATGAAAACACATCCTGCATATCAGATATTGACATTACGATTCAGAACAGTAACAAAACTACAGTTATGAAGGAGCAATGAAAATAATTTTATGGTTGGGGGGTCACCACCACATGAAGAATGATATTAAGCGGTTGCAACATTCTTCTTCTTCTTCTTAGGCGATCCCTCGCTTTCCGAGGATGATTGTCTTCCAATATTCTTGTGGGTCCGTATGTGGCTGTGGAGCCCTATTCTTGCTCTGCATCTTCTTCCGCAGTGAGGGCATTGGTTTCCAGGTGGAAGGCGGTCTCGGCCGGGGTTGGCTTGACGCGCCTTCCTCTTGGCACGCTTCTCTTTTTCACCCTCCACTCGTGCCTCCTCAAATTCTGCAGCACTGCTGGTCACAGCTGACCTCCAGCTGGAGCGCTCAAGGGCCAGGGCTTCCCAGTTCTCAGTGTCTATGCCAGAGGTTTTAAGGTTGGCTTTGAGCCCATCTTTCAATCTCTTTTCCTGTCCTCCAACATTCCGTTTTCCATTCTTGAGTTCGGAGTAGAGCAACTGCTTTGGGAGACGGTGGTCAGGCATCCGGACAACATGGCCGGTCCAGCGGAGTTGGTGGCGGAGGACCATCGCTTCAGTGCTGGTGGTCTTTGCTTCTTCCAGCACGCTGACGTTTGTCCGCTTGTCTTCCCAAGAGATTTGCAGGATTTTCCGGAGGCAGCGCTGATGGAATCGTTCCAGGAGTTGCATGTGACGTCTGTAGACATTAGGAAGGTCGCAACATTAGGAAGGCTGTGAAACACTGAAGTAGGGGGTGATGCAAAATAGGAGGAGAGGGAGAAGAAAAGAAGGAGAGGAAGAAAAGAGTGGAAAACTAAAGGGTAGGAGAGGGCAAAGGAAGCAAAAGAAGGTTTGAAGGAAGGTTTAAAGAAGGAAGGAGAGTGGGGGAAAGAGCATGCCTGAAAACCTTCTTCCATTCCAGAGATTCATGGAGGGAAGCTTCCCTGCTATACAAAGTCTTGAAATGCAAGTTTTGTTGTTTCTGTAAAGGCGGGAAAAGTCAACTTACAGCAAAAGTCATGCGGTATCCTAGCAATGTTGATTGTGACTCAAATAATAAGAAATTCAAACAGAAAGAGAAGGAAGGAGGCAAAGATGATGGAGCAAAAGAACCTTTGGGCCTCTTTCCGCATTCATCACTTTTTGACCCCCCTTTTTTTGTGTCCCACTTCTGAGGCCAAGCCACAAAGCCTCCTTGATCTAGCAAAGGCCAGGCCTGTCCTGCTTAGCTGTCTTGCAGGGATTTGATGTGTCAACAAGACCTAAGAGAGAAGGCTTGTTTCCTGGCAAGAAGTCAATGGGCATCTGCGTGCCAATTTCCGCAGTTCAGGCACCTCTTAAAGGGACAGGATCCTCTAAATCCACAAGCAGAGAGATGGCAATGTTGGGGGATATTGGGGATGGGAGTTCCAAAACACCTCTCTTATTAATTAATAATTGATCATCGATAATTGACAATCAGTCAATAATTAATAGTCAATCGTCTATAGCCAATAATTAATAATTAATGGTCAGTAGTCAATAATTAATAATTGATAATTAATAACTGCATAGTTTTTTTCCCCATTGTTTAAAGTTGACTGGGACACTGCCAAATAATGATGATGATGATAGTAATATTGTTTTGAAATTGTTTTAAAGCTTCTTTGTGTCCCAGTTGACTACTTACTTACTTAGGCGATCCCTCGTAGTCCGAGGATGATGGCCATCCAAGGTCGGTGTTCTGTCGGTGGGTCCGTAGGTGACTGTGGAGCCCAATTCTTGATCTGCATCTTCTCCCGCAGTGAGGGCATTGGTTTCCAGGTGGAAGGCGGTCTCGGTCGGGGTTGGCTTGATGTGCCTTCCTCTTTGCACGTTTCTCTCTTTCGCTCTCCATTCATGCCTCTTCAAATTCTGCAGCACTGCTGGTCACAGCTGACCTCCAGCTGGAGTGCTCAAGGGCCAGGGCTTCCCAGTTCTCAGTGTCTATGCCACAGTTTTTAAGGTTGGCTTTGAGCCCATCTTTAAATCTCTTTTCCTATCCTCCAACATTCAGTTTTCCATTTTTGAGTTCGGAGTAGAGCAACTGCTTTGGGAGACGGTGGTCAGGCATCCGGACAATGTGGCTGGTCCAGCAGAGCTGATGGCGGAGAACCATCGCTTCAATGCTGGTGGTCTTTGCTTCTTCCAGCACGCTGACATTTTTCTGCTTGTCTTCCCAAGAGATTTGCAGGATTTTCCGGAGGCAGCGCTGATGGAATCATTCCAGGAGTTGCATGTGACGTCTGTAGACAGTCCACGTCTCACAAGTGCATAGCAGGGTTGGGAGGACAATAGCTTTATAAATAAGAACCTTGGTATCCCTATGGATGTCCTGGTCCTCAAACACTCTCTGCTTCATTTGGAAAATGGCTGTACTCACAGAACTCAGGCGGTGTTGAATTTCAGTGTCCCAGTTGACTACTACTACTAGATAAGGAGCATCTCTGCTCTGGAATATCAAAATCCAGCTGGAGACTTAAAATCCGCGGGACTAGGGCACACTTACACAAGGGTCTATGGATAACAAGTGGGACCCAACAACCTGGAGGACTGAGTGTTCGTGGGACAAAGACACACATACACAAGGGGCCCATGGATACCAAGGGGGACCCAACAAGCTGGAGGCCTGGGTATCCACGGGACAAGAGAACACATTCAAAAGGGGTTTATGGATACCAAGGGGGACCCAACAAGCTGGCGGCCTGGGTATCCGCGGGACAAGGGCACAAATACACAAGGGGTCCGTGGATACTGAGGGGAACCCAACAAATTGGAGGCCTGAGCATCCATGTGGGAGATGGTGAAATAAGGCGATAGTTGGGGTGCAGGGATAATGTATCAGGAAAGGATGAAGCGGGGAAAGGTCCACTGTTTATTTATTTATTTCAAATATTTGTACCCTGCCCTTCTCTACCCCCAAAGGGGCCATGTGGTTAGCGGGGCTGGCTGCCGGTGGGGAAAGAGGAAAAGAGAGCCACAAAAGTAAAAGAAGATACATAGTCAGATATAGAAGGCAACATACTGAGGTACATGTTTATTAGGGTTACTTTGTAATAGACTAGTAATGAAAAAAAGAAAGATTGTTGTAAGATGTATAGCTGGTAGCTGCTGCCGGGCTCCTCCTGTCCTGTGTATGTTTGCATAGCCGATTGACCTGAAAAACTCTCTGCCATAGTGCTGTCTTTGCTACATTAATAATTTGACCCGGGGGGGGGGGGGGAGGGAGGGGTCTGTGTTTGACATCACCATATGGGCCATCCAGTCCTGCCATGCAGGAAAAGCACAATCAAAGTATCCCTGACAGATGGACATCCAGCCTCTGTTTAAAGGTTTCCAAGGAAGGAGCTTCCACCACCATTTAAACCAGTGTTTTTCAACCTGGGGATGGGACCCCTGGGAGGTGGGTGCGAGGGGGTTTCAGAGAGGTCACCAACGACCATCAGAAACACATATTTCTGCTCTAATACTCCCATTAGAAAATGCGGTTGAACTATAACTCCCAAAATCGTGGGTCAATCTTCCACAAAACCTGCCAGTATTCAGAGTTGGCCATGTTGGGTCTGTGTGCCAAGTTTGGCCTAGATCCGCCACTGTTTGGATTCACAGTGCTCTCTGGATGTAGATGAACTACAACTCCAAAACTCAAGGTCAGTGTCCACCAAACCCTACCAGTATATTCTGTTGCTCATAGTTCAATTCCATTGTTGGTGGAGTTCAGAATGCTCTTTGATTGTGGATGAACTATAAATCCCAGCAACTATAACTCCCAAATGTCAAGGTCTATTTTCCCCAAACTTCACCAGTGTTCATGTTTGGACATATTGAATATTCATGCCAAGTTTGGTCCAGATCCATCATTGTTTGAGTCCACAGTGCCCTCTGGATGTAGGTGAACTACAACTCCAAAACTCAAGGTCAATGTCCACCAAACCCTTCCAAGTTTTGTCCAGATCCATTATTGTTTCTCCTCTAAATCACTGTCAATTCCTCCCAAACCCCTCCAGTATTTTCTGTTGGTCATGGGGATTCTGTGTGCCAAGTTTGGTCCAGAACCGTCATTGGTGGTGGTCACAGTGTCTCTGGATGTAACTGAACTACAACTTCCAGAGATGAAGGTCAATTCCTCTCAATTCCCTCCAGTATTTTCTGTTGGTCATGGGAGTTCTGTGTGCCAAGTTTGGTCCAGAACCATCATTGGTGGTGGTCACAGTGTCTCTGGATGTAACTAAACTACAGCTTCCAGAGATGAAGGTCAATTCCCTCCAGTACTTTCTGTTGGTCATGGGAGTTCTGTGTACCAAGTTTGGTCCAGATCTGTCATTCGTGGGGGCCTCAGTAGTCTGTGTAAGTCAGAACTGAAGCAATTGCAAATTCCCCACAATCCCCCAAACATATTGTTTTTGTGATTAATCACTATGCTTTGTAACAATGAAAATACATCCTGCATATCAGATATTTACATTACGATTCAGAACAGTAGCAAAATTACAGTTATAAAGTAGCAACGGGAAATAATTTTATGGTTGAGGGTCACCATAACATGAGAAACTCTGTTAAGGGGTCATGGCATTAGGAAGGTCGAGAACCACTATTTAAACATATATATAAGTAATATTGTTCATGTAACCAGTAAGGCCATATTTGGAATTATAAAGGAGCCCAGAGGTTATCCAAACCAACCCCATTCTTTCAGGCTGGAAAACACCACCCAGTCCCTCTCGGCAAATGGCCATCCAGCTACTATTGAAAAAAAAATCCAGAGAAGGAGACTCAGTTGGATTTCCAGGGAGGACTCCCATTAGATTCAATACACAGGGAAACACTCTGCACAGTCAGTTGCAGTTTCACAGGGTCGTTTGTGCAAAAGAGGGCAAACTACAACTTCCATAGCATTGGGCGATATGGTGCCAAGATGTTTAGCTACACTCCAGGAAGGTCTAGGGAGAAATCAAGTCTGCTTTGGCTCCACTTTCAAGGCGTGGCTCTTCGTTTCCTTTTTTATTCTTATGACTATTCGTTCACCTTGACAGGTAAAGAGCCAGCCGAGGGATTCACCTGTCCAAGGTCCAGAGGGATCTGCCAAGGGGAGGGCCTTGGGGAAACTTCGGGTAAACAGAGGCGGAAAGGGCAGAGAATAAACAGAGAGAGACAGAGCGAAAGAAGCCAAGGACAGCCTGGTCGCTGCTTTATGACTCCTGGCTTCCTGGAGCCAAACTTCGGACTCCATCCAAAGTGTCGTTCTGTGGCTAAATCCGTCGGCACCAAGGGATGGCCAGCAGTCCTTGCAATCGCTGGGCCAAGAAAGCCAAAAACCCCATCCAGGCCCATTATTACGAAGGGTTTGTGGAAAAGAAGAGCCCAGGAGAAAAGGTAGGCACTCGAGCTCTGAAACACCAAAGCGGGAGGGAGACTTTGGTTGTGTCCACACCACAGAATTAACACAGTTTGGTGCCACTTGGATGACATCGTTTGAGAAGGTCTTCCACATTCTTTGTGCCAAAGATACAAATCCATCACAGTCACTGTGGTGCTTTGATTTCAATAGTGTCGACACAGCCTTAGCTATTTTATTTATGTGTTGTGTCAGGGCAACCAGTCAATTATATTACATTTCTAACAGAACAAAGCAAACAAACAGACAAAATACAAAATTTGTGAGTTTGGTAGTTGATTAAATGTCTTTTGACCAGTAGCTGGCCACTTGGAGTGCTTCTGGTGTTGCTGCAAGAAGGTCCTCCATTGTGCATGTGGCTGGGCTCAGGTTGCATTGCAACAGGTGGTCAGTGGTTTGCTCCTCTCCACACTCGCATGTCGTGGATTCCACTTTGTAGCCCCATTTCTTGAGGTTGGCTCTGCATCTTGTGGTGCCAGAGCGCAGTCTGTTTAGCGCCTTCCAAGTTGCCCAGTCTTCTGTGTGCCCAGGAGGGAGTCTCTCATTTGGTATCAGCCATTGGTTGAGGTTCTGGGTTTGAGCCTGCCACTTTTGGACTCTCGCTTGCTGAGGTGTTCCAGCGAATGTCTCTGTAGATCTTAGAAAACTATTTCTAGATTTAAGTCGTTGACGTGCTGGCTGATTCCCAAACAGGGGATGAGCTGGAGATGTCTCTGCCTTGGTCCTTTCACTATTGGCTGCTACTTCCCGGCGGATGTCAGGTGGTGCAATACTGGCTAAGCAGTGTAATTTCTCCAGTGGTGTAGGGCACAGACACCCCGTGATAATGCGGCATGTCTCATTAAGAGCCACATCCACTGTTTTAGTGTGGTGAGATGTGTTCCACACTGGGCATGCATACTCAGCAGCAGAATAGCACAGCGCAAGGGCAGATGTCTTCACTGTGTCTGGCTGTGATCCCCAGGTTGTGCCAGTCAGCTTTCGTATGATATTGTTTCTAGCACCCACTTTTTGCTTGATGTTCAGGCAGTGCTTCTTGTAGGTAAGAGCACGGTCCAGAGTGACTCCCAGGTATTTAGGTGTGCTGCCTTAGCTGACTTGTGGTCTATTTGTTGTCAGTCTCCTTATCGGGAAGTAGGATCAAAATCCAGGAAATAATAAACACATAAATGAAAGGTTACTGGATGTCTATGAAGGCCTTGCTTGCATTGGAAGGTGGGGGAAACCTCCAGCAGAAGGAAACTTTTGGTAATACCATTTTTGTTTCCTCTCCTCCCCCAAAACTCCACCAGGATTACAAGAAATATTGGGCAGGACTCCATGGATTGACTCTCTATTTCTACAACACCAACAGAGATGTTCAGGTAACGTTCAGTAAGGTTGGAGCAATATGGATCAGCAGAGAGTTGGATACTAAAGAGAGAGTGAGAAGGGAGAGGAAGATGATAGAGAGATACCGTATATACTTAGATATGTATATATCTCTATATATGTATAGATGAATAGACCAATAAGCTAGCTAGAGATACATATGATAGAAGAGATAGATCAAAATGCAAGAGGGAGGGAAAAGATAGATAATGATAGATGTAGATATAATAGATCACGATGAGAGAGGGAAAGATATGGTAGATGGTAGATATTATAGAGATGATAGATTGATATGCTTGATATGATATGAATGATAGATATATAGGTAATGATTGGTAGATATGATTGGTAGATATGAATGATAGATATGAATGATAGATAAGATAGATAGGTAGATAGATAGCTACAGATATTAGGCATGTGCAATCGATAAAATAATAGTTCAAAAGTACTTATTATTTATTTATTTATTATTTATTTCGTGCTTCTCGACCTCCGAAGAGGGACTCAGGCCAACTAACAGCAGGAAATTCATACACAAGTAGGATAAACATAATAGCATCATAAAACATTAATACATAACATACATTAAAATACAGATCATACAATTACAGAAAGCCAGGTCATCAAAGTAAAATCACAAATTCATCACAATCCGCCGGTGTGGTCAGCAGTTATTGACTCGATCATCATTCTGCAAATGCTATATTCCAAAGCCAAGATTTTACCAGCTTTCTGAAAGTCAGGAGGAAAGGGGCAGATCTAATCTCCAGCGGGAGGGAGTTCCAGAGCCAAGGGGCCACCACCGAGAAGGCCCTGACCCTCGTCCCCACCAAACGCGATTGCGAGGGTGGTGGGACCGAGAGCAGGGCCCCTCCAGAAGATCTTAACAATCTTGATGGTTCATAGGGGAGTATCCGTTCTGACAGGTAAACTGGGCCGGAGTCGTTTAGGGATTTATAGGTCAGCACCAGCACTTTGAATTGTGCTCGGAAGCTAATTGGCAGCCAGTGGAGCTGACGCAGCAGAGGAGTAGTATGCTCCCTGTACCCCGCTCCTGTTAGTAATCTGGCTGCCGCTCGTTGGACTAGTTGAAGCTTCCGGGCAGTCTTCAGAGGCAACCCCACGTAGAGAGTGTTACAGTACTCTATACGGGATGTAACCAGAGCGTGGACCACCGTGGCCAAGTCAGACTTCCCAAGGTATGGGCGCAGCTGGCGCACAAGTTTTAATTATGCAAAAGCTTCCCTGACCACCACCTTACAAAACTGTGGGGTCCTGGAGCTTCATTTCGAAAGTGTTTCTAAAGTACACTTAGCAAAAAACATGCATGTGCATTAATGCAATAATTACTACTATTGGGGAAACTTCAAGGGTTCCCTCATTTTTAAAGCTCTTGGTGTGAAACTTGCTAGAATGGTAGAACACATTTACCACTCTTTGCCCATCAAGTTTCATAATGTTTCACTTATCCAGGGATTTTTGGGAATTTTCAAAGTTTTTATAAACAACTTTTAAAAAAAACTACGAGAGCTATCTACTTGAATTTTATATACAATGCACACAATCACCAGGGCATACATTTCCAAAAGTTTCAGAAAGATTCACACATCTGCATTTTGGGGATTTTTAAAAGTCATTAGACCAAAATGATCCCCCCAAAATGATCCCCCCCAAAATGATCCCCCCAAAATCAACAGCAATTCCCTTAAATGTCTCCCTGTCTCTATGACACACAGCCACATAAGTTCAACTTAGCACAGATTTATACTTACATTAGTCCTCTTTGCAGATTCAATAATTTTATTTATTATTAGAGTGACTCTAAATGGCTGGCTGGCTGCCCACCACGGAGCTTTCCTTATGAGGAGGATACAAAGTAAAAGGAATAGATTTTAAAGCACTTTATGTTTTCTTGGCTTTGCCAAAGTTGCTTAATGCTTGCTTACTTTAGTCCTCTTTGCAGATGCAATAATTTTATTTATTATTATTAGACTAACTCTAAACAATGACTTCTGCAGCCAGCTATCATTTGGGTTCTTCAGCCCTCATTTGGGTCCTGAGCAGCATTGCATTCTGGGAAATGTAGTTATGGCAGGGCCTTTTGCATTCTCTGCTATTGGGGGCATCACTTTCCAAAACTACATTTAAGATGGCTGTGTTCTCAATCTCCATTAAGTTCAGTCCCACCCACAGCACCTTCCTTATGGTGATGATGGAGCAAAACTCCTAAGTAAAAAAAATTGGTTTGTTAGCACTTTATGTTCTCTTGGCTTCACCAAAGTTGCTTAATGGTTATGCTGAAAATTAAACTGACCTTGGGAGACATCCAAATGTTACAGAACATTAATGAAAATTATTGGTGAACATTTCAATTTCTAAATTCCCTCCCCAACTTTCCTGCATGTTTCAAATTTATTTATTTATTTCGCGTATTTCTACCCCGCCCTTCTCAACCTCCGAGGGGGGACTCAAGGCGGCTTACAAAGGCACAATTCGATGCCAGCATAAACATAACAATGGATAAAACATGTAAACAGCAATTATAACAATTAAGACAGTCAGTTTATACATCAATAAAAACAATCTAATACTCAGCGTTCGCCATCTCAGAGTCCGTGATTCATTCCACATTGTCAAATACTATCGATTCTGGTCATCATTGTCCTTATCTAACCGCCAGATTGCCCGAAAGCCTGGTCCCACAACCATGTTTTTAATTTCCTTCTGAAAGAGAGGAGGGATGTCGATGACCTAATTTCCCCGGGGAGTGAATTCCACAGGTGAGGGGCCACCACCAAGAAGGCCCTGCTCCTCGTCCCCACCAACCTCACTTGTGATAGAGGTGGGGTCGAGCGCAGGGCCTCCCCAGAAGATCTCAAACTCCGAGGTGGGACGTAGAAGGAGATACGTTTGGACAGATACGCTGGGCCGGAGCCGTACAGGGTTTTGTAGATCAAAACCGGCACTTTGAATTGTGCTCGGAACTGGATCGGCAGCCAGTGGAGCTGACACAACACAGGGGTGGTATGCCCCCTGTATGACGCTCCAGTGACTAATCTAGCTGCCGCCCGCTGGACTAATTGAAGTTTCCGAACAGTCTTCAAAGGCAACCCCACGCAGAGTGCGTTGCAGTAATCTATTCGGGATGTAACAAGAGCGTGGACCACTGTCACCAGATCCGACTTCCCAAGATACGGGCGCAACTGGTGCACAAGTTTTAGTTGTGCAAAAGCTCAAATATCACTTTGTATGCACAAATTTTATGATTTTTAATGAAATACGATTTAAAAACAAAATTATGCACAAGCCTAATAGATATGATAGATAGATATGAGAAAGAGAGTTGTTAGATAACTAGATAGAGATGCTAGAGATAACCACGAGAGATGGATGATAGATTTATAATAATGTATGTATATTTTTTTCATACTTGCATTTTTCATGATACTAAAATGCATGAGGTTGCCCTAAGGTGACTTGGAGGCATAAGATGCACTCACACAATACACCCTTGAGGACTAGAAGCTTGTGAACAGGTCTCACTTCTTTCCCTCCTCAGTATGTTGAGAAAATCGAGCTGGCCGACTTCGTCTCCTTCACTGATGACAACCCTCCGAGGTCGGTGGCCAGCTGGTCCAGGACCGAAGCCAAGCTGAATCTGAGGTTGAGAAGCCAAGATGTCAACCTGAAGGTAACCTTCTCTCTGTAGAATTAATTCATTTCGGTACCACTTTCACATGGCAATGAGTTTTACAGGTGGATTTTGTCCCATGTAAGAAAAGGAGCTCAATAAAGCCATATTTTTGGACCCTCGGCTCCCAGTGTGGAGTAATTCTGGATGTTGCAGTCCATAAAACCCCAATGCATCAACAACAACAACAACACTTTATTTATAGACCTCCCTATCTCCCCAGAGGGGCTCAAGAGGGTTTCCAACACATATGGCAAACATTCAGTGCTAACAAAGAGACATGTAACAGATTACATCAAAACATGACACGTCACAGAAAATAGAACAGTCATTACTATAAACTCAATACCAAATAAAAAATAACAAAAAAAATCAGACAATCCTGACAGACATAATCAAGTAAAATGAATTTAAACAGAATAATAATTTAAAACAACTAAAACCTTATTACGAGATAAAATGGTTGCCAGCAACTATCAGGCTGAGATCAATTCCAGTATCTAAACAGGGTTTAGTATATATAAAGTAAAGGTAAAGGTTTCCCCTTGATATTAAGTCTAGTCATGTCCGACTCTGGGGGTTGATGCTCATCTCCATTTCTAAGCTAAGAGCCAGCGTGGAGCACCATTACCTCCCGTCGGAGTGGTAGCTATTGATCTACTCACGTTTGCATGTTTTTGAACTGCTTGTAGGTTGCCAGAATCATAGAATCATAGAATCAAAGAGTTGGGAGAGACCTCATGGGCCATCCAGTCCAACCCCCTGCCAAGAAGCAGGAATATCGCATTCAAATCACTCCTGACAGATGGCCATCCAGCCTCTGTTTAAAAGCTTCCAAAGAAGGAGCCTCCACCACACTCCGGGGCAGAGAGTTCCACTGCTGAACAGCTCTCACAGTCAGGAGGTTCTTCCTCATGTTCAGATGGAATCTCCTTTCTTGTAGTTTGAAGTCATTGTTCCGTGTCCTAGTCTCCAAGGAAGCAGAAAACAAGATTGCTCCCTCCTCCCTGTGGCTTCCTCTCACATATTTATACATGTCTATCATATCTCCTCTCAGCCTTCTCTTCTTCAGGCTAAACATGCCCAGCTCCTTAAGCCGCTCCTCATAGGGCTTGTTCTCCAGACCCCTGATCATTTTAGTCATCCTCCTCTGGACACATTCCACCTTGTCAATATCTCTCTTCAATTGTGGTGCCCAGAATTGGACACAATATTCCAGGTGTGGTCTAACCAAAGCAGAATAGAGGGGTAGCATGACTTTCCTAGATCTAGACACTATGCTCCTATTGATGCAGGCCAAAATCCCATTGGCTTTTTTGCTGCCACATCAAGCTAGAGCTAACAATGGGAGCTCACCTCACTCTCCAGATACAAACTGCCAACCTTTCGTTCAGCAAATTCAGCAGCTCAGCAGTTTAACCTGCTGCACCACCAGGGGCTCCTTAGTATAGATGTCAAAGCATTTTAATCTTCCTCCTCTCCCTACGCCAGAGTGCATAGAAGTGTTTATAGCAGCTTTTTAAAGGCGAGGAGAGAGGGGGCAGTTTTTAGTTCTTTTGGGAGGGAGTTCCAGAGGTAGGGAGTGATTACGGAGAAGGCTGCCTCTTTCATTCCCACCAACCGTGCTTTCAATGGGGTTGGGACTGAGAGAAGGGTCTCCTCTGCAGATTGGAGTGCTTGAGCTGGTTTATAAACAGAAATGCAGTTCTGCAAATAGTCTGGGTCTGAACTGTTTCGGGCTTTATAGGTAATGACCAGCAATTTGCATTTAGCCCAGAAGCAAATTGACAGCCGGTGAAGCTGCCACAGCACGGAAGTGGTTATTGACAAGCTGGAATGTGTCCAGAGGAGGGCGACTAAAATGATCAAGGGTCTGGAGAACAAGCCCTATGAGGAGCGGCTTAAGGAGCTGGGCATGTTTAGCTTGAAGAAGAGAAGGTTGAGAGGAGATATGATAGTCATGTATAAATATGTGAGAGGAAGCCATAGGTAGGAGGGAGCAAGCTTGTTTTCTGCTTCCTTGGAGACTAGGACAAGGAACAATGGCTTCAAACTACAAGAGAGGAGATTCCATCTGAACATGAGGAAGAACTTCCTGACTGTGAGAGCCGTTCAGCAGTGGAACTCACTGCCCCGGAGTGTGGTGGAGGCTCCTTCTTTAGAAGCTTTTAAGCAGAGGCTGGATGTCCATCTGTCAGGGGTGCTTTGAATGCAATATTCCTGCTTCTTGGCAGGGGGTTGGACTGGATGGCCCATGAGGTCTCTTCCAACTCTTTGATTCTATGATTCTATGATCTCACGTTATGGCACACCAGTTAGCAAGCTGGTAGCCGATCTCTGCGGCAGTTACAGCTTCCGAACTACCTTCAAAGGCAGCCCCGTGTAGAGAGCATTGCAGTAGTCCAAA
Organism: Anolis sagrei; assembly: GCF_037176765.1. Classification (NCBI taxonomy): domain Eukaryota; kingdom Metazoa; phylum Chordata; class Lepidosauria; order Squamata; family Anolidae; genus Anolis; species Anolis sagrei. The sequence continues at coordinate 56,135,483 of NC_090034.1, read as the reverse complement.
CAGGGTGTGACCAAGGTGTGGACTACCCTGGCCAGATTTGGCGTCTCAAGGTACAGGCGCAGCTGGATTGCAAGTTTTAACTGTGCGAAGCTGCTCCTGGCCACCGCCGATACCTGGGTTCCAGTGTCAGCTATGAGTCTAGGATCACCCCCAGACTGTGGACCTGTGTCTTCAGGGGAAGTATGACCCTGTCCAGCATATGCCGTAACCCCACACACTGATTTGCTTTCCGACTGACCAGGAGTGCTTCTGTCTTGTTTGGATTTACCTCCAACTTATTAGCCTTCATCCATTCCATCACTGATTTATTTATTTATCGTGTCAGTGCAACCAGTCGATTATATTACATTTCTAACAGAACAAAGCAAAAAATAAAAACAGACAAAATACAAAAATTGTGCGTTTGGTAGTTGATTAAATGTCCTTTGACCAGTATCTGGCCACTTGCAGTGCTTCTGGTATTGCTGCAAAAAGTTCCTCCCTTGTGCATGTGGCAGGGCTCAGGTTGCATTGCAGCAGGTGGTCAGTGGTTTGCTCTTCTCCACACTCGCATGTCGAGGATTCCACTTTGTAGCCCCATTTCTGAAGGTTGGCTCTGCATCTCGTGGTGCCAGAGAGCAGTCTATTCAGCGCCTTATTTATTTATTTTATTTATTTATTTCTGCTACTTATACCCCGCCCTTCTCACCCCCCAGGGGGGACTCAGGGCGGCTTACAAAAAGAAGGCACAATTCGATGCCCTTATCCAAATACATGCAAATATAAAAACAATTACAATAATTAAACAATTAACAGATTAAAAACATCAATATATAGCACCATAGCACAACAATAAACAGTCTCATGGTCAGTGTTTCGCATTCCATAGGTCCAATAGATTTCTTCATTATTTGCCCATCATTATGGTTTTTCTTTTTTAGCTGCCAGAGTTTCCGAAAGCCTGGTCCCACATCCAAGTTTTCAGCTTTTTCCTGAATGAGAGGAGGGAGGTCGCTGATCTGATCTCCCCGGGGAGTGAGTTCCACAGGCGGGGGGCCACCACTGAGAAGGCCCTGCTCCCCGTCCCCGCCAGTCTCACTTGTGATAAAGGCCCAGTCCTCTGTGTGCCCAGCGGGGAGTCTCTCATTTGGTATCAGCCATTAGTTGAGGTTCTGGGTTTGAGCCTGCCACTTTTGGACTCTCGCTTGCTGAGGTGTTCCGGCGAGTGTCTCTGTAGATCTTAGAAAACTATTTCCATCACTGATGACAGGCACTGATTCAGGATCAGAATAGCGTCCTTGGTGGAAAGAAATAATAGTGTCATTGGCGTAAATTTGACACCGACCTCCAAAACTCAGAGGTTTCATGTAAATGTTAAACAGCGTGGGGGACAAAATGAAACTCCGAGGGACCCCACAATCCACTGGCCAGGGAGTTGAACAGGAGTCCCCCAGCTCCACCATCTGTGTACGTCCCTCCAGGAGGGACCTGAGCCACTGCAAAACAGTCCCCAAATTCTGGTGGTGTTTCCTAACAACAACAATCTCTATTTGTAGATTGCCCTATCTCCCCAAAGGGTTTCCAACATATATGGCAAACATTCAATGCCAAAAAGAAAAACAAATCACATCAAAACAGATCACATCAAGCAACATATAAACAGCCTAACTTTAAACTTAATAGTAGACAAAAATAAGCAGAGATAAAAACTCAAATGACCCATACAAACATAGAACGTATAGTATAAATTTATCACTGGGTAAAAAACATCTGGAAACTAATAACTAAAACCTTATAGTGATATGAGGTGGTTTGCAGCATTTCCTACCACTGCTTCCAAACCAAAAGAGATGCCTGGATTTCTCACAGCGTGTTCAGCGATTTAGAAAGCAAATAGTCGGGAAAGGTCAAATTAACTCAAACCAATTCTTCCTGATTTTTGTTCAATTCTGTTTTGGCTGGGCCTGGTGTTTGCCTAGCACTGTTTTGCAAACAAAACCTGCGTAAAATGCAGTTATCTGTCGATCTTTTGCCGAATGAGATGGAGGCTATTCAAGAGAAGTACAATAGGGATACGCAACATGGGTTGAATAGGCCGCAGATAGCATAGCATGGGACTAAAATATCGATAAGGAGTGCTTCACAATAGCTCCCATACATCCTGGAAAAAAGTAACTAATAATAATAATAATACATTATTATTTACTTCATTTATATACTGCTTTTCTCAGCCCTTGGGCTGATAAAATAATAATAATAATAATAATAATAATAATAATAATATACTTTATTTATATTCTATTCTATCTCCCCGAGGGGACTTAGAGCAGATTGCGGAATACATATATGGCAAACATTCAATGCTATTATGCAATTAACAACAAAGACAGACAGTACACAGACAGAGGCAAAGGCCTCCCCCTTTCCATCTCCGTCATCTGGAGGCTGTGCTTGACTCCGGCCATGGGTTGATGCTCTTGTTCCATTTTCCATGCCAAGGAGCCTGTTTGTCCAAGGACAGCTTCCTGATCAAATTGCCATCATGTCTGTATGGACGCCTTTTATCTCCCCTCCAAAGCAGTACCTATTGATCCACTCACATTACTGTTTTTGAAGTGCTAGGTAAGCAGCTCCACAAGGGATTCATAGTTTCTGGACCTTTGGCCATTTTGGTCACCTTTCTCTAAACATTTTACAGTTTCCTCCTTGAACTGTGGTGCCTAAAACTGGACCTAATATTATTTCAAAAGAGAGTGGGACAATGACTTCCCTCTGTCCAGATACTACACTCCTACTGATGTAGCCTAAAATTGCATTGGCTTTTTTCGCTGCCGCATCACACTGTTGGCTTATGTTCATCTTGTGGTCCACTAAGACACCTAGATCCCTTTCAGGTGGACTGTTTTCAAAGCAAGTGTCATCTGTATTAGATTTATACATTTTAGTTTTTTACCATATGTGGGATTGTACAGAGACCATGATGATGAAAATATGTTTCTTTGTGTTGAAATTCATTAGTTTTGATCCAGATCTCTAATCTGTAAAAGCAATTTTGGATCCTGACACTGCCTTCTGAGGTGTTTTGGGAAGTCCCCGTACCTTGGGAAGTCTGATCTGGCCATGGTGGTCCACGCTCTTGTTACATCCCGAATAGATTACTGCAACGTGCTCTACGTGGGGTTGCCTTTGAAGACTGTTCGGAAACTTCAATTAGTCCAACGGGCGGCGGCTAGATTACTCACTGGAGCATCACAGGGAGCATACCACCCCCCTGTTATGTCAGCTCCACTGGCTGCCAATTCCAGTTCCGAGCACAATTCAAAGTGCTGGTTTTGACCTACAAAACCCTATACGGCTCCAGCCCAGCGTACCTGTCCGAATGTATCTCCTTCTACATCCCACCTCAGAGTTTAAGATCTTCTGGGTAGGCCCTGCTCTCGGCCCCACCTTTATCACAAGTGAGACTGGTGGGGACGAGGGACAGGGCCTTCTCGGTAGTGGCCCTTCGCCTGTGGAATTCACTTCCCGGGGAAATTAGGTCATCAACATCCCTCCTCTCTTTCAGAAGGAAGTTAAAAACCTGGATATGGGACCAGGCCTTTGAGTAAGCTGGCAGATGGATAAAAGACAATGAAGACCAGAGTAGGAAAGGACAATGACAATGCTGGATAGATTACGGATTTATGAATTGGCGAACGTTGACCACAAGATGATTGTATTGCTGCCATTGTATTAATTTGACTGTTTTAACTAGTTATAACTGTTGTTGTTATATTGTATTTTGTATATTGTATTTTGTGAACTGTTGGGCATCGAATTGTGCCTTTTGTAAGCTGCCCTGAGTCCCCCATAGGGTGTTGAGAAGGGCGGGGTAGAAGCACTCCAAATAAATAAATAAAAATAAATAAATGTTCGGCTTGGAGGAAAGAAAGTGAAGAGTAAATAATTCCTTCATCTCTGGAGAACCGAAAACAGAGGAACTGGTTTCCTAAGGAAGACTTTCTTGGGTCCTGCAACATGTATTCATCTAATTCATCTTGTTTCTTTTTCAGATGGAAAGCGTGGAGTCTCGGGAGATGTGGAAGGGATTTATCCTCACTATGGTAGAAGTGAGTTCCTTTAATAATAAATATCCTTCTTTATGTTTCAACAACCTTATGGGCCCCCCTTACATAGCACTTTCCTTCATAGCTGTTCAGAACCCCAGCTATATCTGGCAACAACTATGATATCATTCATGTAGTGATTCTTACTTTTGGTATAAATGTGCATTTGTTTTGGTGTTTGGGTAGGATGGGTATTTACTTACGTTTGTTGTATGGCATTGAAGGTTTGCTGATTTTGTTGTTTACTGCCCTGAGTCCCTTTGGGGAGATGGGATGGTATATAAATAAATTATTATTATTATTATTATTATTATTATTATTATTATTATTATTCTGACACAAAAACACAGTATGACACAGCAAATGAGATACGGTATATATGCTGGATTTTGTATCACAAAATCACAAGTAAAACACTTCCCAAGTGTCTAGGACTGTGTGATGTGTTTTCGAATGATGCGCACTGATCCTTTTGCAGCTGACAGATCGTGATTTGTCAGTGTTGATTGTTTCCAAATGCCGGCTGAAATATTTTGGCATGGCACCCAGTGTGCCAATGACCACTGGGACCACCTGTACTGGTTTATGCCAAAGCCTTTGCAGTTCGATTTTGAGGTCTTGATAATGGCTGAGTTTTTCCTGTTGTTTTTCCTCAATGCGACAGTCACCCGGTATGGCGACATCAATAATCCAGACTTTTTTCTTTTCCACAATCGTGATGTCTGGTGTATTGTGTTCCAAAACCTTGTCAGTCTGGATTCAAAAGTCCCACAGTATTTTTGCATGTTCATTTCCCACTACCTTTGCAGGTTTATGATTCCACCAGTTCTTTACTACTGGCAGGTGGTACTTGTGACATAAGTTCCAGTGAATCATCTGGGCCACAGAATTGTGCCTCTGTCGTGGTGGGGGGCTTACCTGCTCCAAGAATACTGAGAGCTGTGCTGGCGGTAGTGTAACTACCAGCAGTCCAACCAAGTCAGAGAGGTCTCAGATGAGGAGGGGAACTAAGAGCACCTAACCCATTATGAAATGCAAAGATACAGAATGGGGGACTCCTGGCTTGAGAACAGTACGTGTGAAAAAGATCTTGGAGTCCTTGAGGACAACAAATTAAACATGAGCCAACAATGTGATGTGGCGGCAAAAAAAGCGTATGAGATTTTGGCCTGCATCAATAGGAGCATAGTGTCTAGATCTAGGGAAGTCATGCTACCCCTCTATTCCGCTTTGGTTAGAACCACACCTGGAATATTGTGTCCAATTCTGGGCACCGCAATTGAAGAGAGATATTGAGAAGCTGGAATGTGTCCAGAAGAGGGCAACTAAAATGATCAAGGGTCTGGAGAACAAGCCCTATGAGGAGCGGCTTAAGGAGCTGGGCATGTTTAGTCTGAAGAAGAGAAGGCTGAGAGGAGATATGATAGCCATGTATAAATATGTGAGAGAAAGCCACAGGGAGGAGGGAGCAAGCTTGTTTTTTGCTTCCCTGGAGACTAGGACGCGAAACAATGGCTTCAAACGACAAGAGAGGAGATTCCATCTGAACATGAGGAAGAACTTCCTGACTGTGAGAGCTGTTCAGCAGTGGAACTCTCTGCCCCAGAGTGTGGTGGAAGCTCCTTCTTTGGAAGCTTTTAAACAGAGGCTGGATGGCCATCTGTCAGGGGTGATTTGAATGCAATATTCCTGCTTCTTGGCAGGGGGGTCGGACTGGATGGCCCACGAGGTCTCTTCCAACTCTTTGATTCTATGATTCTATGATTCCATTAGCACTATGGAGAAACAAACCAAAACGAAGTCTATACTGGCTCAGTTGTCGCCCAGGATAAAAAGGACTGCGGTGGATCCTGCTGATTCTGGACATCAATTGACAAATAGGTTACAGAATCAAAATACCAATGAACAGTCACAGAAGCAGCAGAAATATACAATGCCAGAAAACCATACAATTATTATTATTATTATTATTATTATTATTATTATTATTATTTGATGTTTCATCCCCTATTTTTATGCCGGCTTTCTCTGAATCAAACCTTGCTTTGTGTAGGGAAATTCATACACATTAAACTGATAAAATCTTGAACGCTGCCTGATATAAGATCTCTAACCTCTTTTCTTTCTCCTCTGCTAGATGAAAGTCCCTCCAAGTTTGACTTTGCTTCCTGGACATATTTATATGTTGACCGAAGCCCTTCAGAAAGAAAAGGAACGGAGGCAGAAGCTGGAGCAACCAGATCCAAGAAAAGAGAAGGAACTTCCAGAGTGAGTGGACTGTAAGATCCTTGATGGCAGAGGATGCCATGTTTATTGCGGAAAACTAGCTAAATGGATTTTGAGAGGGAGAAATGTAAGATACCACACTTAGGTAGAAGAAAATGTAATGCAGAGATACAAGATTGGTGAGACCTGGCTTGAAAACATATCAGAAGGATTGAGGAGTTTTAGGAGACCACAAGATGAACATGAGTCAACAGTGTGAATGCGACAGTGAAAAAGGCCAATGAAAATCTAGATAATAGTAATCTATATAAATAAAAATGTAATGTTCGTTTGTGGGATTAACAGAACTCAAAAACCACTGGACTAATTGACACCAAATTTGGACACAAGACACCTAACAACCCAATGTATGTTCTTCACTCAAAAAAAAATGATTTTGTCATTTGGGAGTTGTAGTTTCTGGGATTTATAGTTCACCTACAATCAAATAGCATTCTGAACCCCACCAACGATGGAATTGAACCAAACTTGGCACACAGTTCTCCCATGACCATAGAAAATACTGGAAGGGTTTGGTGGGCAGTGTCCTTTGGTTTTGGAGTTGTAGTTCACCTACATCCAGAGATCACTGTGGACTCAAACAATGATAGATCTGGACTAAACTTTACACGTATACTCAATATGCCCAAATGTGAACACTGGTGGAGTTTGGGGAAAATAGAATCTTGACATTTGGGAGTTGTAGTTTCTGGGATTTATAGTTCACCTACAATCACAGAGCATTCTGAACCCCACCAATGATGGAATTGAACCAAACTTGGCACACAGTTCTCCCACGACCAACAGAAAATACTGGAAGGGTTTGGTGGGCATTGACTTTGAGTTTGCGAGTTGTAGTTCACCTACACCCCAAGAGCACTGTGGACTCAAATAATGATGGATCTGGACTAAACTTTACACATATACTCAATATGCCCAAATGTGAACACTGGTGGAGTTTGGGGAAAATAGAATCTTGACATTTGGGAGTTGTAGTTGCTGGGATTTATAGTTCACCTACAATCACAGAGCATTCTGAAGCCCACCAATGATAGAATTGGGCCAAACCTCCCACACAGAACCCCCATGTGGGCCACAGCAACGTGTGGCAGGGGACGGCTAGTAATAACACTATATTTATATTCCGCCCTTCTCCCTGAGCAAATTACAGCATATAAACAGCCACAGGCAAACATTCAGTGCCTTGTTACAGTAAAATACAATGCAACACAAATACACAGACAAAGGCAAAGGCTTCTCCTTTCATTTCCAACTCTGGAGGTGGTGCTTATTTCTGGCTCTTGGGGAGGTGCTTATCTCCATGTCTAAGTCGAGGAGCCTGCATTGTCCATAGATACCTCCTGGTCGTATAGCCGACATGGCTGCATGGAATGTCTTTTTGCCTTTCTTGCCGAGGTGGTACCTATTGATCTACTCACATTGGCATGTTTTTGAACTGCTAGGTTGGCAGGAGCTAGAGCTAAGACTGGAAAATTACCCCATCCTGCAGATTTGAACTGCCAACCTTCATGTCAGCAGTTCAGCAGCACAAGGGAAGTCCCACTCTACTCTGCTTTGAGTAATCTCACCTAATATAATACTGTGTGCAATTTTGGGCACCATAATTCAAGAAGGATATTGGTAAGATGGAATACACCCAGAGAAGGGTGACTTGGTCTTGGCCAAAGGTCTTGAATGAGGAGTTTGGCAGGAGTAATGCTACCCCTCTATTCTGTTTTGGTTAGACCACATATGGAATATTGTGTCCAATTCTGGGCACCACAATTCAAGAGAGATATTGACAAGCTGGAATGTGTCCAGAGGAGAGCAACTAAAATGATAAAAGGTCTGGAGAACAAGCCTATGAGGAGCGGCTTAAGGAGCTGGACATGTTTAGCCTGAAGAAGAGAAGGCTGGGAGGGGATATGATAGCCATGTATAAATATGTGAGAGGAAGCCACAGGGAGGAGGGAGCAAGCTTGTTTTCTGCTTCCCTGGAGACTAGGACGCGGAACAATGGCTTCAAACTACAAGAGAGGAGATTCCATCTGAACATGAGGAAGAACTTCCTGACTGTGAGAGCCATTCAGCAGTGGAACTCTCTGCCCCGGAGTGTGGTGGAGGCTCCTTCTTTGGAAGCTTTTAAACAGAGGCTGGATGTCCATCTGTCAGGGGTGATTTGAATGCAATATTCCTGCTTCTTGGCAGGGGGTTGGACTGGATGGCCCAGGAGGTCTCTTCCAACTCTATGATTCTAGGAGTGGCTTAGGGGATTGGAGAGCAAAGCTTTGTGTTCCAGCACACCACTAGGACTTTGCTGTGTTGTAGAAGTCATATTTACAGAGTTACAAGGCTATACATTGGGTTTTTTCTTCCCTCAGCTGTTTCTTCATGGTGTCCAGAACGGAGGCAGAGGTGCTTTTGGAGAAGAACGAAAACTGTGGCAATATGCTGCTGCGTCCAGGACGGGATTGCCAAAGCATCTCTCTGTCCACCAGGCAGAAATTGAATGGGTGAGTTAGGCAGCCTCATGGGGTGCGTCTGTCAAATGAATGCAGTTTGACACTGTAATCACCATGACCCAATGCAATGGAATCCTGGGAGCTGTAGCTGCAGTGCTTTTTATTTATCGTGTCAGGGGCAACCAAACCATTGTATTACATTTCTAATAGAACAAAACAAACAAACAGGTTTAAAAAACACACACAAAGTTTGCAAACTTGGTAGTTAATTAAATGTCCTTTGACCAGTATCTGGCCACTTGGAGTGCTTCTGGTGTTGCCGCAAGAAGGTTTTCCATTGTGCATGTGGCAGGGCTCAGGTTGCATTGCAGCAGGTGGTCAGTGGTTTGCTCCTCTCCACATTCGCATATCGAGGATTCCACTTTGTAGCCCCATTTCTGAAGGTTGGCTCTGCATCTCGTGGTGCCAGAGCACAGTCTGTTCAGCACCTTCCAAGTCGCCCAGTATTCTGTGTGCCCAGGGGGAAATCTCTCATTTGGTATCAGTCATTGGTTGAGGTTCGGGGTTTGAGCCTGCCACTTTTGGACTCTCACTTGCTGAGGTGTTCCAGCGAGTGTCTCTGTAGATCTAAGAAAACTATTTCTTGATTTAAGTCATTGACGTGCTGGCTGATACCCAAACAAGGGATGAGCTGGAGATGTCTCTGCCTTGGTCCTTTCACTATTGGCTGCTACTTCCCGGTGGATGTCAGGTGGTGCAATACCAGCTAAACAGTGTAATTTCTCCAGTGGTGTAGGGCGCAGACACCCCGTGATAATGCGGCATGTCTCATTAAGAGCCACATCCACTGTTTTAGCGTGGTGAGATGTGTTCCACACTGGGCATGCGTACTCAGCAGCAGAGTAGCACAGCACAAGGGCAGATGTCTTCACTGTGTCTGGCTGTGATCCCCAGGTTGTGCCAGTCAGCTTTCGTGTGATATTGTTTCTAGCACCCACTTTTTGCTTGATATTCAGGCAGTGCTTCTTGTAGGTCAGAGCACAGTCCAGAGTGACTCCCAGGTATTTGGGTGTGCTGCAATGCTCCAGTGGTATTCCTTCCCAGGTAATCCTCAGAGCTCGGGATGCTTGTCTGTTCTTAAGGTGAAAGGCACATGTCTGTGTTTTAGATGGATTAGGAATCAGCTGGTTTTCCCTGTAATAGGCAGTAAGAGCACCTAGAGCTTCGGAGAGCTTCTGTTCTACCATCTCAAAGCTCCCTGCTTGAGCAGTAATGGCACGATCATCAGCATAGATGAAACTCTCTGTCCCTTCTGGCAGTGGATGGTCATTTGTGTAAACGTTGAACATGGATGGAGCAAGCACGCTCCCCTGAGGCAGGCCGTTCTTCTGTTTCCGTCGTCTAATTCTCTGGCCCTGAACTCAACAAAAAAGCTCCTGTTTTGTAGCAGGTTTCCTATGAGGCGGGTGAGATGGTAGTCCTTTGTGATATTATGTATTTTTCTCAGGAGCAGGTGGTGGTTCACAATATCATAAGCTGCTGACAGGTCAATGAAGACAGCTCCTGTGATCTGCTGCCTTTCAAAGCCATCTTCTATGTGCTGAGTCAGGTTCAGCACTTTAATCAAGCAACAACTTCTATGATTCCGTTGCATTGAGCTCTGGCAGTTAAAAGAAGGTCAAACTGCATTCACCCATGTTTTCTCCAGCTGACTTTGACAAGAATGGCCAACGACTGGGACCTGATGGTAACAAAAAGAAGCAATGTTCTCAAAAGTTATCTGCCAAAACCATGATTTAATCTCTTTGCAGAACTGTGACTATTAAGCACTACAAGATCAATATGGATGGTGGAGAGTATGTCATTGATGTCGAAGAACCGGTAAGATGGCTATTGGTACACTAATGGGGATTTGGAGGTAACATTTGGTTAGTTCAATTGTAGAGGGAACAGCATGCTGGCTGGAGATAGTAGTAGTAGTAGTAGTAGTAGTGTAAGGGATCACGGGTTTAGGGTGTGAAGAAATCCACAGAGTCCAATAGGTTCATGTAAGACACCGTTTATTCAAGCTGATCAGCATGAGGCGAACAGACAGCATCTTTGGATGTGCTTTTCACAGACTGCCGCCCCCTCCTCGGATTTTGTAAACCTTTATATATTCTCAAGTAAACAATAATATTTTTTGTCATGGAAAGTACTTTGACCTTTATTCTTCCTATCCCATCAACCTCTTGATGGAAAGTACCTTCTTGCACCTGCAGACTTTGCACTTAACCACAATCTTTGCGCTTAACCACAACCGAACTTTGTATGACCTCTACATGTCACCTTTTGTTTTTTAAAACATTTTCTTCCGTGTTGCTCCTTTTTTTTTTGCTAATTTCATTCAAAGCCCCTTGCATAGCTTTGCTATTTTCACTCAAAGACCCTTTCAGTAGTAAGGATAATAATAATAGGAGCTGTATGTTGGCTGATTATCTCAGATATAGTTTAGAGAGTATCTTCCAGCATGGCAGAAGGGGATTAGACTGGATGGTCTTTGGGAAATCTATAATTTTCGGTCACCCAGTGGGTTCCCATGGCTTAGCAAGGATTCAAATCCTATTCCACTGAACATTCAAACCTTAATATCACATGATAAATTCTTCTAGCTGACATCTTTATCCTTCTCTTTCACAAGCATCGCTGCTCCTCGCTCCAGGAGGTGGTGGATTTCTTTGTCAACAATAGTCGACGGGTCCTTGTGCCCTTGTCCCTGGATGAGAGCTATGCAATGACTTTGGGTACGTTTCTGATGGGGAGGAATCTCTGGGTGAGAATGTTGCCTTGAAAACCTTATACCAATGTATTTCTTTGCCTGACTCTTACTGTAGGCTGCCATTGACTCAAAGCACATTGGGTCAGGCGAAAACTCCCATATGTTCGTATATCTGTCACAGGTGTGCCCTCTCTCCCAGACTCAGTATTCCTCATCTATAAAATGGGTTTTCGTCGGTTGTTGACTGTTGGCCAGCTCTGTCCTCTGGCATTGGAAGTCTGTGCTCCTGTTAGTGATCTTCCATAGTGATTTCAGCTCCTGTGTGCTTTGTGTTTTTTCCCCCAGAAATCATGGAGATGGATAAAGAAAGTGGAGAGAGTACCTCGATTCCTGCCCGGGTGCCCCCTGTGCCACCGCACTACCCCAAAGGTGTGACTTTTCACTCATTTTGCAGAATATGGATCCCAAAGGCCATGTAGTCCAACCTCATGCTGCCATGAATGAATGAATGCAGTTTAACACAGGGATAATTATCCAATCTCAACAATGGAGTGACCTATCAGGGATCATTATCCAATCACAACAATGGAGTGATCTATCAGGGATCATTATCCAATCACAACAATGGCAAGACCTATTGGGGATCATTATCCAATCACAGCAATGACAAGACCTATCAGGGATCATTATCCAATCTCAACAATGGCAAGACCTATCGAGGATCATTATCCAATCACAACAATGACATGACCTATCCGGGATCGTTATCCAATCACAACAATGACAAGACCTAGCAGGGATCATTATCCAATCTCAACAATGACATGACCTATCAGGGATCATTATCCAATCTCAACAATGGCAAGACCTATCAGGGATCATTACCCAATCACAAGAATGGCATGACCTATCAGAGATCATTATCCAATCTCAACAATGGCATGACCTATCAGGGATCATTATCCAATCACAAGAATGGCATGACCTATCAGGGATCATTATCCAATCTCAACAATGGTAAGACCTATCAGGGATCATTATCCAATCACAACAATGGCAAGACCTAGCGAGGATCATTATCCAATCACAACAATGACATGACCTATCAGGGATCATTATCCAATCTCAACAATGGAGTGACCTATCAGGGATCATTATCCAATCTCAACAATGGAGTGACCTATCAGGGATCATTATCCAATCTCAACAATGGAGTGACCTATCAGGGATCATTATCCAATCTCAACAATGGAGTGACCTATCAGGGATCATTATCCAATCACAACAATGACAAGACCTATCAGGGATCATTATCCAATCACAACAATGACAAGACCTATCAGGGATCATTATCCAATCACAACAATGACATGACCTATCAGGGATCATTATCCAATCACAACAATGGCAAGACTTATCAGGGATACATGTTACTATCCTTGATATGTCATGGAACAAAATATGGCTCTGCACAGGAGATGTCATGATATAGGAGCATGTTTTTAATGGTGCCAAATCTGACTCCATGATGTAATCGAGGTGGTGGCATGGATCCCTGATAGGTTGTGCCGTTGTTGTGATTGGATAATGATCCCTCTCAACAATAAATTGTTGAATCTGCATTCATTCTATAGTGTAGAATGCACTCATTGTCCGATGCTTAAACTTCGACTGATTTTTTCTCTTGATGCTATTCTTTTAGGTTCCCCTGGAGGACAAAAACCTCCCTTACCTCCTCGAACCCGAGCCTTTCTGCCTCCCATTCCTCCTGTTAAGCCCCCTCTTCCCAGGGCTGCCTCCCAGCCTGAGAATGTATATATGGAAGAAGATCCTCCAGATCAGACCTACATGAATGACAAACGTAAGAATCGGAGTGAATGTATTGAAAATAGTGGCTGGAATTCCATTTTTGCTCCTTAATTGCTTAGAATTATAAAGTTGGGAGAGATGTCCAGTCCGAACCCATTCTGCCATAACACAATCCAATCCCTCCCAACAGAGGCCATGCAGTCATTAGTCAAGGACTTTCTGTAGCAGGACTCAACTGTGGTCAGGTAATGAGAAGAACAGAATTGGAAGAAACATCCAAAGGCCATTCAGTGTATTGCCATTCTGTCGTGCAGCAATGCACAATCCAAGCACTCCCAACAGATGGCCATCCAGTCTCTGATAAAGAATATTGGAAGTACGCCCCTAGCATCGTAGATTCATATAGTTCAGTGATTCCCAACCAGTGGTCTGCAGACCACCAGTGGCCACAAGCCAATCCCTCTGGACAGATGTCCATCCAGCCCTTGTTAGAGAATGTTGCAATTCCATCCATAGCATCATACTGTTGGACGGGACCAACCAAGGCTCATTCTGTCCAACCTAAGGGGGATACAATCCAGGCCCTCCTAACAGATGGCCACCCAGCTTCTGTTTCAAAATGGTGCTGGCTTGGTAGGGGGATTCTGAGCAGTATAGTCTAAAACGTAACATTAGAAAGTTGTATGTTTATTAGAACAGGACCTGCCCAGAGTAAGAACTGATGTGTGTTATCTTTATCATTCAATTTGGAACAGCCATGGTCCAGTCAGGAGCCATGTGGAAAGCCCTTCCAGATCGTGTGGCCCCGATCCCAGCCCAGAAACCATGTGAGAGAGGTAGGTTTGATTTCCCCTTTGGCCATGGACACTCGAGTCGCACTCTCTTGGCCTCAGAGGGAAGCCAAAAGCCAACCCCAATCTTGCCCTCAATCGGTTTGTCCTTTGAATATCATCTAATACATTTTTGACATTGAAAATTTGGTCTAGTCATTTTGTAAGGTTTCAGAAGAGATTGGAAAGGAAGTCGATTGGGAGCAAGGCAAACATTATTGGATCCCTTTCAGCTTTAGGGTCTAAAAGCAGCTTTATATTTGGGCCGGGCTAAGCACAGCAGGGTAAACAGCCAAAGGTCGACAGTCCAAGCCCGGGTTGGGGTGAGCTCCCTTCTTCAGCCCAGCTTCTGCTCACCTACCAGTTTGAATACAGTAATGTGAATAGATAAATAGGTACCACTTTGGCGGGGAGGTAATAGAAGGCTCTCATGCGGACATGCCAGCAATTCGATCAGGAGAGCGTGTATGGACAGCAAAGCTCCTTGGCATGGAAAGCGGAGCAACAGCACCTCCCTGTGGCCTGAGTCGAGCACAGCCTCCAGATGCCGGAGATTGTAAAAGATGGGAAAGCCTTTACCTCTGTTTATGTACTGTCTGTGTTTGTTAACTGTATAACAGCACTGAATGTTTGCTGTATCTGTGTTCTGTAATCCGCCCTGAGTCCCCTCGTGGACATAGGGTGGAGTATAAATAAAGTATATTATTATATTATTTCCAGCCCCAAAGACCATGGAGAGGACTTCTTCCCGTTTGGGAATGTCTCTACCCAGAAACTTTTCCATTGGTAAGTCATTGGAGAGAAATTCATATCTACCACAAGCGAGAATTGAACAGATCAATACTTGGATGATTTTCTCACATTTTCCACTGCTAGCCATTCATTACAGGACAGAATTATTATTTCTGGGGACAAGTGAGTTGAGCCAAATCCTTCACAAGTTGAAATCTGCTCTTCTTTGGGGACTGATTGACTGTCTCTTTGTGCGGTGGGGTGGCTTGGGCCCATTCTGCCCCTGGCCGTCCTGGTGGCCTCATCCTTCCCCATCCCTCTCTGTTCCTTCTTTGGGGGACTCATTGGCTGCTGGTGTGGCGGGGTGGCCAGATGTTGATGTCTTTTCCAAACTGAATTATGCTACACTACGCTACTACTTCTTACCACTACCTGGACCTTATGTAGAACCACTAATGCAGCGTTTCTCAACTTGGGGCATCATGAGGTGGTTTCAGAGGGGTTGCCAATATTTCTGATGGTCTTAGGAATTCCTTTGGCAGAGAAAAAGATCTCTCCACCTGTCCTTCTCTTACGTTTTGGAAAAAGATGGTGAATCCTCCCACCAAAAGCCCTCCTCTGCTGTGATTGGCTGGCCTCTCAGCCAAGAAGAGGGCTGTTTCTGAAACTCCAAGAGGGAAGGAGAGAGCAGGCGTACAGGTGAGGGAGAGCGTGTAAGGCTGGAGGGAGGCTCATGTCAGTGAGTCCCTTCAAGACATGGGGGTTCTGTGTCGGAAGTTTGGCCCAATTCTATTGTTGGTGGGGTTTGGAATGCTCTTTGATTGTAGGTGAACGATAAATCCCAGCAACTACAACTCCCAAATGTCAAGGTCTATTTCTCCCAAACTCAACAAGTGTTCACATTTGGGCATATTGAATATTTGTGCCAAGTTTGATCGAGATCTATCATTGTTTGAGTCCACAGTGCTCTCTAGATGTAGGTGAACTACAACTCTAAAAGTCAAGGTCAGTGCACACCAAACCCTTCCAGTATTTTCTGTTGGTCATGGGAGTTCTGTGTGCCAAGATTGTTTCAGTTCCATCATTGGTTGAGTTCAGAATTCTCTTTGATTGTGGGTGAATTATAAATTCCAGCAACTACAACTCCCGAATGACAAAATCAACCTCCACCACCCATTCTGCTGTATGCTGACGATATGATATTACTATCACACTCACAAGTTGGACTTCGTAGTTTGTTAAGAAGACTCAGTTCCTATTGTCAGAATAACCCTCTAATCATTAACAAGATGAAATAAAAAATAATGGTATTTGGAAAAAGACAGCATAGACACAGATGGCAATTGGATGGTGAGGTAATAGAACAAGTAAACACCTTCCCTTACCTTGGAGTAACTTTCTCTGAGACTGGTTCTTGGACTTCTCATCACCAAAGGAGTGTCCTCAGAGCAAAGCCTAGCCTGAATTTAATACTTAAGCTAAAAACACATAGCTACCCAGGTACCCTAATCCCAATAATTAAAGTGTATAAAATTAATGTTACATCTATGCTTTTATATGCAGCAGAAGTATGGGGTTTAAGTTCCATCTCAGTAATAGAACAAGCACAATCCCAGCACTTGAGAAGTATACTGGAAGTAGATAAAAGGACCTCCGCTGCTCCAGTGAGAGCAGAACTGGAAATTTACACAATCAATGCACAATCTAAACTTAGAGCATACAATTACTAGTGTAAAATCAACCCAATGGAGCCTGATAGACTCCCAAAATTGTGCCTACTAGAACAGATAAAATCTCAACTACCCATCTCCTGGATTACACAATTGACAAATTATATAAGAAGTTGTGGGCTTCCTATCTCCTGCACCTCAAATGACGCCACACATATGCGCCACACATATGCGCCTCAAATATGCGCGACACATATTTTTGATTGCAAATTGTATCAAAAGGTGAGAGACTTCCACCTTGGTCCATATATCAAACGGACAATGTATTGGGAATCTCACATCAGAACAACATATTTTATGTGTGACCAAGACCCAAAAATAACATATGAAACAGCACTGTACTTAAGCAAAACAATACGTCTGAGAACCACATATGTAGGGCTGATTGGGGTAAATTGTAGGGGTGATAATGAAATATGATGTATATACTCAGCTTGATAAGTTATCAGTTTTATCATGTCTTATCATATTCATTTACTGTATTGTTGCAAGTGTCGTATTTTAACTTACTAAGTGGAGTGTGATAAGGTCTTGTCAGTCCTTGTTGTTCTGTTTTTTTATTGTGATATGGCCTAAGGGCTAATCAATAAAAAATTACTCCTAAATTTTTTTATAAAAAAAACCCCTCCACCACCCCACCAGTATTCAAATTTGGATGTATCAGGTGTTTGTGCCAAATTTGGTCCAGTGAATAAGAATACATCGTGCATGTCAGATAATACATTACCATTCAAAACAGTAGCAAAATTAGAGTTATGAAGTAGCAACAGAAATAATGTTATGGTTGGGGTTCACCACGACATGAGGAACTGTATTAAGGGGTCACGGCATTAGGAAGGTTGAGAAACACTACTCTAAGGTCCAGAGTAGTCCAAAGATTATTAAATTGTTTGTCTACTGGGGACAAGTGAGTTTCTTGAGCCAAATCCTTCATCAAATTGAAATCTGAAGTTACACAGCTGCTCTTCTTAGAGGACTTTGTGGGGTGGGGTGGCCATCCAACCACTCCTCCTCCGGACCCTCATTTGTCTCCCCCCAAAACGCTATCCTTTTCCAATTCCCGTCTTCTGCTCCACTTGCAGGGATGTCCGAAGAACTGGAACGAAAACTTCAGGAACGGAGAGCGACTCTTCAAGAATGAAGGAAGCCATAGTCCTCTTAAAATATCCATGGAAGAGCCAAACAAAGGAAGACGTTTTCCAGGGCAAAAATGCGTCCGAATCTCAAAGGATGTCTGTCCATCCTTCAACCAACTTTTCTCCGCTGATAAAATCTAATCTAGGAAAGGAAGACGCACATCAAAATATTCAGAGACATGGTATAAAACTCATGTAATTGCACTCTCTCAGCCTCAGAGGAAGGCAAAAACAAATGCCTTTGGTATAAATCTTCCCAATCTATTTACCATGTCAGAAGCAAATTGAGAATATAGTTATAATGTATAAAAAACCCCACAAACCAAGTTCAAAACTTGGCATTATACTAAATGACCTTTGACCAGAAGCTGGCCACTTGGAGTGCCTCTGGTGTCACTGTGAGAAGGTCCTCCATTGTGCATGTGGCAGGGCTCAGTTGCATTGTAATAGGTGGTCTGTGGTTTGCTCTTCTCCACTCTCACATGTCATGGGCTCCACTTTGCAGCCCTATTTCTTAAGGTTGGCTCTGCATCTCATTTTGCCAGAGAGCAGTCTGTTCATTATCTTCTAAGTCACCCAGCCTTCTGTGTGCCCAGGAGGGAGTTTCTCATTTGGTATCAGCCATGGATTGAGGTTCTGGGTTTTAACCTGCCACTTTTGGACTCTCACTTGCTGAGGTGTTCCTTCAAGTATCTCTGTAGATCTTAGGAAGCTATTTCTTGATTTAAGGCATTAGCGTGATGGCTGATTTCCGAACAGAGGATGGGCCAGAGATGTCACTGCCTTGGTCCTTTCATTCTTGGCTGCTACTTTCTGGTGGATATCAGGTGGTGCAATACCAGCAAAACAGTATAATTTCTCCAGTGGAGTAGGGCGTAGACATCCTATGATAATGCGACATGTCTCATTAAGAGCCACAGCCATCATTTTAATGTGGTGATATATATTCCATAGTGGGCATGTGTACTCAGCAGTAGAGGAGCAAAGCGCAAGGGCAGATGTCTTCACTGTATCTGTTTGTGATCCCTAGGTTGTGCCAGTCAGCTTTTGTATGATATTATTTCTAGCATCCAATTTTTGTTTGGTATTCAAGCAGTGCTTCTTGTAAGTCAAAACACAGCCCAGAGTGACTCCCAGTAATCTGAGTGTGCTGCAATGCTCCAGTGGGATTACTTCCCAGGTAATCCTCAGAGCTTGTCTATTTTAACGATGAAAAGAACACGTCTACATTTTAGATGGATAAGGATTCCGCTGGTTTTCCCTGTAATAGGCAGGAAGAGCACCTAAAGCTTCAGAGAGCTTCTGTCCAACCATTTCAAAGCTCCCTGCTTGAGCGGTTATGGCACGATTGTCAGCATCGATGACACTCTCTGTCCCTTCTGGCAGTGGCTGATCATTTGTGTAAATGTTAAACATTGATGGAGCAAGCACACTCCCCTTGGATAGATTTGCATACGGGTCTCCACAAGTCAATCTGAAAATAACAGAGCAATAAATAAGTTCCAAAGTCTGTAGTTGAGCACCTTCCTTTGGATCCTGATCAAGAGAGAAAGGGATTTTAATAATAATAATAATAATAATAATAATAATAATAATAATGTTTGCTTCCTTTTATTTTTGCTTAAAAATCTATTTAAAGTCGTTGTTTCGCCTTGTGGCGGGGAGTCCCCCATTCCCAGACAAGCAGAGACAGTTTGGTGGGTTATGCAGAAGTCTACCATTTATTGTTAAGGCCAGAAGCTGGTTGTGTGGTGAGACATCAAAATAAACAAGGACATTGCAAACAAACTATACAAGCAGCTCACAGTATGCCAAGGAAAAGTGACTCTTTTTGGACTGCAACTCCCAGAATCCACTGGGGAAGCCAGCGGTTCCTTTGTGAAATGAGACATACCCTCCGACAGTGAGACCAAGCAACAAAGCTGTGCAGTGCGGCATGTCCCTATTTTAAAATTTTCAGCGTATCCATCCCATTCCCACCCTCTGTGACCACTAGTCCTATTATTTCCAATGGCCCGTCCTCATTGGGACATATTCCCCGACCCCTTTGGAGGAATTTCCCCTAAAGAATAGAACTTCAACCATGGCAAATGAGAACATTGCACTGTTTGGCATCCTGTGAGCTGTACAATCTGAATCGACAGATATAAAACGAGAGCAAAGTGGACAACAGAACGAGACGAGCCATGGAGTGAACGCTCGGCACAGGTTGCAGTCTTTTTTTTCCAGCCGAGGTTAGTTGAAGGCAAACAAAAGTGGGAGATTTGGGAGAAAGACCCTTGCGATGGATAACAGCAGGGGACTTTCTCTCCCTCTCTCTTTTACAATCGAGGACAGAGGAAAATAAAATACATTCATAGTGAGCCCATTCTGGGCAAGTTTATGGGTCAACATGAGAACCAGGAGGTGAGAAAATAATCCTTGTGCTAAGAAAAAATAATACTGGTGTTGTAATTTGTTGGTAAGGTTGGCCATTCCGCTTAAGGAGAGAGGCTCGTGATCGTGCGATAACGGCGCAGTTCTACGATAAGCTGGCGTTGGAACTGCTGGTGGCGCTGTTGCGCTTCTGAAGGCATTTGACGGCGCTGGGGACTTGCAACCCGGAGTAGACATGGAAGCTGCCGCACCAAACCTAATCGAAAGAGAACAGAAGGTTGGCAAAGAGCTCTCACAGATCTTTGACTTTCCGTATCGTTTGGACTACAACTCCCATTGTCCCTTAGCATGCTGATGGGAGCTAGAGAATAAGGCAGCTCCCCATCCTCATCTTTTTCTTACACTGTTTCCATATATCCCTGGTGTTTCAATAATAATAATAGTTATATACAGTAGAGTCTCGCTTATCTGACATAAATGGGCCGGCAGAACATCGGATGAACAAAAATGTCGGATAATATGGAGTCTCCTACTGTTATCCATCCGACGCGGCACTAGACACCTAGAATACTAACAACAGGGACTCAAAGAGTTAAGGCAAGGCAACGCCTCGGGGTTAGAGAGCCCAGCAGGAAGTGCCAAGATGTGAATGAGGAGCGTGGAAATCACAGAGGAAAGGAGGGAGGACGTCTCCGCTTCTGATCCTGCCTCTTTATTTATTTTTATTTACTATATTTGTATACCGCTTTTCTCAGCCCTCGGGTGACTCAAAGCAATTAACAGTAGCAAAATTAAATGCTCAAAACATCATAAAACAGTTAAAAACAATTTAAAAAGTAGCATAATAAACAATCATTATACATCAATAAAATATCTCATTAACGTCTCATAGTTAGAATCAAGATCCAGTTTCATCATCCAATTGTTCCATATTCCTATATTCATTACACTGCTTTTTCAAATGCCTGCTCGAACAACCAGGTCTTCACTTTCTTCCGAAATGCTAACAGGGAGGGGGCCGATCTAATATCTGTAGGAAGGGTGTTCCACAGCTGAGGGGCCACCATTGAGAAAGCCCTGCCTTTCGTTCCCGCCAGACATACTTGTGATGCAGGCGGGACTGAGAGCAGGGCCTCCTCAGACGATCTTAACGTCCTACTTGGTTCATAGCAGAAGAATCGCTCGGACAGGTAAGTTGGGCCAGAACTGTTTAGGGCTTTATAGGCTAAAGCCAGCACTTTGAATTGTGCCTGGTAGCAAACTGGCAGCCAGTGGACCTACCGGGCATGCTCCCTGAGCGTCACTCCTGTTAGTAACCTGGCTGCCGTCCGTTGGACTATTTGAAGCTTCTGGACAGTCTTCAAAGGCAATCCCACGTAGAGAGCGTTGCAGTAGTCTATATGGGATGTAACCAGAGCGTGGACCACCGTGGCCAAGTCAGACTTCCCAAGGTATGGGCGTGGCTGGTGCACAAGTTTTAACTGTGCAAATGCTCCCCTGATCACTGCTGAAACCTGGGGTTCTAGGTTCAGCTATGAGTCCAGGATCACACCCAAGCTGCGAACCTGCGTTTTCAGGGGGAGTGTAACCCCATCCAACACAGGCTGTAACCCTATGCCCTGTCCGACCTTACGACTGACCAGGAGTACCTTTGCCTTGTCTGGATTCAATTTCAATTTGTTCACCCTCATCCAGACCGTTACAGCGGCCAAGCACCAGTTCAGGACCCGAACAGCCTCCTTAGTAGCAGGTGAGAAGGAGTGACAGAGTTGGACATCATCCGCATACAGATGACACCGCACCCCGAAACTCTGGATGATCCCCCCCAGCGGCTTCATGTAGATGTTAAACAACATGGGAGACAGCATTGAACCCTGAGGAACCCCACAAGACAATGGTTGTGGAGTTGAGCAGGAGTCTCCCAATAACACCTTCTGAGATCGTCCCTCTAGGAAGGACCGGACCCACTGCAAAGTAGTACCTCCAAGGCCCATTCCTGCGAGGCGTCCCAGAAGGATACCATGGTCGATGGTATCGAAGGCCACTGAGAGGTCCAGCAGAACCAACAGGGACACACTCCCCTGTCTAGCTCCTAGCGTAGATCATCAACTAAAGCAACCAAGACTGTCTCGGTTCTATGCCCCGGTCTAAAGCCAGACTGTGCTGGATCCAGATAATCCATGTGTTCCAAGAATACCTGGAGTTGTGAAGCCATCACACGTTCCAGGACTTTGCCCAAAAAGGGGAGATTGGAAACTGGCTGATAGTTGTTGAATTGAGTGGGGGTTCAGTGATGGTTTTTTCAACAGTGGTTTTATTATAGCTTGTTTTAAGCTCACCGGAATATTGCCTTCTTGAAGGGAGGCATTAACCACCACCTTTACCCACTCGGCCAATCCCCCTCTGGCCTTCTTTAAAAGCCAGGACGGGCAGGGGTCTAGGACGCATGTGGTTGGCCTCATTCCTCCAAGTATCTTGTCCAATGAATCCATCAAATGAATCCATCAAAATCGAAGAAGCAGGTGCTCCAGCTGCATCCTCAGAGATTGCCGTTAACATGGTGTCCAGACCACAACGGATCAAAGCAACTTTGTCTGCAAAGAACTGAGCAAAAAGCTTCACAGCGGGGTGCCGAGTTGTCAGGGCTCCCATCCTGGATGGTGGGATTTAAAAGGCCTCTGACAACTCGAAATAGCTCTGCCAGACGGTTCTTTGCAGATGCAATATTGACCACAAAGAAATATTTCTTTGTGGCCTTTATTGCCATGGCATATGCCCTTAGAAAGGCAACAAGCCATGTTCGATTTGGCTCACTCGGATCCGAACACCGCATGCTCTCTAGTTCTCTCTTCCTTCGCTTCATCGCTGCCTCGTTGAACCAAGGAGGTGGTTTAGCTCGGCTACTTGAGAGGGGACGTTCTAGAGCAATCGTGTCTATTGCTCTAGTCATCTCCCCATTCCAGAGAGTGACCAGGGCATCAAAATGATCACCTACTGAGGTGGCGGGAAACCCCCCCAAAACCGCCAGGAATCCATCCGGATCCATAAGCCTCTTTTCCCCCTTTGCTCCCTCCTCCTCTTCCTTGTCTTGCCTTTCTCACTTATTGGGAATGGAGAGAGAATTGGGGAGCACTCCTTTAATTGAAGGGGAAATGCTGGAGGAAAAGGGGGGCGTTGGATAAGAGCGTCGGATAAGTCAGAATATCGGATAAGCGAAGATCGGATAAGCAAGACTCTACTGTACTTTGTTTATATTCTGTTCTATCTTCCTGAAGGGACTCAGGGCGGATTACAGTACACATATAAGGAAAACATTAAATGCTGTTATACAATAACACAGACAGACAATACATAAAAGAGGTAAAGGCTTCCCATTGTTTTCCATCTCTAACATCTGGAGGCATTGCTCGACTCCGTCCATGGGAGAGTGTGTGCTGTGGCTCCATCTTCCATGCTAAAGAGCTTTGTTGTCTTTAGACACTCTCCTGATTGAATTGCTAGCATGTCCGCATGGGTGTCTTTTATTATCTCCCCGCCAAAGCGGTACCTATTTATCTACTCATATTACTTTTTTTCGAACTAGCAGAAGCTAGGCTGACGGTTGGGAGCTCACTGCAACTCGGGCTTGAACTGCCAACCTCTTGATCAGCATGATATTCTGCAGCTAGCAGATTAACCCACTGTGCTAAAGCCCTGCACTTTTGAGACTACAGTTCCCATGATCCGCCACTATTGATCGGTGACTACAAATATTATTACTTCCCAATCTCTAGACACTGTTGGCACAGTCTAGAATTGCATTGCTTCATCATACTCTTAGTTTTAATACTCTTGGATGTAATTCAAGTAGCCTGGAAGACTTGAATGCATTTGAATATTAACCAGATATTACTGTATTGCCTCTTTACCTATACTGTGCTGTATTGCCTCTGCTCCATAATAAGATAAAGGTAAAGGTTTCCCCTCACATTAGGTCTTGTTTTGTCCGACTATGAGGAGTGGTACTCAACTCCATTTCTAAGCCAAAGAGCCAGCGTTGTCCATAGACATCTCCAAGGACATGTGGCCAGCATGACTACATGGAGTGCCGTTACCTTCCCACAGAAGCTGTACCTATTGATCTAATCACATTTGCATATTTTTGAATTGCTAGATTGGCAGAAGCTGGAGCTAACTACAGGAGCTCACCCCACTCCCCGGATTCGGACCACCAACCTTTCAGTCAGCAAGTTCAGCAGCTTAACCTGCTGCAACACCAGGGGGCAGTAATAATAATAATAATGTTTTATTTATAGCCAGCTCTATCTCCCTGGAGGGACTCAGGGCGGCTTACAACAAAATAAAACATAGTGCCAAATAGTGGCCGGGCTTAGCACAGTGGGTTAAACCACTATGCTGCAGAAAATCCTGCTGATCAAAAGGTTGGCAGTTCAAGCCTGTGTTGGGGTGAGTTCCTGCCATCAGCCCCAGCTCCTGCTCACCCAGCAGACTGAAACAGAAATGTGAGTAGATAAATAGGTACCGCTTTAAAGCAGGGAGGTAATAAAAGGCACACATAAGGACATGGGTTATCCAATCTGGAGGACATCTATGGATGACAAAGGCTCCTCAGCATGGAAGACGGTGTGATGGCGCCTCCCCGTGGCCAGAGTCAAGCACAGCCTCAAGATGCTGGAAATGGGAAAAGATGGGAAAAGCCTTTACCTCTGTATATGTATTATCTGTCCTTGTTAATGATGTATATGTGTTCTGTAATTCGCCCTGAGTCCCCTCGGGGAGCTAGAACAGAATAAAGTATGTTGTTGTTGTTGTTGTTGTTGTTGTTGTTGTTGTTATTGTTATTATATGCTAAGAATAACATATAACAAGTCCAAAACAAACTCAATAAAATTATAAATTATCAACTTAAATAAACATGACATAATACACTTACACATTTACCACATTATTATATTCTTTAAAACTCATTATCTGGCCCGAGGAGATTTGAATTCATTGAGAGTGGCCAGATATTCTTGTGATGCCTCTTTACCTATGCTGTGCTACCTTTCCTTCAGCTTCAGCTTTACCCTGCTTTTGCTTTGACAGTCAGAAGGACTTGAGATTTTGTTTCATCTACTCCAAAAAAAACCCTTACCATGAAGGCTGGGAGAACTGGCTGGGTGAATTTGGCTCGAAATGTATGGAGCAGCTGCTTGGTTTTAGCATTGTAGAACGACAGGAAACCTGGAAGCAGACAACATGAGAAAAATAATGAGATAGAGTGTCACCCACTAGGCTGGGAACACCTTTCCACCCAGCACCACACAGAGTCCAGGAGTAACTAACTACAGCAGTTTATTTACAAAAAGCATATACATAAGGGAAAATGGGCATTTGGGTTGTAGGTTTTTTCAGGCTATATGGCCATGTTCTAGAGGCATTCTCTCCTGATGTTTCGCCTGCATCTATGGAAAGCATCCTCAGAGGTAGTGAGGTCTGTTGGAACTAGGAAAATGGGTTTATATATCTGTGGAATGAGCATGGAAAACCTACCCACAATTCTGACCCTATGAATTTGCCTCAACTGCCATGGCAACAGGTTACAGCATCCTGTGAATTGTCATTTTCCTAAGCACTAAGGAGACTTGCCTTCATGGAAATTGCAGTAGACACCAATGATATCTGGAACTGGGACTTCTAGTATTTTGGCTTTGTTGTTGTGTTTGGCCGTGAAGCTGACTTGAAGCCAGTTGTTGAGGTGGAGACACCAGGAAGAAGGGGTCTTTCCCAGCTGGTCAAACTTGCCAAGCGATCGGTAGGCCACCCCAATTGCGAAGGCTTTGCTGTCACGGTCATAGCGCACTTCCCAGTAGTGCTCCCCGTCATCGATCAGGGTGTCTCCTGCAGCAGATAGGAAGGCAAATGGAGTGGGAAAGAGGCTGGGAGGGAGAATTTCATAGTCAGCATCTCCCCACCATTCCCAAATACCACAGTTTCCCTGATTGGCTAGTGACCAGTTAGTTAGTGGTGGAGATTCTTTGTTGGTTAGCTGGAGTGCCGTATTGGTTAGCATTGTCTAGGATTCCTTATTAGTTAGCATTCTCTTAGCCCAGGGTTTCTCAACCTTCCTATTGCCATGACCCCTTGATACAGTTTCTCATGTTGTGGTGACCCCCAACCATAAAATTATTTTTGTTGCTACTTCACAACTGTAATTTTGCTACTGTTAGGAATTGTAATGTAAATATCTGACATGCAGGATGTATTTTCATTCACTGGACCAATTTGGCACAAATATCTGATACGCCGACATTTGAATGATGTTGGGGGAGGGTTGATTTTGTCATTTAGGAGATGGGATTTATAGTTCACCTACAATCAAATAACATTCCAAACTCCACCAATGATGGAATTGAACCAAACTTGGCACATAGAACTCCCATGACCAACAGAAAATAATGGAAGGGTTTGGTGGGCCTTGAGTTTTGGAGTTGTAGTTCACCTACATCCAGAGAGCACTGTGGACTCAAACAATGATGAATCTAGACCAAACTTGCCACGAATACTCAATATGCCCCAATGTGAACACTGGTGGAGTTTTGAAAAAGTAGACCTTGACATTTGGGAATTGTAGTTGCTGGGATTTATAGTTCACCTACAAATACTGCGTTTTCGGATGGTCTTTTGTGACCCCTCTGACAACTCTCGTGACCCCCCCACGAGATCCCGAGCCCCAAGTTGAGAAGCACTGGGTTAAAACAATGAAGGTGTGTAAAATTTATAGAGGGCTATATTTGGAGTTTCCTATACAAGCTGGAAAAGAAAGACAATGTGCTGGTACGGCTGTACCAGGAGCTCCAACTTCTTTTCCTTTCTATTGAGTGTTTGCATGTATTCCAAAGTTTCATGCATTTTGCAATAAGGTGGCTTCCCTTGGTTTGCAATCATCGGGCCAATGACCCATCAGTTATCAGTTATGTTATTTAGTTCTGCCCCTTTTTCTGGGTTAAGGAGGGAAAAAGGGGACCTCTAGTTCAGTCCACACAGAGAAGCCTTTCATACAGGATGTGAATCAGTTCCACTTGTAGAAAGCTTGTTCTTTTACAGCTTTGCTGGGGGGATCCAGTCCCACAGCTCTACAGAGAACTACAGCATAGCCTTTGTTGGGGAATTTAGTTCCACAACTCTACAGCCAGCTCTTTGCTGGAGAAATACAGCTCCACTGTTCTACAGTCAGCCTTCGCTGGGAATTGAAAGCCTTCTTTCCTCTTGGAAATCTACTAAAGGACTCTGTTTGGTAAGGACCACTCGCGGCAGCCATAACGCAATTTGGACCGGGTATAGGGGCCCATGCCAGCAGAGCTTAAGTCAGATTGCCTTGGGAGGGGTCCAGGATTTCCCTTGTAGAAGGAAGAAACAGTTTATGAAGAAAGTTGCCTGTCCCTTGTGGACAAGATTTAAGCAAGTCACCAGTTTATTCAAAGTCTTGAAGTATTTGTTTGATTTATTGAAGATTTAAGCAACAATAAAAACTTTGTCGAACTTTCTAAGTCTTTAAAAGAACTTTGTGTGGGGAAATCCGAAGGGCCTCTCAGCCGAGGCACCCCTGGCGTCCCGTTGGGCATTCAGAAAACACGTCCTGTCTACAGACTCTTTCACAGGCCCAGCGCGTGACAGCACAGACAACGTGCTCTGTACTCTGTGCCATGATGTGATTAAGTGCAGACATGTACAGAGAATGTGCTGTACATAGTTGTAAATAAAGTAGAAGAGCTGCTTTCGTTTAAAGGTCGAAGAAACTGAGATAAGAACGGGTGACAGAAATTCACCTTGATTTGAGGGAACTGCAGTTCACCAACATCCAGAGAGCACTGTGAACACAAACACTGCTGGATCTGGACCAAACTTGGCACACAGATCTGATATGTTGAAATTAGATTACTGGAGGGGTTTGCAGGGAACTGACCTTCCTTTCTGGAAGTTGTAGTCCACCCACAACCAGAGAAACTGCAACTTCCACAAATGTTGGACCTGGACCATACTTGGCACACAGAACCCCCATTACTAACTCAACCTACTGGAGGGCTTTGAGGGGATTGACTCATCATAGTGGGAGGTGTAGTTTACCCTACAGTCAGGAAGCATACTGAACCCCACCCATGATGCATCCAGAGCAAACTTGCCCATCACAAACTTTAAGTACTGATGGAGTTTCAGGGGGTTAACCTGGCATTATGTGAGTTGTAGTTGTGCTGGTACGGCTGTACCAGGAGCTCCAACTTTATTTGCTTTGTATTAAATGTTTGTTTGCAGTCCTAGGTTTCAGGGACTCTGCAGATAGGTAGCTTCCTTTGGTTTCAGTCATAGGGCAAGTCACCTGCCCATCATCGTTAAGTTTTGGTCCCGCGACTTGCTCAGGGCAATTGGGAAGGAAAGGGAGCCATTTTTTAGTTAGTCTCAGCAAGGAAAGCTAATGTACAGGACGTGTGCAAGCTTCCCCTGTACAAAAGCTTCAACCCTTAAGACTTTCCGGGGGAGAACAGTCTTAAGAGCACCCAAGACTTTCCGGGGGGAAACAGTCTTAAGAGTCTCCAAAGATTTACAGGAAAACAGCCCTAAAGACCAAAGAACTCCAGCTGGAGAATATCTAAGCCTTTACTGGTAGGTCCACTCGGTGCTTCGAGATGCAGTTTGACCCGGTAGCGGAGCCCACATCAGTAATGGTTAGATTACAGTCAGCCTGAGAGAAGTTAAAAAGGGGATTTTCATTTAAAGTAAAGAAGAAGTTATTGAAGACTGTTGCCTGTCCTTCGTGGGCAAGATTAGGAAGTCACCAGTTGCATAAAGCCTGGAAGCATTTGTTTAGCTTTATTGAAGACAAGAGAAGTTTCTGTTTGATTGTTCATTAATAAAAAACTTGGTTATACTTCACAAGCCATCTAAAGGTCATTTGTGGTGGAAAACCTCTGAGAACTTCTCTTTGGGCCCCCTGGCTTCCCGCTGGGCAAAGGTTGCACGTCCTGTTCTAAAGGAAATTCTTTACAGGCTCAGCACGCGACAGAACAGTAGTTCACCCACAACCTTATGCATTTTGTACAATTAAAAATGGACTTTTTCAAATAACCCAGGCAACGCCTGGTACCCAAGCTGGTGTGTGCGTGTGTGCGTGTGTACGTATGTATGTGTGTGTGTGTGTGTGTGTATGTATGTGTGTATACACACACACACACACATATATATGGCACCTGCGGTGTTTGTTTCTGACCCTGTTCGGTAGATTTCCCTTAACCTTCTGGATATTGAAAAGTGTGGCTTGTTGTGGAAACAAGGATTGGAGACAAAGTTTCGGTAGTGACACCTTTTCCCCATGAAAATAACTCTTCCTTCATTCGGAGGGGAAGATTTCTCTCACTTCCTGTTGTCTCATCCCCGTTCTTAACTAGGAGTCGTTTGTCATTCAAATGTTTGTAACTCCAGGACTGCCTGTACTAGTAAACACCAGGCGCCAGCAACCCTATGTTTGAGGAAATCCACGAGTCTCACCCAAGACCGTATAAGATTCGGCAGTGAAGCGGTCTCTTCCACCACGTCCCGTCAGCATTCTTTTCGGGGACTGCACACACCTGAAGGGAGAAAGAGGAGACTGGGAGGAAAAGCACCAAGACTCTTTCCCTGCAATCTGAACCCGCCACTCCTTGTGATGCAGCAGAAAACAAGACCTCAAGGTGTCCTATGGAAACACGGCTCTCATACCTGGCAGGAGAGTTCACTGGAGAGGCAGTGCGGCCTTTGCCGTCCTTTTCCCGGGCCTTGATGTCCTGCACTTTTCCGCCCATAGCATCCCATTCTACGTTGAGGTCCTCCACCTTGAGGTTCTGGTGGCTGGTGGTGGCATCCAAGCGAAACATGAAGGCTGAGGACAAAGAAAAGCCAAGTGTGACCAACTCGGAGAAGGCCGCTCGACGGAGTCTCCCTCTCTGAGGCTGGATGGCGATCTGTTGGGAGGGCTTTGACTGTGCCTTCCTGCACAGGGGGTTGGCCTAGATGCCTTTTGAGAGTCTCTTGCAATGGATTATCCTTCTCTGGAGGTTTCTCAACTGAGGCTGGATGGCCATCGGTTGGGAGGGCTGGTGGAAGAGGGTTGGACTAGATGCACTTTCAGGCCTTTTCTAAATCTAGTGAAGTATAGACTGCTTGGGCGTCTAGTGGAGTCTCACTCCCAAAAAGAGGCTAGATGACCATCTGTCGGGAGGGATCGGATTGTGTCCTCCTCCATGGCTGAAGGGGGTTGGACTAGGTGAGGACTTCTTATAGTTGACAGAAGCCCTTCTCCCAACCTTCTTCCTCACCTCTGGTTTCCAAAGTGACGGGCTCCGAGAACTCCCCTGCCACGGCCTTATTGCAGGCTTTGACCCGGAAATTCATGTACTTCATGTCAAATTTCAGCCCTGCGGGTTAAAGATAGGTTGTCGACATGGAAATGAAAAGTATAGGATCCTGTTAAGAACTGAATTATCAAGACTCCCTTCTCCAGCTCATTTCCATCTTTACTGAGACGCTGAGAAGTCAAAAAACATTTTCAAGGCAATGCTATGCTCCTCCTTGCATGTCTCCATGGCAATGTTCTACCCCATGGATAGATAGAGAGATAGAGAGATAGAGAGATAGAGAGATAGAGAGATAGATAGATAGATAGATAGATAGATGGACGGACAGATAGATAGATAGATTAATAGTTAGATGGATGGATGGATAGATGGATGCAAAGAGAGATATGTAGATGGAAGGATAGTTAGATGGATGGATGGATAGATAGATAGATACAGATGGATAGGTAAATAGATACAACAACAACAAAACTTTATTTATATCCCACTCCATCTCCCCATGGGGACTCAGGGTGGTTCGCAGACATCAAAAGGCAAATATTCAATGGCTTGGACTGTAATAAGTAAGTAATACAATTTAAATAAAATACCATTTAAATGGTATAAAACAAATAGTAATCAAAGCAAGAATAACCATCCTATAAAACACATTTAAACGACATTAGTAAAGGGGAAATTTAAATGCCATTTCCATAGATAGATATGGATGGATAGATAGATAGAAAGATAGATAGATAGATAGATAGATAGATAGATAGATAGATGGATGGATGGATGGATGGATGGATGGATGGATGGATAGGTGGATAGATAGGTGGATAAATGGGTGGGTGGATGGATAGATAGATAGATGGATAGATAGATGGATAGATAGGTGGATAGATGAGTGGGTGGGTGGATGGATGGATAGGTAGATGGATGGATGGATGGATGGATGAACAGGTGGATAGATGGGTGGGTGGAAGAATGGATAGATGGATAGATAGGTGGATAGATGGGTGGATGGATGGATGGATAGATGGATAGATAGCTAGGTAGATAGGTGGATAGATAGGTGGATAGCTGGGTGGATAGATAGATGGATGGATGGATGGATAAATGGATAGATAGATAGGTGGATAGATGTGTGGATGGGTGGATGGATGAATAGATAGATAGATGGATAGAAGGGTGGATAGATGAATGGATGGATAAATAACTTCTGGGTGGATTGGCTTTTCTCATCCAAATTCTCTGCTAACTTTCTGCATGCTGCATGTACAGTTGGATGCCTCTAGGTATTATTATTATTATTATTATTATTATTATTATTATTATTATTATTTACCTGCCTCTCCTTGATAGCCCATTCCATCAATGAACACCATGCAAAACCCCAGACTCACCGGAGAGAGTGTACTCAGTCTCCTTGATTCCTTCGATGACCATCCACGGTTGGTCTTCTTTCACCCGGGGTGGACCCTCGAAGTTGGTCTTGCGGTATTCTAGCACATAATGGTCAATCTTACTGTCCTCGTCGGGCATCCTCCAGGCCAGTGTCACGCAGTTGTCAGCTACCAGTGATTCGGCCAAGTCGATCTCTGGTGCGCTGGGGACTAGGCAGAAATTGACAACAACAACAATGTAGTTCTCCAAACTGTAATAATCATCATAATATTTTCTCTGTAAATGATAGCTATTCATTTGTTTATTTTATTGTGTCAGAAGCGAATTGAAAATACAGTTATAATGTATAGAAAAATCACAAACAAAATTAAAAATTAAATTTCCATTGACCAGAAGCTGGCCACTTCGAGTGCCCCTGGTGTCGCTGTGAGAAGATCCTCCATTGTGCATGTGGCAGGGCTCAGGCTTTGCTCTTCTTTACACTCACGCATCGTGGACTCCACTTTGTAGCCCCATTTCTTAAGATTGGCTCTACATCTCATGGTGCCAGCGCCTTCCAAGTCACCCAACCTTCTGTGTGTCCAGGTGGGAGTTTTTCATCTAGTATCAGCCACTGATTGAGGTTCCGGGTTTTAGCCTGCCACTTTTGGACTCTCGCTGGCTGAGGTATTCATGCAACCGTCTCTGTAGAGCGTAGGGAGCTATTCCTTGATTTAAGGTATTGGTGTGCTGGCTGATATCCAAACAAAGAATGGACTGGAGATGTAAATGCTTTGGTCTTTTCATTATTGGCTGCGATTTCTTGACGGATGTCAAGTGGTGCAGTACCAGCTAAACAGTAGAAATTCTCCAATAGTGTAGGGTGGAGACATCTTGTGATAATGCGACATGTCTCATTAAGAGTCACATCCACTGTTTTAGCATGGTGAGATGGGCATGCATATTCAGCAGCAGAGTAGCAAAGCGCAAGGACAAATGTCTTAACTGTATCTGGTTGTGATCCCCAAGTTGTACCAGTAAATTTTTGTATGATATTATTTCTTGCACCCACTTTTTGCTTGGTAGTCAGGCAGTGCTTCTTGTAAGTCAGAGCACGGTCCAGAGTGACTCCCAGTTATTTGGGTGTGCTGCAATGCTCCAGTGGGATTCCTTCCCAGATAATCCTCAGAGCTCAAGATGCTTGTCTGTTCTAAAGGTGAAAAGCACACGTCTGCATTTTAAATAGATGAGGAATCAGCTGGTTTTCCCTGTAATAGCCAGCAAGAGCACCTAAAGCTTCGGAGAGCTTCTGTTCAACCATTTCAAAGCTCCCTGCTTGAGCGGTGATGGCACGATCATCAGCACAGATGAAACTCTCTGTCCCTTCTGACAGTGTCTGATCATTTCTGTAAATGTTAAACACTGACGGAGCCAGCACGCTCCCCTGAGGCAGGCCGTTCTTCTGTTTCCACCATCTGCTTCTCTGGCCCTGGAACTCAACAAAAAAGCTCCTGTTTTGAAGCAGATTTCCTGCTTTCCTGATTTGAAGCAGATTTGGCACGCCACCCAGTGTGCCGATGACCACTGGGACCACCTGTGCTGGTTTATGCCAGAGCCTTTTGAAGCAGATTTCCTAGAAATTAGGTGAGGTGGTAATCCATAATGGCAGCTACAAAGTTCAGAAATGAAACATACATCTCATGAGAGGATAGCTTTGGTGAGTAGGACGTTCAGGATTCCAGTCCTTATTGTTCTGAAGAAAGCTTTACATTAAATTGGAATGATGAAATAATAATAATAATAGTAATCAAAATAATCATTATTATTATAGTTATAATAGTCATAATAGTAATCACAATTATTATTATTATTATTATTATTTTACTGACACAAAAACACAGTATGTCACAGCAAATGAGATCTATATGCTGGATTTCGTATCATAAAATCACAAGTCGAACACTTCCTAAGCGTCTAGGACTGTGTGATGTATTTTCGAATGATGCGCGCAGAACCAAGTAAGGTGGCCTTTTGCAATTGACAGATCGTGATTTGTCAATGTTTATTGTTTTCAAATGCCGGTTGAGATATTTTGGCACGCCACCCAGTGTGCCGATGACCACTGGGACCACCTGTGCTGGTTTATGCCAGAGCCTTTGCAGTTCGATTTTGAGGTCTTGATAATGGCTGAGTTTTTTCTGTTGTTTTTCCTCAATGCGACTGTCACCTGGTATGGCATGGTATTATTATTATTATTATTATTATTATTATTATTATTTCTTACGGCCTCTTCCTGTGGCATGAGGCAGGTCACAACACAGTGAAAAAAATAGCAAAATAGGCATTGTATTAAATACACATGTTAACACGTCTTTCCATGAAATTCTCATATTCAAATACATGGAGGAAAGATTAAAATATAGAAAGATGTGAGTCACAAATTCATTGTTAAAACTAACAACTATGATTGCATCCAGACTACAACTCCCATCACTCATGACCTCATTGGTGAGGGATGATGGGGAGATGTGATCTGCCGTATTGGGACAGAAAGGAAGAACCAACTGGGAGTCAAACTTGGAACAATGGCAAAATGGTGCATTAGTTAGAATGACTGCGAAAAGTCTCAACAACTTTCCCTAGTTTCAAACTTTGCATTATTAGCTTATCAATATGGTTTTTGACAGAAAAAGAAAGGGAAACAGCTCCACGACAGCACTGCAAGGGAAATCAGAGCTGGGCTGCTGTAAGTTCTTTGGGCTGTGTGGCCATGTCCATGACACCTGGGGGCTCATGAGGAACATGGCCATACAGCCCGAAAAACTTAAGCAACCCAGTGATTCCAGCCATGAAAGGCTTCGACAATACATTGAAATCAGAGCTGCCTATATGCATCAGTGGGCACCATTTGGACCTGAAATATCATTGGTTACCTGGCAGGAACTTTAGGGATTGTATCATCCGACGTTCTTGTGCGAAATCAACCATCAAGTGGCTCATATTGTCACTCACTTTGGCCTTAAGGGACAGGCGGAAGGCAGGGGCCATGGTGATGCTGGAGGCAAAGCGAAGAAGAACAGAAGAGTCAGGGAACAGCCCGCAAAGGCAACAAGGTACTGTTGGGTTTGCCTACTTGGATTTTTGGTTGGGATGGGAAGGAGACTGTTGCCTTATTGTGTGCCCTAAAGACTTGGATTATATGCAAAAGACGGAAGGTGAGGCCTTTTTCAAGTGTGCTACGTACCTGTCCTTGATCTGTTTCGCAGCCTTCGAAGCAGTGCCAAGTGGTTGAATGAAGAGAGAAAAGCAGAAAGAAAAAGAAATAAAAATCAAGGCAAGGAGTCACAAGGAGTTCAGCCATCAAAAGGAGCATCTACAGCAGTGTTTCTCAATCTTCTTAAGGTCACACTCCCTTAATATAGTTCCTCATGATGTGGTGACACCCACATACAATTATTTTCGTGGCCACTTCATAAGTGTCATTTTGCTACTGTTCTGAATTGCAATGTAAATATCTGATATGCAGGATGTGTTTTCATTCATTGGGCCAAATTTGGCACAAGTACCCAATAGGCTCAAATTTTAAATATTGGTGGGGTTCGGGGGGAGGGATTGATTTTGTCATTTGGGAGTTGTGGTTGCTGGGATTTATACCAAAGAGCATTCCGAACCCCACCAGCGATGGAATTAAACCAGACTTGGCACACAGAACTCCCACAACCAACAGAAAATACTGGAAGAGTTTGGTGGGCATTAACCTTGAGTTTTGGAGTTGTAGTTCACCTACAATCAAAGAGCGTTCTGAGCCCCACCAACAATAGAATTGGGCCAAACTTCCCACACAGAAGCCCCATGCCTTGAAAGGGCTCACTGGCGTGAGCCTCCCTCCAACCTCACATGCTCTCCGTCGCACGCACATGCGCACCATGTTTCCATGCACGAGCACACCTGCTCTCCCCTCCCCGCTTGGAGTCTCAGGATCAGCCCTCCCCTTCTCTGAGAGGCCAGCCAATCACAGAGGAGGAGGGCTTTTGGTGGAAGGATTCGCCATCTGCTTCCAAAAAGGAAGAGAAGGACAGGCGGAGAGATCTTCAGCCTTCTCTGCCACATCATGAAAAAGAACTGGCTTTAATGGCCATAGACGCCGAAAGGGCCTTTGACAACCTGAGTTGGGAATTCTTTAAAGAAATATTCAGAGAACTAGATATAGGCCATAATTTCCGAAACGCCATAGAAATATATATTTTCTGATGGTCTTTGGCAATCCCCCTGAAACCCACTTGCAACCCCCTCAGGGGTCCCAATCCCCAGGTTGAGAAACACTAATCTACAGACACCCCTTTCCTAACCAATGTCTTTCAGACTCCGACAGAAGCTATTCGGCATATTCCTGACCCGGAAGCCAGTGTGGTTTCCTGATTATTATTTTTTTCGGGCTTTTACCTGGTTGAAATCGTGGTTCTCAGCTCCCTGCAAGGTCTGGTTGGCC
Organism: Anolis sagrei; assembly: GCF_037176765.1. NCBI lineage: Eukaryota > Metazoa > Chordata > Lepidosauria > Squamata > Anolidae > Anolis > Anolis sagrei. The sequence goes on along the minus strand of NC_090034.1, from coordinate 56,099,076 downwards.
GTCTCCAGCAGCTCCTCGGAACTCTCCAAAGCTTTGGTGCAGGCAGCCAGCTGGTTCTGCCAAAAAGACCAAAGAGAGGAGTGGAGAGGCCAAAAGAGGAAAGAAATGGCCAAGGATAGGCTGGCTCCATTCAGAAAACAAAAAGATAGAAATGTTATTTTAGTTAATAGAGTTGCCAGCTAAAACTACAGACCTCATCAGACCCAACAAATACTAATTGCCCAGTATATTTATAGATAACACAGTTTAAATATGACACCAAGCACGGTGGATCTGAGCCTGGCTGCTCTTCTCTCCCTCCCAGGCAAGGGCAATGGCAGTAGACCCAAATGTATGATGGATCTGTTGCCTGGCTACTGTTCTCTCCAAGGCAAAGGCAATGGCAGCTGGGAAATGGAGGGACTTCCAAGGCAAGAAGGGTCTGAGTCAAGCTGCTTGCCTCTCCCTCCAAGGCAATGGCAGTTGGGACATGGAGGGAGTTCCAAGGCAAGAAGACAGGGCCTTCTGGGTGGTGGCCCCTCAGCTGTGGAACGCCCTCCCTAACGAGATTAGATCTGCCCCCTCCCTCATGACCTTCCGGAAAAAGCTCGAATCCTGGCTATGGGATCAAGCATTTGCAGGATAGATGGTTTTAACAGACTGTTTTTTTTAGTTGGCGGCAATGGATTGAAAATGGTTTTAATGGACTGTTTGAACTGATGGCGATGGATTGATTTGGAGGATGACATGAAATGGCGTATTGTTTTAATGTATTTATAAGTGTTTTTAATGTAGGTTAAATGTACTTTATGTTGTATATTGTTTGGCTCCAAATGGTGCCTGCTGGTAGCTGTCCTGAGTCCCTCTTCGGAAGCAAGAAGGACGAGAAAGAAATGCTCTTAATACATAAATCTATATAAATAAAAATGTAATGTTCGTTTGTGATATTCACAGAACTCAAAAACCACTGGAGGAATTCACACCAAATTTGGACATGATACACCTAACAACCCAATTTATGTCCTCCACTCAAAAAATTTGATTTTGTCATTTGGGAGTTGTAGTTGCTGGGATTATAGTTCACCTACAATCAAAGAGCATTCTGAACCCCACCGACAATAGAATTGGACCAAACTTGGCACACAGAACTCCCACGACCAACAGAAAATACTGGAAGGGTTCGGTGGGCAGTGTCCTTTGGTTTTGGAGTTGTAGTTCACCTACATCCAGAGATCACTGTGGACTCAAACAATGATGGATCTGGACCAAACTCTACACGAATACTCAATATGCCCAAATGTGAACACTGGTGGAGTTTGGGGGAAATGGAATCTTGACATTTGGTAGCTGTAGTTGCTGGGATTTATAGTTCACCTACGATCACAGAGCATTCTGAACCCCACCAATGATAGAATTGGGCCAAACTCCCACACAGAACACCTACGTGGGCCACAGCAACGTGTGGCAGGGGACAGCTAGTAATAAATAAATAAGAAGGATCTGAGTCAAGCTGCTTGTCTCTCCCTCCAAGGCAGCAGGACCTTGGAAGGAGAGCCAACGCAGGATGGATCTGAGCCTGGCGGCTTGTGTCTCTCTCAAAGGCAAGAACAATGTCATCTGGAGCATGGAGCGAGGGCCTCTCGCCAACCACAAGGTCAAGTCATGATGAATCTATACCTGGCTGGTCTTCTCTCCTTCTGAGGCAAGACAATGGCAGCTGTTTATCGAAGACAGCACTCCCTTACCTGCAGGTCATAAGTCCGGCTGGCCCGGTCTTGCTTGATCTTCATGACCATCCCTTCCTTCAGTTCATCCAGTAGAACATACAGCGACTGGAACTCAGCTTCCAAGTCTTTCTGGACCCGATCTGAATTGGCCTGAAGGAAGCCAAAAAAACAGGGTTAACCCGGAAGCCAGGAGAGAGACTCCCTTTTAATAAGTTTATACCCCGTTTTTCATCATGGAACAATTTCAAAGAGGGGTTGCAGTTGGGATTAGTAGTTTCTGTGTCAGGGATGCTGTGATTCCCCTTTCATTCCAGACTTTAAAGGAGCATAGAATCCTTGGGCATCTGGAACAAACCCCAACAGTCAATTTACGTACAGCCCTAACACGTACAGGGTGTGGTTTTGCACCATCGAGATCCAGTCAGCTGAATTTGGAGCATTACCTCTAAGTTCTGGAGCATCTGTTTGAGGACATAGATGAAGTTCTGGATTTCTTCATTTTTCACAGCAAGCGTGGTGATGATTTTACGTAGAGCGTCCTATTCCAAAGAAGAAAAAGAACGTGCATGAGAATGTGACAACTTTTTAAAAAGTGGGATAAAAAAGAAGCTTGTGCAAGGATGAGCATCTTCCAGAAAGCTTAATAATAATAATAATAATAATAATAATAATAATAACTACTTTATTTATACCCCGCCACCATCTTATCAAGGGATTCGGAGTGGCTTACATGAAGCCAAGCCCAACAACACATCAATAAAACAAGAAAGCAATAAACCAGGGGGGTTGGACTGGATGGCCCATGCGGTCTCTTCCAACTCTATGATTCTATGATTCTATGAAAAAACAATACAATTAGTATAAATCACATACAAATCATAACACACAAGGATTTAAAAACCTGTGGCCGGGCGAAATGTAATAGTTTAAAATTAAAAAATAAAAGCTGGGCATGAACAAGGTAGGATATATCTAGTAGGAAGGTTTTAAAAGAAGTGATGGGAACGCAATCCAATGAATAGTTAAAGTAGGTTCTTGTGGGTTTTTTCGGGCTATAGGGCCATGTTCTAGAGGCATTTCTCCTGACATTTCGCCTGCATCTATGGCAAGCATCCTCAGAGGTGCTTGCCATAGATGCAGGCAAAACATCAGGAGAAATGCCTCTAGAACATGGCCCTATAGCCCAAAAAAACCCACAAGAACCTAGTGATTACAGCCATGAAAGCCTTCAACAATAGTTAAAGTGCATTCTGAGGACATTTTGCTGGGAATTATTTCCTTATTCTGGGAAGGCACACTAGAACAGCCACGTTTTCAGGCTCCTTCTAAAGACTGCCAATGTTGGGGCATACCTGATATCCCTGGAAAGTGAGTTCCAGAGTTGGGGGGCCACCACCGAGAAGGCCCTCTCTCTCGTGCCCATCAACCACATCTGCGAGGGGGGTGGGAGTGAGAGCAGGGCCTCTCCAGATGATCAAAGAGATCGTGTGAGTTCGTACACAGAAATGCGGTCACTCAGGTAGGCGGATCCCAAACCGTTCAGGGCTTTGTAGGTAAGAACCTGCACCTTGAATTGGGACTGGAAAATAAACGGTAGCCAATGTAGTTCCTTAAACAGGGGGGTTGACCGCTCCCTGTAAGTCGCGCCAGTTAGTAAACTGGCTACCGCCCGTTGTACCAATTGGAATTTTCAGGCCATCTTCAAGGGCAGCCCCACGTAGAGTGCATTACAGTAATCTGATCTGGAGGTGACTAAGGCATGGACCACCCTGGCCAGATCCGACTTCACGAGGTACAGTCGCAGCTGGTGCAAATTTACACAAAGGTTGCTCTATATGTGCGTGTGTGTATATGTATGTATATATATATATATATATATAGAGAGAGAGAGAGAGAGAGAGAGAGAGAGAGAGAGAGCGCAACCTATGTGTAAAAGTGGATTTAAGTTTTCAAGAACAATATGCAAAAAAATTGCAGGAGGTAATCATGATCTCTACTGAAACATTAATAATGTCCTATGAAAGTTTATGCCTTTGTAAAAGCTGAGATAGATGGATAGCTGGATACATAGATAGATATTTGGATGGATGGATGGATGGATGGATAGATAGATAGATAGATAGATAGATAGATAGATATGAATAAATAGATAGATAGATAGATAGATATGATAGATGGCTGGACGGATGGATGGGTAAGCAATTTCTGGGAGGATCAGCTTTTCTCATCCAAATTCTAATCTAACGTCCTGCATCATCATCATCATCATCATTATGCTGCAAGTCGCAAGTCGCTTCTGGTGTGACAGAATCAGCCATCTATGAAGACGTTGCCTAGGGGACACCCGGATGTGTTACGATCCTGCAGGGAGGCTTCTCTCATGTCCACCATTCTACAACTATGGGAGATGGCACTGAGGATATAACCTTGACCTCCTATTTGTGCAGCAGTGCACTAAATCAGTGGGACCACCAATACCAAACACATAGCACCGGCCAATAGTATATCAAGTGTTCCCAACTGTAAGGTCTCAGGAAGTTCGATTTAAACAAAGATTCAACTTCAGAAAGGCAGGTTGGTCTAAATTCTCAGAGTGGTTCTCAACCTGTGGGTCCCCAGATGTTTTGGCCTAAAACTCCCAGAAATCCCAGCCAGTTTACCAGCTGTTAGGATTTCTGGGAGTTGAAGGCCAAAACATCTGGGGACCCCAGGTTGAGAACCACTGTCTTAGGTGATAAGATCATATCAGTCGCCCCAATCCCTGACAAAAACAGAAGAACGGTCTGCCTCAGGGGAGCGTGCTCGCTCCATCAATATGTAACATTTGCACAAATAACTAGCCAGTGCCAGAAGGGACAGAGAGTTTCATCTATGCTGACGATTGTGCCATCACTGCTTAAGCAGGGAGCTTTGAAATGGTTGAACAGAAGCTCTCCAAAGTTTTAGGTGCTCTTACTGCGTATTACAGGGAAAACCAGCTGATTCCTCATCCATCTAAAACACAGACATGTGCTTTTCATCTTAAGAACAGACAAGCACTTCAAGCTCTGAGGATTACCAGGGAAGGAATCCTGCTGGAGCACTGCAGCACACCCAAATACCTGGGAGTTACTTTGGACTGTGCTCTGACTTACATGCAAAAAGTGGGTGCTAGAAATAATATCTTACGAAAGCTGACTGGAAGAACCTGGGGATCACAACCAGATACAGCGAAGACATTTCGCTTTGCTTGCGCTTTGCTACTCTGCTGCTGAATACGCATGCCCAGTGTGGAAGACATCTCACCATGTTAAAACAGTGGATACGAGAGAGATACTCGCAGGAACACCTCAGCAAGCAAGAATCCAAAAGTGGCAGGTTAAAACCCAGAACCTTGATCAGTGGCTGAGACCAGATGAGAAACTCCTTCCTGGGCACACAGAAGACTGGGCAACTTGGAAGGTACTGAACAGACTGCGCTCTCGCACGATGAGATGCAGAGCCAATATTAAGAAATGGGGCTACAGAGTTCATGACATGCGAGTGCAGAGAAGAGGAAACCACAGACCACTGACTAAAATGCAACTTTAGCCCTGCTACATGCACAATGGAGGGCCTTCTCACAGCGACACCAGAGGCACTCCAATTGGCCAGCTTTTGGTCAAAGGACATTTAACATGCCAAGTTTTAAAATCCATTTTAACGGTACCCTCAACTTGCTTCTGACATAATAAATAAATAAAATTATTATTATTATTTGAAACGCAACAAGATGAGTCCACAGCAGACAAGATCACTCTGCGGGCTGTTGCATTGGGTCACATGTCGGACACTTCCCAAGTGTATAGGACTGTGTGATGTATCGGCAAATAATGCGTGTAGATCCCAGTAAGGCGGCCTTTTGCAGCTGGTTGTGTTTAAGTGCAGGCCAAGGTCTTTAGGCATTGCACCCAGTGTGCCGATCACCACTGGAACCACCTTTACTGGCTTGCGCCAGAGTCTTTGCAGTTCGATCTTTAAATCCTCATATTGTGTCAGCTTTTCCAGTTGCTTCTCTTCAATTCTGCTGTCACCTGGGATTGCAACATCGATGATCCATACTTTTTAACACGATCATGAGGTCAGGAATATTGTGCTCCAAAACTCTGTCTGTCTGAATTTGGAAGTCCCAGAGGAGTTTGACGTGTTCATTTTCTGTAACTTTTTCAGGCTTGTGATCCCACCAGTTCTTTGTTGCAGGCAGATGGTATTTGTGGCACATGTTCCAATGAATCATCAGAGCAATGGTGTTATGCCTCTGCTTGTAGTCTGTCTGTGCGATCTTCTTGCAGCGGCTGAGGATGTGATCTATTTTTTTCATCAGCTTCCTTGCATCATCATCATCATTATTTACCTGCCTCTCCTTGGTAGCAATTTTAGAAAGGAAGTGAGGAGAAGGGAAGAAATGGGGAAGAAGGAAGAAGGGAGGGAGGGACGGAGGAGAGAAAAGGAGGAGGGAGGGAGGAAAGAAGGAAAGATGGATGAAGAAGGAAGGAAGGAAGGAAGGAAGGAAGGAAGGAAGGAAGGAAGGAAGGAAGGAAGGGGTGAGGGAAGAGGTGGAAAGGAAAGGAGAAAAGGAAGGAAGGGAAAGGAAATGAGGGAGGAAGGAGAGAGAAGGATGGATGAAGGGAGGAAAGAAGGATGAAGAAGGAAGGAAGAATGAAAAGGAAGGGAATGAGGTAGGGAAGAGAAGGAAAGGAAATGAAAGGAAGGAAGGGGGAAGGAGGAGTAACAACAACAACAACAATGTTGTAATTATATCCCGCTCCCTCTCTTCAAGGGGACTCGGGGTGGCTTACAACAAGAGGAAACAATGTATATAATATCAGTCACACTTACAATCCAAAAAAGGTTAAATCAAAACAAACAAATCAAAAAAGACAAATCACAATACACTCTTGGGATCAGCCCATGCTGAAATGGCAAGTCCGCAACCGATATTGCATAGGAATATAGGATATTTAATTGACAATAATTCAATTGGAAAATAGTTGTGAAATATGTATCGCTTTTGACTCCCAAGGGTGTTTCCTTCTGTTTTCTTATATGTACACTATGCTTACATATATGGCAGGGTGTAAAAATTAAACCCAATTTGATACTAATAACATGAATTGAAGAGGGGGGGGGGATGAACATATTGAGGGCCCAAAGAGCAGAGCAACCTTGTTCAACAAGGCAGGAAGGCACAGTCAAAGCTCTCCTGACAGATGGCCATCCAGCCTCAGTTCAAAAAACCATCAGAAGGGTGATCACTACAGAAGTGGAAGCACTGGTGCTGTTCAACTGTAAGAACCACTGTTTATTCTATAATTTACAGCTAGACTTAAGTAAGTAAGTAAGTAAGGAAGGAAGGAAGGAAGGAAAGCAGACACATACCTGCTTTCTCATCTAGCCATACTCCTGGAATGCCAACCTGGGCTAATGTGGCAAAAGATTCCTGCTGTGATTTTCAAAATTTGTTAAATCAGAGAAAAGTAGCATATCAAGAGCCATATCCTTTGATATGCTGGGTTTCTATGTGCGGAGGGTTGTCATTTGAACACAGAAAGAGCATACAGAACCCTGAAGCTATGACTACCCTGCAGGTCTCTCTCCTTCGCTCCATTCTGAGTATTTTCTCCTCGTCTTCCTCCTCCACTCCCCATCAATTGTTCAGAAGCAGGGGACAGGCCTATCTTTTTCCTTCCTCCCTTAACATAGCAGGACGAAGATGACAAAGCAGAGGATAAAAAAGAAGGAGCCTAGGGATGGAGGAGAGGAAGAAGGGCTCCAAAGCACGGCTGAAAGGAAGAAGTCACTCTTGACAATGGCAGCCTTTCCTCCCTCTGGTCCAGCCATTGCTGCATCCCCAGCATCCTTCCCCATCAGCATCCTTACTTACCTTTTGGTCCCCCATCTTTCTCTCCGGTGTGGTTTTCCCTCCCTTGGCATTAACAAAGCTGATGGGGAAGGAGGAGGGGAGGGACGTGGTGGCCTTTCTCCTCCCCGCGTCAAGGAGAGAGCATGCTGGGAAAGATAGTCCAGGCCACAAAAGCTGGAGAGAGCGGGAAGAGATGCTACAAAAAAAGGAACAAAGGATGCAGCTGAAGCTGAGAAGAGATGTTCTTTGGAAGCCTAGGTTGCTGACATTCCAGGGAAGAGCAGGTTTAAAGGGAAGGCAAAGAGGAGAAAGAGCAAGGGTGCCTCTGAGCATGCACAGAGTGGTTTCTGCTGGTTGTTTGAATGTCAAAAACAGAAGGTGCCTAGAAAGACAAGGCTATTTATTTATTTATATTTATCATGTCAGAAGCAAATTGAGAATACAGTTATAATGAATAGAAAAACCACAAACAAAGTGAAAAACATGGCCTTATATTTAATGTCCTGGTCACTTGGAGGGTCTCTGGTGTCGGTGTGAGAAGGTCGATCATTGTGCATGTGTCAGGGCTCAGATTGCATTGTAGTTACTGCTCTGTGCTTTGCTCTTCTCCGCACGCGCATAGTGTGGACTCCGCTTTCTAGCCCCATTTCTTAAGTTTGCTTCTGCATCTTGTGGTAACAGAGAGCAGTCTGTTCAGCGCTTTCCAAGTTGCCCAGTCTTCTGTGTGCCCAGAAGGGAGTTTCTCATCTGGTCTCAGACACTGATTGAGGTTCTGGGCGTAAGCTTGCCACTTTTGGACTCTTGCTTGCCGAGGTGTTCCCGCAAGTAACTCTGTAGATCTTAGGAAGCTATTTCTTGCTTTAAGGTGTTGGTGTGCTGGGCGATATCTGCACAGAGGATCAGTCGGAGGTGTCAATACATCAGTCCTTTCATTATTGGCTGTTACTTCTCATCAGCTGTCAGGTGGTGCAATATTTATTTATTTATTTATTTATTTACAGCTTTTATATTCCGCCCTTCTCACCCCGCAGGGGACTCAGGGAGGATTACAGTGTACACATATATGGCAAACATTCAATGCCAATTTTGACATACAACATATACAGACATAGACAGAGGCTATTTAACTTTTTCTGGCCGCCAGGAAAGCTGTCGCTTTCATCGTCCATCTGCGACACTGATGAAGTACTTCCGCATTCCCCGCATGCTTTTTGCTGGAGTGCTTGCTGAAGTCTTTTTTTTATGGCCTCATAAATTAGTTAATTTAGCCTCCCCACACTTTAAGGTGGTACCTTATTTTCCTACTTGACAGATGCAACTGTCTTTCGGGTTGCAAAGGTCGACAACAGGCTACACAATTGGTTGGAAACCCACTCCAACCCGGGCTGGATTTGAACTCATGACCTTTTGGTCAGAGTGATCTTAATGCAGCTGACACTCAGCCAGCTGCACCACAATCCCGGTGGCTAAATATTGGCTAAATAGTATTTCTCCAGAGGTGTTGGACATAGACATCCTGTGATAATGAGGCATGTCTCATTAAGCCACATCCACTGTTTTAACATGGTGAGATGTATTCCACACTGGGCATGCGTATTCAGCAGCAAAGTAGCAAAGCGCAAGGGCAGATGTCTTCACTGTGACTGGTTGTGATCCCCAGGTTGTGCCAGTCAGGTTTTGTATCGTATTATTTGTGCCCACTTTTTGCTTGATATTCAAGCAGTGCTTCTTGTAAGTCAGAGCACAGTTCAGAGTAACTCCCAGGTCTTTGGGTGTGCTGCAATGCTCCAGTGGGATTCCTTCCCAGGTAATTTATTTATTTATTTACTTACTTCGCTTGTATACCACTCTTCTCAGCCCTTAGGCGACTCAGAGCGGTTAACAATTCCAATATACACAGTAGAAAATCATTGAACATTTAAAAGCAAAGTGATTAAACATCAAACATCAATACATCGATACATCAATTTAACAAATCATCACATCTCACCAATAAAATCAGAATCCAGTCTCCACATCCATTTTCCGTGTTCCAATAATCAATTGCACTGCCTAGTTGAATGCCTGTTTGAACAGCCAGGTCTTCACTCTCCTCCGGAATGCCAATAGGGAGGGGGCCGATCTAATGTCCGTAGGAAGGGCGTTCCACAGCCGAGGGGCCACCACTGAGAAGGCCCTGTCTCTCGTCCCCGCCAGGCGTGCTTGTGAAGCCGGCGGGATCGAGAGCAGGGCCACCCCAGATGATCTTAGTGTCCTAACTGGTTCATAGGAGGAAATGCGTTCGGACAGGTAAGTTGGGCCAGAACCGTTTAGGGCTTTAAAGGCTAAAGCCAGCAATTTGAATTGTGCCCGGTAGCAAATTGGCAGCCAGTGGCGCTGGCTCAACATTGGAGTTGTATGCTCCCTGGGTGCCGCTCCTGTTAGCATCCTGGCTGCCAATCGTTGGACCATTTGAAGTTTCCGAGCAGTCTTCAGAGGCAACCCCACGTAGAGAGCGTTGCAGTAGTCTATACGGGATGTGACCAGAGCGTGGACTACCGTGGCCAAGTCAGACTTCCCAAGGTACGGGTGCATCTGGCACACAAGTTTTAACTGTGCGAATGCTTCCATGGTCACCGCTGAAACCTGGGGTTCCAGGCTCAGCGCTGAGTCCAGGATCACACGTAGACTGTGAACCTGCGTCTTCAGGGGGAGTGTAACCCCATCCAACACAGGCTGTAACCCTATGCCCTGTTGGGCCTTGCGACTGACCAGGAGTACCTCTGTCTTGTCTGGATTCAGTTTCAATTTGTTCGCCCTCATCCAGACCGTTACAGCGGCCAAGCATCCTCCTGAACATCCTCCTTAGTAGCAGGTGGAAAGGAGTGACAGAGTTGGACATCATCCGCGTACAGATGACATTGTACCCCAAAACTCCGGATGATCTCTCCCAGCGTCTTCATGTAGATGTTAAACAATATGGGAGACAGTATTGAGCCCTGAGGAACTCCACAAGACAATGGTTGTGGAGTTGAACAGGTGTCTCCCAATAACACCTTCTGAGATCGACCCTCTAGGAAGGACCGGAGCCACTTGTAATTTTTGAGTTTTTTAATACTGGTAGCCAGATTTTGTTCATTTTCATGGTCTCCTCCTTTCTGTTGAAATTGTCCACATGCTTGTGGATTTCAGTGGCTTCTCTGTGTAGTCTGACATGGTGGTTGTTGGAGTGGTCCAGCATTTCTGTGTTCTCAGATAATATGCTGTGTCCAGGCTGGTTCATCAGGTGCTCTGCTATGGCTGATTTCTCTGGTTGAAGTAGTCTGCAGTGCCTTTCATGTTCCTTGATTCGTGTTTGGGCGCTGCGTTTGGTGGCCCCTAAGTAGACTTGTCCACAGCTGCATGGTATACGGTAGAGTCCTGCAGAAGTGAGAAGATCTCTCTTGTCCTTTGCTGAACATAGCATTTGTTGACCGCATAGGGAAGCTGATGAGGAAACACAACATACAAACAATCTACAGACCCACCAAGAAAATCCAACAAATGCTACGTTCAGCCTGGACACAGCATATTATTTGAGAACACAGAAATGCTGGACCACTCCAACAACCACCATGTCAGACTACACAGAGAAGCCATTGAAATCTATTACATCCACAGAGACTGCTGTTAACATGGTGTCCAGACCAGAATGGATCAAAGCGATTTTGTCTGCAAAGAACTGAGCAAAAGCTTCACAGCGAGCTGTCGAGTTGTCAGGGCTCCCAACCTGAGAGGTAAAATTTAGAAGGCCTCTCACAACTTGAAACAGTTCAGCTGGACGGTTCTTTGCAGACGCAATAGTGGCATTTATTGCCGTGGCATATACCCTTAAAAAGGACACAAACCGTGTTCAATTTGGCTCGCTCGGATCCGAACGCCACACGCTCTCTAGTTCCCTCTTCCTTTGCTTCATCGCTGCCAACTCCTCATTGAACCAAGGAGCTGGTTTAACTCAGCTACTTGAGAGGGGACGTTCTGGAGCGATCATGTCTATTGCCCTAGTCATCTCCCCGTTCCAGAGAGTGACCAAGGCATCAACAGGATCACCTACCGAGGTGGCGGGAAACTCCCCAAGAGCCATCAGGAATCCATCCGGATCCATAAGCCTCCTGGGGCGGACCAACTTAATGGGTCCTCCACCCCTGCAGAGGTTAGGGGTGCAGTGAGTCTAAATCTGACCAGGTAGTGGTTGGTCCATGGCAATGGTGAGATAGTCATCTCCTCGACACCGCCATCCTCCTCACATCCCTGGCAGAAAACCAAATCCAACGTATGTCCCGCACTGTGAGTGGGGCCAGATACCCTTTGGGACAGCCCCATGGTTGCCATGGAAGACATGAAGTCCTGAGCTGCTCCTAGTAGGGTAGCCTCGGCGTGTACATTGAAGTCCCCCAGCACAAGGAGCCATTGGGACTCCAATGCCAAACTCGAGACCACCCCTGCTAGCTCAGGTAGGGAGACCGTAGTGCAGCGAGGTGGACAGTACACTAACAGAATCCCTATTCTGTCCCGATCACCCACTCTCAGATAGAGACACTCAAAATTGGTTGACTGTGGGATGGGGCCCCTGGTCAGAGGAATGGTATTTCTATAGACCACTGCAACCCCGCCTCCCCACCCTCCGGATCTCGGTTGGTGCTGCACGGAGAACCCTGGTGGGCAAAGCTGGGTCAGATTTACACCTCCTGCTTCATCCAACCAGGTCTCTGTAATGCACGCCAGATCTGCCCGCTCATCCAGGATTAAATCCTGGATGAAAGTTGTTTTTCCATTGACAGATCTGGCGTTCAACAACACCACCTTCAATCCGGAGGGACCGCCATCCTGGGTACACCGATTTACCACGTCAGGAGACCAATTTGGAATTACTAAAGTTCTACAATCCCTAGGCCGAATTTGAGGTCTCCCTTTCCTGCATCTCCCCCTCCCCACTATAGGTGCTTGTCGAGGTGCTTGTCTGTTCGTAAGATGTAAAGCACATGTCTGTGCTATAGATGGATTAGGAATCAGCTGGTTTTTGCTGTAATAGGCAGTAAGAGCACCTAAAGCTTCAGAGAGCTTCTGTTCAACCATTTCAAAGCTCCCTGCTTGAGCGGTGATGGCACGATCATCAGCATAGATGAAACTCTCTGTACCTTCTGGCAGTGACTGGTCATTTGTGTAAATGTTAAACACTGATGGAGCAAGCACACTCCCCTGAGGCAGACCGTTCTTCTGTTTTTGCCATCTGCTTCTCTGACTCAACAAAGGAGCCCCTGTTTTGTAGCAGTTTTTCTATGAAGCAGGCGAGGTGGTAATCCTTTGTGATATTATACATTTTCCTCAGAAGGGGGCAATGATTTAATAATAATAATAATAACAACAACAACAACAACAACAACAACAATAATAACAAATATTTATTTGTACCCCGCCACCATCTCCCTGGGGGACTCAGGGCAGCTCACAGAAGCACTATGGTGCTGCATCTGAACCACAATACATAGTATACAAGTATACAAATATATAACATAAGCATAAAAGCAATAATGTACATAAAATCCCAGTCAAAATATAACAATTATCTTTAAAAATTGCTAAAATTCAGTAGAACCTGTGAATAAGCTAACCATCAGCTCTACATGGGATTGCCTTTGAAGACTGTTCGGAAATTGCAATTAGTCCAATGGGCGGCAGCTAGATTACTCACCAGAGCATCATACAGGGAGTATACCACCCCCCCCCCCCCTGCTGTGCCAGCTCCACTGGCTGCCAATCCAATTCCAAGCACAATTCAAAGTGCTGGTCTTGACCTATAAAACTATATGGCTCCGGTCCAGCGTACCTGTCCAAACGTATCTCCTTCTACGTCGCACCTCGGAGCTTAAGATCTTCTGGGGAGGCCCTTCTCTTGGTCCCACCTTTGTCTCAAACATGCTTGGCGGGGATGAGGGACAGGGCCTTCTCGGTGGTGGCCCCCCCTGTGGAATTTGCTCCCCGGGGAAATTAGGTCATCGTCATCCCTCCTCACCTTTAGAAAAAAGGTTAAAACGTGGCTGTGGGACCAGGCCTTCAGGCAATTAGGTTAAAGGACAATCGATAATGTTGACTATGGCATGGAAGAGGATTTGGGTAAGTTAAGCGGAGTAATCATTAGTAGATGGCTAGCTAAACAGCCACCAGACGGGCAATAGCTAATCAGAGTGTAAGTATACTGTTTTAATCTTTATTTATTAATGTTCATGTTTAATTATTATATTTGTTATTCTGTATTTTATGATGCGGCATTGAATTATTGCCAATTGTAAGCTACCCTGAGTCCCACCAGGAGTTGAGAAGGGCGGGGTAAAAATGTTCGAAATAAATAAATAAATAAATAAAGTATCAGCAATAACAAAGTGCAGAGAGACACAACCGGGTCATCGGGCTGGCCAGAATGCCACACGCTCAAAGGCCTGTTGGATTTACAGTATCATAAGCTGCTGACAGGTCTAAGAAGAGAGCTCCTATGATCTGCTGCCTTGCAAAACCATCTTCTATGTTCTGAGTCAGGTTACGCATTTGAGTTCCAGGTAATAATAATAACAGTAACAACAACAACAACATTAATAATAGTAATAATCTCCTGCAAGGGATCATGGCCTTGTCGCAGTGGCACTTATTTCTCATGCCAGTAAGGTAATGCTCAAGATCCTGCAAGGAAGACTCCAGCAAGACATGGAGTGAGAGTTGCCAGATGTTCAAGCTGGGTTTAGAAAAGGCAGAGGAACGAGAGACCAAATTGCCAATATCCGCTGGATAATGGAGAAAGGCAGGGAGTTTCAGAAACACATCTATTTCTGTTTTGTTGACTATTCTAATGCTTTTGACTGTGTGGATCATAATAAATTGTGGCAAGTTCTTGGTGGTATGAGGATACCAAATCACCTTGTCTGTGTCCTGAGGAATCTGTACGAGCGACCAAGTAGCAACAGTAAGAACAGACTACAGAACAGCAGACTGGTTCAAAATTGAGAAAGGGGTATGGCAGGGCTGTCTACTTTCACCCGACCTATTCAACTTGTATGCAGAACACATCATGCAATGTGTATTTTATGACAAACCCAAGGCTGGAGTTAAAATTGCTGGATGAAATATTAACAACCTTAGATATGCAGATGATACCACTTTGATGGCTGAAAGCAAGGAGGAGCTGAGGAGCCTTCTAACCAAGGTGAAAGAATAAAGTGAAAAAGCTGGGTTGTAGTTACACATAAAAAAAAACCCACCAAGATAATGGCAACCAGATGGATTGATAAGGGAGAAAATGTGCAGGCCATGGAAGACTTTGTATTTTTAGGCACAAAGATGACTGCAGACGCAGACTGCAGCCAGGAAATCAGAAGATGTTTCCTTCTTGGGAAAAGAGCAATGACCAATCTCGATAAAATAGGGAAGAGTAGAGATATCACACTAGCAACAAAGATCCGCATAATTAAAGCAATGGTATTCCCTGTAGCAACCTATGGATGTGAGAGCTGGACCATAAGGAAGGCTGAACGAAGGAAGATCGATGCTTTTGAACTGTGGTGCTAGAGAAAAATTCTGAGAGTGCCTTGGACTGCAAGAAGATCAAACCAGTCCATACTTCAGAAAATAAAGCCCGACTGCTCCCTGGAGGGAAGGATATTAGAGGCAAAGATTAAGTACTTTGGCCACATAATGAGTAGTCAGGAAAGCTTGGAGAAGACAATGGTGCTGGGGAAAATGGAAGGAAAAAGGAAGAGGGGCCGACCAAGGACAGGATGGATGGATGGTATCCTTGAAAGGACTGGCTTGAAGGAGCTGGAGGTGGCCACGGCCGACAGGGAGCTCTGGTCTGGGCTGGTCCATGAGATTACAAAGAGTCAGAAGCGACTGAATGAATAAACAACAACAACAACAACAACAAATAATAATAATAATAATAATAATAATAATAATAATTTTATTTCTTAACTGCCTCTCCTCATGGCTCAAGGTGAGGCCCAACATAGTTAAAAACACAACATCACAAAACATTCCACGAAATACATGTCTAACTTTATTTCTTACTCACTTCTGCTCGCAGCTCTCAAGGCAGGGCACGTCATAGGTAAAAACTCATCACTATGAAACGTTCAATGAAATACTTATATTAAAATATATTTCTATGAAACACACCTATTAAAATACACAGAACAAATTTTAAAATGCAGTGATTTCAGGCGATTCCACTGCCAAACAGCTCTTTATGTCGGGACGTTCTTCCTCATGTTTAATTTGAATTTCTTTTCCTGCCATTTGATTCCAGGAGCCTCAGAAAAACAAGCTTCCTGTCTCCTCAATGTGACATCTTTCAAATATTTAAACTGTAATTTTCCTCCACCTAGATACCTATCGATGCAGCCTAGGATCACATTGGCCTTTTTTGCTGCTGCATCACACCCTTGACTCATGTTCAGCTTGCCTCTAGATTTCATATAGTCGTGTATCCCAGAGCAGGAACACCTCTGTCCTTAAACACCACATCAGTTCAGTATAATCATAAGCAGTTTATTGAAGGATATGTCAGCAAAGCAGTAAAAATGGTAGAAACAGTATAGTCCAAACAGTATACTCCAAAGGTAACAGTCCATGAACTTCAAGGTACAAAGGTAAAAACACAAGATCTAAGAATGGAAAATCCAAAAGAACATAACAGCATGGAGATCCAATACCCAGAACAGGAATCTGGCAAAACTTGAAACATGAAACTAGACGTCCACTTAGAAACAAGATGGTCATGAAACTCCAACGTTGACCAGACTGAGCTAAAATTCTTTCCTCGTCTCATATAAAGCCTTTCCTGTCTCATGAAATGAAAGGAAAACATTCAGTTTGCCTTTACAACCAGATAAGGATTTCTTATCTCTCTTTTCCAGCAGACAGGCTGACCTTTGATGAGTTTCAGAACTTTCTCTTAATTTACAAAAGTCTTGTCTACCGTCTTCAATCTCATTAACTTCTGCACCTGACAATTCATCCTCAGAAGACAGTTCCTCAGAGAAAGACTGCCGTGGGCCCCTCTCAGGAATTTGACCTTGAGAATCTACAGGAGGAGCACTCCATTCATTAGAAACCTCCAGTGTTTCAGCAAGGCCAGAATCAGGCCTTTCAACAAGGCCGGGACTTGAAAGCTCAGACCCAGGAAAACCATAATCCCTATTGACATCAGACACAGGCCCAGGAAAACCATAATCCCCATTGACATTAGACACAGGCCCAGGAAAACCATAATCTCCATTTACAACAGATACAGGCCCAGCAAAACCATAATCCCCATTGACATCAGACACAATCACAGACTGAACCACAACAATAGGCTGGTGTCAAACCAGGTATATCACCCATCCTGTATTTATTTATTTATTTATTTACTTTATTTATACCCTGCTAACATCTCCCGAAGGACTCGGTGCGGCTTACAAGAGGCCAAGGCCCAACACATCAATAAAACAACAGCATAACAAATACAACAATAAATAAACTCATAAAGCAAAGCAATAAACATTAAAACAATAACAATAAACATTAGACAGTAACACCACGACGCATTTAAAACTGAGGCTGGGCCAAATGTAATGAATAAAATTTTAAAAATGCTGGGCATGACAGGTGAAATGGATAGGTTTTTGGAGATAGGTGCGGTGTGCAGACAATCTTAAATCTCTAGTAAAGTGCATTTGGGACACGATGCCAGGAGTTTCCTATTCTGGGAAGGCACACTGGAACAGCCACGTCTTCAAGCTCTTCCTAAAGACTGCCAACGTTGGGGCTTGTCTGATGTCCTTGGGGAGAGAGTTCCAGAGTCGGGGGGCCACCACGGAGAAGGCCCTGTCCCTCATCCCCACCAAACACGCTTGCGACGGAGAGATCATGTGGGTTCGTATACGGAGATGCGGTCACGCAGGTAGGCGGGTCCCAAACCGTTTAGGGCTTTTTAGGTAATCACCTGCACCTTGAATTGGGACCAGAAAATGAACGGCAGCCAATGGAGCTCCTTAAACAGGAGGGTTGACCTCTCTCTGTAAGGAGCACCAGTTAACAACCTGGCCGCTGCCTGTTCGACCAGTTGGAATTTCCGGGCCGTTTTCAAGGGCAGCCCCACGTAGAGCGCATTACAGTAGTCCAATCTGGAGGTGACCAAGGTATGGACCACCCTGGCCTGATCTTCGCATTTCATTTTATTATTTGCATTTCATTTTATTATTGATTAAAATGTGCTCTCTAGGAACCATCGGGATGTTCTTCCTAATGTTGAGGCGGAATTATTATTATTATTATTTATTAATATGTTTATTATTATGTCTATTATGTTTATTTTCTCTTTTTGGAATCCATTGCTCCTGGTTTGTTGTGTCCATTGTGTCCCTGGCGAGGTGGGACTGTGACACCTTCCAGCCAATCAGAGAGTGTTCACCGCTTCCGATGCAGATTTCTGCTCTCCAATGGCTGATGGGGGGGGGGGGGGGGGGCAAGCTGGTCCAGGAGACAAAGGTGTGCAAAGTACTTCTGGATGAATAACCTTCGTCCCACCGAGGGACAGAATAAAGAGGGGCCATCAAGTCCCATGTGTTTTATGGATTGTCTTTGGATTTCTGAGTGACCCAATCAATGTGAGTCTGGAGTCCATTGTGTTTCCAGAGGAGTATTGTCCAAAGTGATGGGATTAGCAATCCAGTTCTGATAGAGGGGAAATGTCATTGTGGATAACGGGGCATGACTTTCTCGTCATTGGGAACTGTCGTGCCAGGTGATTAGCGTATTTATGTGTCCAAGTAGCTGCACAAAGGACAGGTGGACCGAATCCTGGATTTCTGCTGTCCTCTGCACAGCTGGATTTATGGGGTCAGTAAAAATAGACGGCCCCGAGGATTATAAGTGATTGAATCCTTCATATGTAGATGGCGCCCAGGAAAACAGCAGGAGTTTCCTGGGTCATGAGGTGCTGACAAAAGGCTACTGAAAGGTCTTGATTAGTGGCATACTTCTCCAAAAGGATTTTATATTGAGATATAAAACATAACACATTAAGCATACACACATGAGTACCAAGGGGAACCCTGCGAGTGGGTTTCTAGTTGCGTGTGCACGGGCGATACACCTCCCCCCGCCAGCCCAAGAAAAACCACTCACACAAGGGTGTGTGGGATAAACAATGGCCACAACTCATTTATTGATAACAGGAACAAGGGTTGGCAGCCATGCATGGGTCCTGGATCAGGATCAGGCAGTCCACTGCTGTCCAATACTGCGAGACACACCGGGGTGCCGCCGGCACAATATCGGGCCCAACGAAACTCGGCACCCCTGAGACCACCAGGTGTTCCCCCTTATCGCTAAGGGGGGATACCAAACCAGATCCAGGGCCCATGCCCACGCCAACCAGAGTTGTGACGAAAAGAATGAACAACAGCAAGAACAGGTAACTGTGACAACTAACAAAACAAGCTAACCGTGAACAATTCCTTGAAAAGCATGCAGGGTGGGTGGGTGGGTGGATCAGCTGTTGCAGGCCCAGAGACTGGAGGTGGGCCCGGGGCAGCCTTAAGTAGGCTGCCCATGAGGGAGGAGAGGCCGGCTATCGCCTCTCCTGCCTGGAGGCGTGGCCGGTCACTGATAGGGCCACCTTCTGGAGAGCGGGAAACCTTCCTGCCAGGCGAGGGGGGCTTCTGGGAGGAAGAAGCCCCCCTCAGGCCAAATGGCGGCAGGGAACACCCCTCACCGCAACCTCCACGGCCCGGTAAGTCAGGCCATGCCATATACCCACAGGGAAAGGAATGTGGGGGTTGATAAATGTAAATAAACACAGTTTCTGAAGCAAGGTATACCCTGCAGTATAATAAAGTGTCACTCGGGCTTGTGTAACAAGTGACAGCATTGTTACTTCCATTCAAAAGATCAAACAGAGCAACAATATATAAGGCAGTCTCTCTGAATTCACACAGAGAACAGAGGGAATAAACAGTCCTTTTAAACAGTCTTTAAAATATGCTTCATGCCTTAGAAATTATCAGGCTTCAGAGTTGGGAGCCATTTCCTTCCTGGCTGTTTCCAGTCAGCGCTCTCTTCACTCTGCAAGGTGAAAGTGGCAGTTAAAACCATTTGTTTCAGTAGCAAGCCAGAGAGAGTAGCCAATCAGAACTCTGGCTCCCGGCATGCTCAGTCAATCAGCTGCCGACACATGTCTTTCCAGTCAAACCCATTACACCATGGTGCCTTTTTACAAATTGCCACAGGGAAGACACACACAAGGGATCCTTGGATACCGAGGGGAACCCTGCGGGTTGGTGTCTGGATATCCACGGGGAAGTTTGGAGTTGATATGGCGTTATTGGGGTAAAGGAGAGGTAAATACAGGGGAAAATGGGACAGAGAGCCCAACTCTGAGGGCCGGGGAGGGCTATGTGGGCCGTGAAGTCCATGTAGCACATGTGGCCACTGGGGCCGGCTACGGAAGGTGAAAGAAGGGAAAGACTCAAGAGTTAAAAGGGATACAAAGAAGCTGATAAAGAGGATAACGCACTAATGTGCATGTTTGTTTAGGGCAGTGTTTCTCAACCTTCCTCATGTCCTGACCCCTTAATACAGTTCCTCATGTTGTGGTGACCCCCAACCATAACATTATATATTTTTTGCTACTTAATAACTGTAATTTTGCTACTGTTATGAATGCTTCTTGGCAGGGGGTTGGACTGGATGGCCCATGAGGTCTCTTCCAACTCTATGATTCTATGATCTAATATGCAAGATGCATTTTCGTTCACTGGACCAAATTTGGCACAAATACCCAATGTGCCCAAACTTGAATACTGGTGGGTTTGGGGTGCATTGGTTTTGTCATTTGGGAGTTGTAGTTGCTGGGATTTATAGTTCACCTACAATCAAAGAGCATTCTGAACTCCATCAACAATGGAATTGAAACAAACTTGGCACACAGAACTCCCATGACCAACAGAAAATACTGGAAGTGTTTGGTGGGCATTGACTTTGTACTTGGGAGTTGTGGTTCACCTACATCCAGAGACCATTGTGGACTCAAACAATGATCGATCTGGACCAAACCCGACACGAACACCCAAATGTGAACACTGGTGGAGTTTGGGGAAAATAGACCCTTGACATTTTATTTATTTATCTACAGCATTTTTTATCTACAGCATTTTATTTATTTATCTACAGGGGGACACGACTCAGAGCGGCTAACAAAGGCAGCAATTCGATGCCACAAATCAGTAACACAGTAGAAAACCATAAATACATACAGAGTTAAAACAGTAGCAATTAATTATAACCAAATTATCATAACAGCCATTAAAACAATACTCAGTCCACAAACTCATTGACAGAACAATAAAACCGTATCCTCATATATATGCCAATCCATTTCCAGTCAAAGTGCTGCTTTATGTTTATTGTCCGAAAGCTTGGTCCCAAAACCAAGATTTTAATTTCTTCCTGAAAACCAGGAGGGATGGGGTTGATTGTATCTCGTTTGGAAGCGCATTCCACAGGCAGGGGGCTACAGCCGAGAAGGCCCTGTCTCTCGTCCCCGCAAGCCGCGTTTGCAATGTTGTTGGGAGTGAGAGCAGGGCCTCCTCAGATGATCTTAAGTTACAAGGTGGGACGTAGAGGCAGATGCATTCAGACAAGTAAGCTGGGCCAGAACCGTATAGAGCTTTATAGGTCAAAACCAACACTTTGAATTGTGCTCGGAAGTGGACAGTGGGAGTTGTAGTTGCTGGGATTTATATTTCACCTACAATTAAAGAGCATTCTGCATCCGACCAACGATAGAATTGGGCCAAAGTTTCCTCACAGAACCCTCATGTCTTTAAAGTACTTGCTGGCGCAAGCCTCCCTCCAGCCTTGCGTGCTCCCCCTCACTTGCACATGCACACCACACTGAGCACGCCTGCTCTCCCCTCACCCCTTGGAGTCTCAGAAACAGCTCTCCCCTTGGCTGAGAGGGCGGACAATCACAGCAGAAGAGGGCTTTTGGCGGGAGGATTCGCCATCTGTTTCCAAAAAGGAAGGACTGTGCAGGAGCTTCAACTTCATTTCTTCCTATTGAGTGTTTGCATATATTCTAAGGTTCCATGCATTTGCAAAAGGTTACTTCCCTTGGTTTGCAGTCATAGGGCTAGCCACCTGTCTATCATTGTTAAGTTTTGGTTCCGCCCCTTTTTCCAGGGCTCTGGGAGGGAAAGGGAACCATTTTTAGTTCAGTCTTATAGTGGAAAACTTAGGTACAGGACGTGGATCAGCTCCACCTGTAGCATCCGGGGGAAACAGCTCCACATCTTTCGTGGAAAAGATCCAAAAGAACTCCAGCTGGAGAATCTACAAAGCCTTGGCTGGTAGGTCTACTCGGGTGCTGTTGTTGTTCATTCATTCAGTCGTCTCCGACTCTTCGTGACCTCATGGACCAGCCCACGCCAGAGCTCCCTGTCGGCCGTCACCACCCCCAGCTCCTTCAAGGTCAGTCCAGTCACTTCAAGGATGCCATACTCGGGTAACCAGAAGCAATTGGAGTAGAGCCCAAACCAGCAAGCATAGAAAGTAGATTGCCTGGGAGGGGTTAAAAAGTGTTTTCCTTGTACCAGTTTTCCCTTAAATCTATAGAGTACTAGCTGTGCCCTGCCACGCGTTGCTGTGGCTTTTAGTAAGAGTTTTGAAGTCTGTGCCTGGCCTCTCTTCCTTCCTTCACTCTCCCTCTTTCTCTCTCTCACACTCCTTCCTTTCCCCTCTTTCTCTCTCTCTCTCTCTCTCTCTCTGGCATCCCTCCGTCCTCCCCCTTCTTTATGGTTGTGTGTAAACTTGAGTATCTTCTGTTGGTCATGGGAGTTCAGTGTGGCATGTTTGCCCCAATTCTGTCGTTGGTGGGGTTCAGGATGCTCTTTGAGTCTTGGTAAACTCTGAATCCCAGTGACTACAACTCCCAAATGTCAAGGTCTATTTCCCTCAAACTCCATCTGTGTGGATATTAGGGCGTATTGAATGCTTTGGTCCGGATCCATCATTGTTGTCTTCCAAGTCGCCCCCTCCCTTCTCCCCACCCCTTCCCTCCCTGAGTCACTCCTTCCCTCCTCCCCCCCCTCCGGAAAGACACGCCCCCTCCCTTCGCCCCACCCCTTTCCTTCCAGGAGTCAATCAGGGAGGGAAGGGGTGGGGCGAAGGGAGGGGGCGTGTCTTTCCGGAGGGGGGGGAGGAGGGAAGGAGTGACTCAGGGAGGGAAGGGGTGGGGAGAAGGGAGGGGGCAAATTTGAAGACACGCCTCCTCCCTTCGCCCCACCCCTTTCCTCCGTGACTCACTCCTTCCCTCCTCCCTCCCTCTCCGGTTAGACACGCCCCCTCCCTTCACCCCACCCCTTTGTGTGTGCCACGCGGGGGGGGGTGAGGGGCGGCGCGTGCGCGCGTGGCAGGGAGTTTGCACCGCGCACGTGTGTGTGTGCCGCGCGGGGGGAGGGGGGGAGGGGCCGTGCGTGCGCGCGTGCCGGGGAGTTTGCGCCAGTGCGCATGTTCAGTTGTTTTGCGGTGTTTTTGTCGTTGTTGTGGTGTTTTTTTTTTAATTTGGAGTACATTAGTTTGTACCGAGTGGGTTGTCCTAGGGGCATGGCAATTCTGGTTCAGTTTCGTTGGGGGGTTGTGGAGTTATACGGCTCCGTACGACGCCCCTTACAGATTTATATTATAGATGTATATTTGATTTTTTTTTTACCAGATCTGTTCCCACTCGTTGAATTTTATGGGCCCACCGATGTTTTTAGCCCATTTAATCATACATTCTTTTACAGCTTCAGTCTCTGTCGCCCATTCGAATAGTTTATTATATAAGAAAGTTATGTTCTTCTTGTCTTTTTGTAATAACTTCTCCCATAAGTCATCTTTCGTTTGGAAGACTAATACCTCATCGATTTTAAAGTATTCTTTTAACTGAAAGTATTGTAGCCAAGTGAAAGATTTAGTTTCCTTGGCTATCTCCTCTTTCGGCTTCAGGAGTATTTTACCATCTTTCTTTATTGTCATGTCTTTATATGTTGGCCATCTCGTCCACCCTAGCAATCTTCTTTGTCCCGCCTCGAACGGGGAAAACCAGAGCGGTGTTTTTTGATAAAATCTGTCTCTGTACTTCTCCCATATCTTTAGTAACGACCCTCTGATAATGTGCAGGTACAACTGCACCAGGAGCTCCAATTTTGTTTGCTTTGCATTTAATGTTTCTTATAGTCCTAAGTTTCAGGGACTCTGCATATAGGTGGCTTCTTTTGGCTGCAATCATAGGGCTAGCCACCTGTCGACTATAGTTAGGCTCCCTGGTCCCGCCCCCTTTGGGTTTTTGGAGGGAATAGGAGCCTTTTTGGGTTCAGTCCACACAGAGAAGCTTTCCATGCAGGACATAATACCAAGAGCTCCTGTAGAAAGCTTCATCTTCTACGGCTTGGCCGGGGAAATATAAAGCCTACAGCCTGACCGGGGTTGTACAGCCTTACAGCTCCTTTGCTGAAGGACTTCATTCAGCCATCACGGAAACCTGAGTTCTTTCCCCCTGGAAGTCTACAAAGCTCTGCTTGGTAAGGGTCTCTCGCGGAAGCCAGAAGCAGTTGGTACCGGGTGTAGGGGCTCCATGCCAACAGAGGCAAAGACAGACTGCCCAGATTAGAAGTTAAGGATTTCCCCATTTGTTAAAATAAAGTTGTGAAGATAGTGCCTGTTCCCTGTGGACAAGAGTGAAAGAGCCAATAGACTGTTAAGAAAGCCTTAAAGTACCTGTTTGTTTTCATTAATAAAGAACTTTGTTGAACCTTTAAGCAATCTAAAGACTCTATTTGGGGATATCCAAGGGCCTTTAATCTGAGGCAGCCCTGGCATCCCGTTGGTCACACAGAATTTGTGTCCTGCCTACAGTCTGATGCACAGGCTCAGCGTGTGACAGCACAGATAAAGTGATTATTGAAAAAATTCTCCTTCTTTGTTTGGTTACGCCACAGGTAAGCGTGCCATCCTACCCTTAGGTCGAAGCCCTCCAGGGTCAGCACATTTTCTCTCCTCAATGAAATCCAGTATTTTACCCAACTCAGCCCACACGCATCATAATATAATCTTATATCTGGTAGGCCAAAACCATCTCTCTGCCTTACATCTGTCAGGTTTCTATGATTAATTCAAGGCCTTTTCCCTTTCCAAATAAATTTCCAAATCTCTTTATCCCATTCTTTAAATAACACTGTTCAACGGAGAAAAAGTTGCGGGCCTGAAAATAGTTGTTCTTTTATGATTTTGGGGTGCTGAAAACGAAAATGACATTTAAAAATGTATATTGGCTCTAGTTTTTATGATATAAGCAATCACATGATCACGTATGGTTGAAAAAATGCATGTTGCGACTTACACTATGGAAGATTCTAGAATATTCTAGAAAGTTTGATGACGCAGTATTAGTGCCGTGTGCAAAAGCCAGAAAGCCGTATATAAGGCCAGACTTTTGAACGGTGAGGGTCAGTCAGTTGAAGACTGAGACAGTATCGTTAAACATCGTTTTACATTGTTCTTTTTACTGTAGTTATGCCTCGCACGTGTGTAAATAAAGCACTATGGAAAAAAGATATCAAGGCAAATGGACTCCGTCAATGCTGTCAGACTATTGCTGGAGCATTGTAAGAGACAATCCTTTCCCGAAACTGAGAAAAACTGAAAATTTGTAGAACAGTGTAACTTCTTGTTCCGTATTATAGAGAGACCTTGGAAGAGGAATAAGAATCTTGGTAAAATGTTCATCTTTATAGTAGCTATTCTTCCTAGCAGGGAAAGTTTTAGGTTGTTTCATGTTTTAAGATCTTTTTTTATTTCTTTCCAGGTTGTTTCGTAGTTATTCTTTAAGAGTAGTGAGTTTTTGGCAGTTAGTTGAATCCCTAGATATTTAATTCTTGTTGAGATTTGCATACCTGAAATCTCTTTTAGTCTTTCTTGGTTGTCTTTGGAGATATTTTTTGTCAGTATCTTGGTTTTTTGTTTGTTTATCTTAAAGCCTGCAAGGTTTCCATATTCTTCTATTTTTTCTATCCAGCTGGTAATATTCTCTCTCGGTTCCTGAATTATACAAATCAGGTCATCAGCGAATGCTCTGAATTTGTATATTTGCTTACCTATTTTTGGCGCAGATAGTTTTTTGTCATCTCTTATACTTTTCAGTAGGATGTGTAATTGGTTAAATGGACGAACCCAGAGGGTGCTCACCAATGCTTCCTCTTCATCCTGGAAAGAAGTGACGAGCGGAGTGCCACAAGCAGGGTTCCGTCCTGGGCCCGGTCCTGTTCAACATCTTGATTAATGACTTAGATGAAGGGCTAGAAGGCATGATCATCAAGTTTGCAGACGACACCAAATTGGGAGGGATAGCCAATACTCCAGAGGACAGGAGCAGGATTCAAAACGATCTTGACAGATTAGAGAGATGGGCCAAAACTAACAAAATGAAGTTCAACAGTAACAAATGCAAGATACTCCACTTTGGCAGGAAAAACGAAATGCAAAGATACAGAATGGGGGACGCCTGGCTCGAGAGCAGTACATGTGAAAAAGATCTTGGAGTCCTCGTGGACAACAAGTTAAACATGAGCCAACAATGTGATGTGGCGGCAAAAAAAGCCAATGGGATTTTGGCCTGCATCAATAGGAGCATAGTGTCTAGATCTAGGGAAGTAATGCTACCCCTCTATTCCGCTTTGGTTAGACCACACCTGGAATATTGTGTCCAATTCTGGGCACCGCAATTCAAGAGAGATATTGACAAGCTGGAATGTGTCCAGAGGAGAGCGACTAAAATGATAAAAGGTCTGGAGAACAAGCCCTATGAGGAGCGGCTTAAGGAGCTGGGCGTGTTTAGCCTGAGGAAGAGAAGGCTGAGAGGGGATATGATAGCCATGTATAAATATGTGAGAGGAAGCCACAGGGAGGAGGGAGCAAGCTTGTTTTCTGCTTCCTTGGAGACTAGGACGCGGAACAATGGCTTCAAACTACAAGAGAGGAGATTCCATCTGAACATGAGGAAGAACTTCCTGACTGTGAGAGCCGTTCAGCAGTGGAACTCTCTGCCCCGGAGTGTGGTGGAGACTCCTTCTTTGGAAGCTTTTAAACAGAGGCTGGATGGCCATCTGTCAGGGGTGATTTGAATGCAATATTCCTGCTTCTTGGCAGGGGGTTGGACTGGATGTCCCATGAGGTCTCTTCCAACTCTTTGATTCTATGATTCTATGATTTCCAGTGACAAGATGAATAAAAGTGGTGATAGGGGACAGCCTTGTCTTGTACCCCTTCCTATCGACAGTTGTTCTGATGATTGGCCATTTATCCATATAAACGCCTTTTGTTCACTATAACCCAGAGGGTGCTCAGCAACGGTAGTCCACGCTCTGGTTACATCCCGTTTAGACTACTGCAACGCTCTCTACGTGGGGTTGCCTTTGAAGACGGCTCGGAAGCTCCAATTAGTCCAACGGTCGGCAGCCATGATACTAACTGGAGCGGAGCGCAGGGAGCACACAACTCCTCTGCTGCACCAGCTCCACTGGCTGCCGATTTGCTACCGGGCTCAATTCAAAGTGCTGGCGTTGGCCTTTAAAGCCCTAAACGGTTCTGGCCCAACCTACCTATCCGAACGTATCTCGGCCTATCAGCCCACCAGGACCCTAAGATCTTCTGGGGAGGCCTTGCTCTCTATCCCGCCTGCTTCACAGGTGCGGCTGGCGGGGACGAGAGACAGGGCCTTTTCTGTGGTGGCCCCTCGGCTCTGGAACGCCCTTCCCATGGAGGTAAAATCAGCCTCCTCGCTGATGGTATTCCGAAGAAGACTAAAAACTTGGATGTTCAAGCAGGCATTTGGCTAATTCGGTGCAATGAATGTGTTGATTACGGATTGGTAATATGGATGATGCAATTGGACCACGATTTTAGTTAGGAGATGTATTGGATTGTGATTTCGTGTAATATTGTGTATTATGTTTTTTATGGTTTTAATTGTATACTGTGCACTGTATATTTTGTTGTAAACCGCGTTGAGTCGCCAATTAGGCTGAGAAACGGCGGTATACAAGGACAGTAAATAAATAAATAAATAAATAAATAAATAAATATAAATCGCCTCAATGGCGTTTATAAAACTGTATCCTAAGTCCAGCTCTCTGCACAATCCTTAGGCCTCTCACTCGAGACACCCCGGCTTCCCGCTGGGCACAAAGAGCACGTCCTGTTCAAAAGACAATTATTATAGGCCCAGCGCGTGACAGTACAGGGACAGGTGGAGAATTGTCAGCCTTCTCTGCCAAAGGGATTTTTAAGACCATCAGAAATATATGTTTTCTGGTGGTCTTTTGCAACCCCTCTGAAACCCTCTCACGACCCCACCAGGGGTCCCGACCGCCAGGTTGAGAAACACTGATCTAGGGGTTAGCTAACAATATAACAAATCAAATGGGGAAAGATTGGTTCAAAAAGCATCCCAGGTTCTAGTAGCTGCTGCTGGGCTCCTCCATACTCTAGGATGTCTGTTAAACCAATGAATGGAACTCCAGGCTCCCATCTGTGGAACTCTCCACTGTGGTACTGAGTTCACTTATTTAATATTTTGAACCTGGGGTCAGGTGTCGACAACACTGGCACCACTGACATAGAATGGCCATTGTACGGTCCAGGATTGCATTGGCTTTTTGGGCTACTGCACTGCACCATGGACTCATCGCCACGAGAGGGCCTCTGACGCTCAGAAACGATTTACAGAAAGAGCCTTCCTCTCCCAACTGCTTTGATCTATATCAGTGGTTCTCAACCATCCTAACACCATGACCCCTAAATATGCTTCCTCGTGTTGTGGTGACCCCCAACCATAAAATTATTTTGCTGCTCCTTTATAACTGTAATTTTGCTACTGTTACGAATCGAAATGTAAATATGTGATATGCAGGATGTGTTTTCATGGTTACAAATTCAACATAATTAAAGCATTGAGATTAATCAGAAAAAATATGTTTGGGGGAGTATGGAAAACAGATGATGGGATTTGCAGTACCTTCAACCGATTCAGCTCTGACTTCCACAGAGCACTGAGACCTCCACAGAGAACTCCCATGTCAAACAAAAATGGGAAGGGTTTGGGAGGAATTGACAGTGATTTGCGGGAGATGTAGTTCACCTACACCTGGAGAGCATTGTGAACCCAAACAACTATGGATCTGGACCAAACGTGGCACAAATACTCAATATGCCCAAATTTGAACACTGGTGGAGTTTGGGGGAAATAGACCCTGACATTTGGGAGTTGCAGTTGCTTGGATGTATAGTTCACCTGCCATCAAAGAGCATTCTGAACTTCACCAACAACTGCATTGAACTAAACTTGGCATACAGGATTCCCATGAACAACAGAAAATACTGGAGACATTTGGGGAAAATAGACCCTGACATTTGGGAGTTGCAGTTGCTTGGAAATTTAGTTCCCCTGCCATTAAAGAGCATTCTAAACTCTGACAAACATGGAATTGATCCAAACCTGGCATACAGAACTCCCATGACCAACATAAAATACTGGAGAAATTTGGGGAAAATATACATACCTTGACATTTGGGAGTTGCTGTTGCTTCGTGCATTCTGGAGTCTGGGCACAGATCTGGCAGGGAGGCTCATGCCCCCGGCAAGCCCATAAGGTGGTGAGAGCCGGGCACAGGAGGACCCCCCATGCTGCCTGGCCTTACATGGAGCCTCTTGCCTGGTTCACATCCCTGCCGGATGGCGCGAAGGGGCCCTCGCCTGCCCCGTGCCCCTGCCAGCCGGCGGGAGCACAAGGGAGGCCTTGCGCAAGGCAAGGGGGCAGGGCCAACCGAGGCGCCTTCGCAACCCCCAGAAAATGGCCCAGCGACCCCCCTGGGGGCCGCGACCCCCAGGTTGAGAACTGCTGACCTATATGGTCCTTTTGCTGGATGCAGTTTTCTACCTCCTTTACTGCTCCATTGGCTCCTTTGCCCTTTGGAATGACTGGGCCCCAGGTGTATTTCAACAGGGAGAAGTGTACTGTACGATACTTTGGCAACACAAATGAAATACAGATATAAAAGATGGTTTAGAAGTAGTCCAAATGAAAAGGATTTAGGAGTCTTTGTAGAACACAAGCGGAACATGAGCCAAGAGAGTGATGCAGCAGTGAAAAAGGCAAACACGATTCTAGGCTGCATCAATAGGAGGCCAGTGTCTAGACATATGTTTTAATATGTGTAGTATATAGAATATTTTAGATGATTATGTGTTTTTAGTGATGTTGTAATCCACCTTGAGCCATGAGGAGAAGTAAGTAAGAAATAAAATTATTATTGTTGTTGTTGTTGTTATTGTTGTTATTATTATTATTATTATTATTATTAGAACCTCAAAAGCATGGCTACCAAAGTAATACTAATAATAATGATGATCATAATAATTATTATTACTAGATTGATGGAAATCATAGTGCCACTCTCTTCTACCTGTCCGAGATTGTGTCTTCCTTGCATGGCCAAATGGGGTTGGACTGGATGTCCTTTGGGGTCCTTTTCATCTGGGGAAAGCATCCACTTAACTTCCATTAGAGGATTTATATATCCATAAGACACCTATAAGATCCCTGCTATTGATCCCCATGAGAATGTATGGCAAGTTGGAATTGAATTCTCTATTATATATATTTGGCCCTGAGCCCCTATGGGGAGAAAGGCAGGATAATAATATTTATTTATTTACTAGCTGTGCCCTGCCACGCGTTGCTGTGGCCTATAGTAAAACTTATCAAAGTTGAGGTAGATATC
Organism: Anolis sagrei; assembly: GCF_037176765.1. Taxonomy (NCBI): domain Eukaryota; kingdom Metazoa; phylum Chordata; class Lepidosauria; order Squamata; family Anolidae; genus Anolis; species Anolis sagrei. The sequence goes on along the minus strand of NC_090034.1, from coordinate 56,068,620 downwards.
TGGACTATTATGAAAGAGAGGTACCTACCTATTCCTTCCCCCTTTTCCTCCCCCTTTCTCTCCTTTCTTCCTTCTCTACCTCTTTCTTTCTTTCCTTCTTTCACTACTTGGTTTCATCCTTCTCTCTTTCCTTCATTCCCTCCCCCTTTCTTCCTTTGCCTTTCTTCCCTCCCTGTTTGCTTCCTTCTTTCACTTTTTATTTCCTTTTATTTCACCACCATCATAACAATAACAATAATGCAATGCATTGCCTCTGGGACCTGACACCTCTCCCATTCCCCCTAAAAGGGTCTCATAGGAATAATAGCATCATAATAATAGAAATAACAACCTTTACCCGCCACGCGTTGCTGTGGCCAACCTTCCCTCTTTCTCTCCTTCTTTCCCTCCTTCCTTCCTTCCTTCCCTCCCATCTTTCCTTCTCCTCTTCCTTCTCTATCTCTTTCCATCCTTCCCCCCTTTTCTTTCTCTTCTGGTCTCTTTTCTTCCTTCTCTCTTTCCTTCTTTCCTTTCCTCCCTCTTTCTCTACATCTTCCCCCTTCCTTCACTCCCTCTTTCCTTCCTTCATTCCTTTTTTCCTTTCCTTCTCTCCTTCCTTCCTTCGCCCTTTTTCTTTCTCTTCTCGTCTCTTTTCTTCCTTCTCTCTTTCCTTCTTTCCTTCACTCCCTCTTTCTCTACATCTTCCCCCTTCCTTCACTCCCTCTTTCCTTCCTTCATTCCCTTTTTTCTTTCCTTCTCTCCTTCCTTCCTTCCCCCTTTTTCTTTCCCTCCCTCTGTCTCTCATTTCTTCCTTCTCTACCTCTTTCCTTCCTTCCCCCTTTTCTTTCTCTTCTGCTGTCTCTCTTTCCTTTCCTTCCATCTTTCCTTTTCTTTCCTTTTCTTCTTCCTTCTTTCTCTAACTTTCCTTCCTTCCCCTTTTTTGTTTACCTCCCTTTCTCTTTCTTCCTTCTTTCCTTCCTTCCCGTCTTTCCTGATGATGGAGCGTGGGGTTGTGTGTGTGTGTGTGATTAAGTTTCGTTGGGTTTTTTTGAGTTTTGTTGTTTTGCCGTTTTGTGAGTGTGTTGTTGTGTTGTTTTTCATTTTGAGTAGATATGTTTGTACCTTGCGGGTTGTGTTATGGGCATGGGAATTTTGGTTAAGTTTCGTTGGGGTTTTTTTGAGTTTTGTTGTTTTGCCGTTTTGTGAGTGTGTTGTTGTGTTGTTTTTCATTTTGAGTAGATATTTTTGTACCTTGTGGGTTGTGTTATGGGCATGGGAATTTTGGTTACGTTTCGCTGGGTTTTTTTTAGTTTTGTTGTTTTGCCGTTTTGTGAGTGTGTTGTTGTGTTGTTTTTCATTTTGAGTAGATATGTTTGTACCTTGTGGGTTGTGTTATGGGCATGGGAATTTTGGTTAAGTTTCGTTGGGGTTTTTTTGAGTTTTGTTGTTTTGCCGTTTTGTGAGTGTGTTGTTGTGTTGTTTTTCATTTTGAGTAGATATTTTTGTACCTTGTGGGATGTGTTATGGGCATGGGAATTTTGGTTAAGTTTCGTTGGATTTTTTTTTTGAGTTTTGTTGTTTTGCCGTTTTGTGAGTGTGTTGTTGTGTTGTTTTTCATTTTGAGTAGATATGTTTGTACCTTGTGGGTTGTGTTATGGGCATGGGAATTTTGGTTAAGTTTCGTTGGAGTTTTTTTTAGTTTTGTTGTTTTGCCATTTTGTGAGTGTGTTGTTGTGTTGTTTTTCATTTTGAGTAGATATGTTTGTACCTTGTGGGTTGTGTTATGGGCATGGCAATTTTGGTGCAGTTATGTTGGGGGGTTGTGGAGTTTTGCTGTCCCGTCGAACTCTCCTAACAAATTTATATATATAGATCGTGTCAGAAGTGAATTGAGAATACAGTTATAATGTATAGGAAAACCACAAACAAAGTTTAAAACTTGGCATTATACTAAATGTTCTTTGACCAGAAGCTGGTCACTTGGAGCTCCTCTGGTGTGGCTGTGAGAAGGTCCTCCATAGTGCATGTGTCAGGGCTCAGACTGCAATGCAGTAGATGATCTGTGGTTTGCTCTTCTCCACATTCGCATATCGCAGAGTCCACTTTGAAGCCCCATTTCTTAAGGTAGGCTCTGCATCCCGTGGTGCCGGCGCACAGTCTGTTCAGCACCTACCAAGTCGCCCAGCCTTCTGTGTGCCCAGGAGGGAGTTTCTTATCCAGTCACAGTCACTGATTGAGGCTCTGGATTTTAGCCTGCCACTTTTGGACTCTTGCTTGCTGAGGTGTTCCTGCACGTATCTCTGTAGATCTTAGGAAGCTGTTTCTTGATTCTGGCTGATATCCGAACAGAGAATGGGCCAGAGATGTCACTGCCTTGGTCCTTTCATTACAGGCTGCTACTTCCTGGCAGATTCAGGTGGTTCAATATAAGTTAAACAGTATAATTTCTCCAGAGGTGTTGGGCGTAGACATCCTGTGATAATGCTGTATGTCTCATTAAAAGTCACATCCACTGTTTTAACATGGTGAGGTGTGTTCCACACTGGGCATGCGTACTTAGTAGCAGAGTGGCAAAGTGCAAGGGCAAATGTCTTCACTGTGTCTGGTTGTGATCCCCAGGTTGCGGCAGTCAGCTTTTGTATGATATTATTTCTAGCACCCACGTTTTGCTTGAAAGTCAAGCAGTGCTTCTTGTAAGTCAGAGTTCCGGGTTCGGCCTCAGGTTGGGAGGACAATAGCTTTATAAACAAGCACCTTGGTATCCCTATGGATGTCCTGGTCCTCAAACACTCTGTGCTTCATTCGGAAAAATGCTGCAGTCGCAGAGCTCAGGCGGTGTTGTATTTCACTTTCCACTTAATCCTATCTGGATGGACAATATTTCTGCTTTAGACTCTTTGGACATTCAACACCAGAGCTGTTGCACCCATGGACTGGGGACTCACATTGCAATCATACCAACAATAAGACTCATGAGCCCTGATGGCCCCCTTTGTTTGTCCCTCTGCTGGGACCATATAATCCACGTATTGTATCTCAGCTTACTTTGGCAGATTACCACAGGCTGCCATCACTTCAGCTGACTTAATAAACTACCTTGGTGGCTTCTTCTTCAACTTTGGAACATCGGGCTTCTTTTTGCTCACCAGACACACAGACACAGGATGGCTGATCACCAGTACCGGTTGCCACTTATCGGACTCGGTATCTGCGCTTCAGGTTCCGGTATCCGCAGCTGTTTTAAATTGCTCTATCTCACAGGCTCTCCTTCTCTTTTCCAAATATTCAAGAATAAACGAAGAGATGGTTGTCAGAGGCAGAACATCCATTGCCTCCCTTCGCTTCTCCCTTTCAGTCTGAACAGATAAATAAGCATGAAACCAAGGCCTTCTGCAAAAGATGGAAGGACCAGCTTCCCGTAAGAGATGGAAGCGGCCTTCAAGCTCCATTTATCTTGATTAGCAGGAAGCTGGGGCTCCATTTTTCAAGCTGCACCGATCAATTGGAGAACAGACTAAAGGGGGGAGAACTCATCTGCAGGGCGGAATCGACCTCCAAATCCGCAAACACAAGGTTCAAAAAGACGTGCACTTCACTGGACTCCATAGGATGCCCAACCCCTCCAAAATAGACTGCTCAGTATGGTTTTAGGGGTCTTCTTCCCCTTAGGTGTCCTCATTCTTTCCCATAAGCCACAGCTCATTTACTATCCTATAAATAATAATAATAATAATAATAATAATAATAATAAGCCATTAGAACAAATGCTATCAAAGCCAGAATTGAAAAGTCGGCGACAGATCCCAAATGTAGACTGCAAGGAAGCTGACGAAAAAATAGATTACATCAGCTGCTGCAAGAAGATCGTGCAGACAGACTATAAGCAGAGGCATAACACCGTTGCTCAGAAGATTCATTGGAACTTGTGCCACAAATACCATCTGCCTGCGACAAAGAACTGGTGGGATCACAAGCTGGAAAAAGCTACAGAAAATGAACAAGTCAAACTACTCTGGGACTTCCGAATTCAGACAGACAGAGTTTTGGAGCACAAGACTCCTGAACTCATGATCGTGTCAAAAAACAAAGTATGGATTGTTGATGTTGCAATCACAGGTGACAGCAGGATTGAAGAGAAACAACTGGAAAAGCTGACACAATATGAGGATTTAAAGATCGAACTGCAAAGACTCTGGCACAAACCAGTAAAGGTGGTCCCAGTGGTGATCGGCACACTGGGTGCAGTGTCTAAAGACCTTGGCCTGCACTTAAACACAATCGGCGCTGACAAAATTACCATCTGCCAGCTGCAGAAGGCCACCTTACTGGGATCTGCACGCATTATTTGCCGATACATCTCACAGTCCTATACACTTGGGAAGTGTCCGACATGTGATCCAATACAACAGCCAGCAGAGTGATCTTGTCTGCTGTGGACTCATCTTGTTATGTTTCAGATGATGATAATAATAATAATAATAATAATAATATACTTTGTTTATATTCCACTCTATCTCCCCGAGGGGACTCAGAGAGGATTACAGAACACATATATGGCAAACATTCAATGCCGTTATGCAATTAACAACAAAGACAGACAGTACACAGACAGAGGTAAAGTCTTCCCCCTTTTCATAGTTGAACACAACACAACGCTGACTTCTAAAATGGAGTCTCAGTATGACTAGCCCCAAATCTGATCACATGGTCTGCAGTCCCTCCCACAACCCCAAACAACATAGAGTTAAGGAAAAACTGTGTACCAATATATACACATACAATATAGTAAGCACTCTGAATTATATACACAACAAATAACTAATATAGGAGGCTTGTAGAAGGTTGCTACTTACAACATGAAGTCCTTGAAGGTGGCCTCAAAATGAGCTTAGCACTATGGAATCCTCCTTGAGGTGACCTTAGAATAGATTCAGCCCCATAGAGAGCTTCTTGAGGCAACTTTGATATACATTTGGCTTCTTGGAGAGACCTCAGAATGGACTCAACAACTTGAGGAACTCCTTGGGAGTCATTCAGAATAGAGCTTCTTGGGGCAACCTCTATTTTCTATCTCTATGTCTCTGCCCGTTTCTCTACCTACCAATTATATAGGTCTATCAATCTCTGTGTCTATCCATCTATTTCAATGATAATCACAATCTCTCTCTCTATGGATCAAAACCCCTGTGCCGGCAGGACTGAAGACCGACAGGTCACAGGTTCGAATCCGGGGAGAGGCGGATGAGCTCCCTCTATCAGCTCCAGCTCCTCATGCAGGGACATGAGAGAAGCCTCCCACAAGGATGATAAAAACATCAAATCATCCAGGCGTCCCCTGGGCAATGTCCTTGCAGACGGCCAATTCTCTCACACCAGAAGCGACTTGATCCTGACACCTCGATCAATGTGTCCTCTATCTCTGGTTTTGACCTATAAAGCTCTATACGGTTCTGGTCCAGCTTACTTGTCCGAACGCATCTTCCTCTACGTCCCACCTCGTAACTTAAGATCATCCAGGGAGGCCCTGCTCTCACTCCCACCAACATTGCAAACGCAGCTGGTGGGGACGAGAGACAGGGCCTTCTTGGTGGTGGCCCTCCACTTTTGGAACGTGCTTCCAAACGAGATACAATCAACCCCATCCCTCCTGGCTTTCAGGAAGAAAGTAAAATCGCGGTTGTGGGACCAGGCTTTCGGTCAGCAGACATAAATCAGCACTTTAGTGGAAATGGACTGGAAGGGTGATTTACATGAGGATACGATTTTATTGGTAAGCCTTTTACACTGTTTAATTAATGGCTTATGTATTTGAGTGGTTTAATGGTTTTGTTCTAATGGTTATTGTATTTAATTGTTCATATGTAACGGCATCGAATTACTGCCACTGTAAGCTGTCCTGAGTCCCCCTTCGAGGGTAGAGAATTATTATTATTATTATTATTATTATTATTATTATTATTATTATCTGGGCACCACAATTCAAGAGAGATATTGACAAGCTGGAATGTGTCCAGAGGAGGGCGACTAAAATGATCAAGGGTCTGGAGAACAAGCCCTATGAGGAGCGGCTTAGGGAACTGGGCATGTTTAGCCTGAAGAAGAGAAGGCTGAGAGGAGATATGATAGCCATGTATAAATATGTGAGAGGAAGCCACAGGGAGGAGGGAGCAAGCTTGTTTTCTGCTTCCCTGGAGACTAGGACACGGAACAATGGCTTCAAACTACAAGAGAGGAGATTCCATCTGAACATTAGGAAGAACTTCCTGACTGTGAGAGCCGTTCAGCAGTGGAACTCTCTGCCCCGGAGTGTGGTGGAGGCTCCTTCTTTGGAAGCTTTTAAGCAGAGGCTGGATGGCCATTTGTCAGGGGTGATTTGAATGCAATATTCCTGCTTCTTGGCAAGGGGTTGGACTGGATGGCCCATGAGGTCTCTTCCAACTCTTTGATTCTATGATTCTATGATTCTCTTATTATTATTATTTCTATTATTATTATAATAATAAATCTCGTCTACCAATTATCTAGCTCCATCAGTCTTCTCTATCTATCTATCTATCTATCTATCTATCTCAATCAAAATAATCTCTCTCTCTGTGAATCACCTCTATCAATGTATCCTCTATCTATCTCTATCTCTGTCTTCCAGTTGTCTAGCTCCATCATAGAAGATAGAGCTAGGTAATCGGAAGACAGAGATAGAGATATATAGATAGATATAGGTCTATCTCAATCATAATCTCTCTATGAATCACCTCTATCGATATATCCTCTGTCTGTCTGTGTCTCTATCTCTTCCTACCAATTAGATCTATCCATCTCTGTTGTTTATCATCTTTCTATCTATCTAGCTAGCTCAAGCGTCATTATCATCTCTCTCTCTGAATCACCTCTATTGATGTATCATTCATCTGTCTCTGTCTCTATCTCTTCCTACCAGTTACTGTGCCGTCACACCCAAACGCCTTAAAGATGGAACTATGATGCCTTTTGTTTGAGCAGACCGCTGGAATCTTTCTTTAAAGGGCTTCAACTTTCTAAATAACCGAGTCCACTTTGAGTATTGAAGAACAAACAGAATATTTATTAACAAAGTCCTTGTAGACTTGGCTCAGCTTAATGAAGTTACAGACAGTCAATCGATGAAACCATATAGCTATTCTTTCTTTTCCTTTCTTCAAATGGTAGAAAATCCTGAGATTTTTACCCTAACCCTGAACCACTACCTATAGAAGGCGTAGGCCTTCCCTAGTCCAGCCCAGGGTTAGTTTAAAAATGAGGCAAATGGAGCTCAATAACTATCTTAAATTTTATCTATAACTCTAACTCAATTCTATCTCAAAAGTCTATGAACTCAGTTGCTTTTCTATAGCTCAATAAACCCCTCTATAGCTCAATAGCTCCCTAAGCCTGCCTATCTATCTATCTATCTATCTATCTATCTATCTATCTATAAGCCCAATTTACTTATATTTAGTTTATATATAGTTTATATATATGGCAGGGACTTAACAGAAGCTGAAGAGATCAAGAGAAGGTGGTGAGACTATCAGAAGATCTGTATAGGAAGGATAATAATATCAAGGATAGTTTTGATGGTGTGGTGAATGAATTAGAACCAGACATCCTGAGGAGTGAGGTTGAATGGGCCTTAAGAAGCATTGCTAACAACAAGGCAGCAGGAGACGATGGGATCCCAGCTGAACTGTTTAAAATCTTAAAAGATGATGCTGTCAAGGTGATGCATGCCATATACCAGCAAATATGGAGAACACAAGAATGGCCATCAGACTGGAAAAAATCAATTTATATCCCCATACCAAAAAAGGGAAATGCGAAAGACTGCTCAAACTTCCGTACAGTGGCCCTTATTTCTCATGCCAGTAAGGTAATGCTCAAGATCCTGCAAGGAAGACTCCAGCAATACATGGAGCAAGAGTTGCCAGATGTTCAGGCTGGGTTTAGAAAAGGCAGAGGAACGAGAGACCAGATTGCCAATATCCGCTGGATAATGGAGAAAGGCAGGGAGTTTCAGAAAAACATCTATTTTTGCTTCATTGACTATTCTAAAGCCTTTGACTGTGTGGATCATAATAAATTGTGGCAAGTTCTTGGGATGGGCATCCCAAGCCACCTTGTCTCTCTCCTGAGGAATCTGTACAAGGACCAAGTAGCCACAGTCAGAACTGACCACGGAACAACAGACTGGTTCAAGATTGGGAAAGGCGTACGGCAAGGCTGCATCCTCTCACCCAACCTTTTTAACTTGTATGCAGAACACATCATGCGATGTGCGGGGCTTGAGGAATGCAAAGCTGGGGTGAAAATTGCTGGAAGAAACATTAACAACCTCAGATATGCAGATGACACCACTCTGATGGCCGAAAGCGAGGAGGAACTGAGGAGCCTTCTAATCAAGGTGAAAGAAGAAAGCGCAAAAGCCGGGTTGCAGCTAAACGTCAAAAAAACCAAGATTATGGCAACAAGAATGTTTGACAACTGGAAAATAGAGGGAGAAAATGTGGAGGCCGTGACAGACTTTGTATTTCTAGGTGCAAAGATTACGGCAGATGCAGACTGTGGCCAGGAAATCAGAAGACGCTTACTTCTTGGGAGGAGAGCAATGTCCAGTCTTGATAAAATAGTAAAGAGTAGAGACATGATCCTATCCAATTCTAGTCGTCATTGTCCTTTATCTGACTGCCAGATTACCCAAAGGCCTGGACCCATATCCATGTTTTTAGTTTCCTTCTAAAAGAGAGGAGGGATGTTGATTACCTAATTTCCCTGGGAAGCGAATTCCACAGGCGAGGGGTGCCACCACCGAGAAGGCCCTGCTCCTCGTCCCCACCAATCTCACTTGTGATAGAGGTGGGGCCGAGAGCAGGGCCTCCCTAGAAGATCTTAAACTCCGAGGCGGGAGTTTAAGATCTTATATATATACATATAGTGATTATGTACAATTACTGTAATGAAATAGTAATGAAATTTCGTTATTCTCATTATAGTAATGAATTTTTCACTATCTATACTTTAAAAACAATTTAGAAATAAAATGCCAGTGCACCCCAGTTTTGGAATGATTTCTGAACCATTTTTTAAATGGATCACACATCCCTAGTAGTTTAGATGAGACACCAGAACTTGGAAACACAGAAGACCTTGTCAAACTACAGCTCGTAGGATCTCATAGCATCGGGCTGTGGCAGTTTAAGTGGTGTCAAGCTGCATTAATTCCACAGTGTAGATGCACCCGAAGGCATGACACCAAGTGTCCAGAGAAACCGAGGGAGCCACGAATTCTTTTGTGTTTCCCATCTGGGTTTTAGTTGTTCTCCTCCTCCAATCCCTCCCTTCTTCTTCTTCTTCTTCCGCAACCCCTGGAGCTAGATGTTGAGCAAGCTCCTAATGAAGTCTCCCCATTAATTACCACGATTAAGAATCCAATTAGCATTTTAGGACTGCTGGCAAGGCAAGCGGAGCCAGGAGATGGAGGTGGGAAGAGCGGAAAGCATCGGAGGGGGCTTCTGCGGGAAAAGGGTCCCCTCCATCACAACCACCATGACAGACCCGTCACTTTGCATTGCATTCATCCACCAAACACCAAATCCAGCTGACAGATTCTCAGTACGGAGGACTGGCTTGACAGGAATGTACAAAGAGAGCAAAGCGACCGTTTAATCACTGCTTGGGTGTCGAATGTCCTTTCTGTCTTTCTCTCGTTTTCCCTTTCTCATCTCTAGGCCAATTCCCCATCTCCAAAAGAACTTGCCAAGGGGCTGAGTCTAGGTCCCAAAGGAACTCCTCAAGAGGACTCTCCAAGGGGGCAGATCTATATTAAGGTTGCTCCAATAATAATAAAGGGAGGCCCCGGTGGCGCAGTGGGTTAAAGCACTGAGCTGCTAAGTTTGTTGACCAAAAGGTTGCAGGTTCGACTCCAGGGAGCGGCGTGAGCTTCCGCTGTCAGCCCTAGCTTCTGCCCACCTAGCAGTTCGAAAACATGCAAATGTGAGTAGATCAATAGGTACCGCTCCGGCGGGAAGGTAACGGCGCTCCATGCTGTCATGCTGGCCACATGACCTTGGAGGTGTCTATGGACAACGCTGGCTCTTCGGCTTAGAAATGTAGATGAGCACCACACCCCAGAGTCAGACATGACTGGACTTAATGTCAGGGGACAACCTTTACCTTTAATAATAATAATAACAACAACAACAACAACAACACTTTATTTGTACCCCGCTACCATCTCCCCAAGGGACTCGGTGCGGCTTACATGAGGCCGAGCCCAAATACAACAATACAAGCAATAAAACAACAATACAAATAATTAAAATAAAAAAAACATAGACAATAAAATATACAACATTATCAAAAGATAGCACACAATTAAAAACAGTGGGAAGGCCAGATGTAGAATTAAAATTGGAAGTGATGCTGGGACATAGACGGAAAGGAGATAGTGGTAATTGCAGAAGGGCATACGAGCAGACCTAAAGAAATGTAAAGTGCTTTGGAGGACAAAGTGCTATGGGATAAGTATTCCGGGAAGGCACACTGGAACAGCCACGTCTTCAAGCTCCTCCTGAAGTCTACCAGAGTTGGGGCCTGTCTGATGTCTTTAGGGAGTGAGTTCCAGAGTCGTGGGGCCACCACCAAAAAGGCCCTCTCTCTCATCCCCACCAATCGCGCCTGCGAGGCTGGTGGGATCGAGAGCAGGGCCTCTCCGGATGATCGAAGGGATCGTGTGGGTTCGTATATGGAGATGCGGTCCCGCAGGTAGGCAGGTCCCAAACCGTTCAGGGCTTTGTAGGTAAAAACCTGCACCTTGAATTGGGTCCGGTAAATGAATGGCAGGCAGTGGAGCTCCTTGAACAGGAGGGATGACAGCTCTCTAAGGGCCTGGATCAGGTTTGAGGCATCTCCAAGGAACCAAATAGATATTAAGATTACACCAAAGATATCTTCAAGGGGCTATTTATATATTTATCATGTCAGAAGCAAATTAAGTATACAGTTATAATGTTGAGCAAAACCACAAACAAAGTTAAAAACTTGGCCTTATACTACATTTTCTTTGATCAGAAGCTGGCCACTTGGAGTTTCTCTAGTGTCACTGTGAGAAAGTCCTCCATTGTGCATGTGACAGGGCTCAGAGTGCATTGTAGTTAGGGGTCTGTGCTTTGCTCTCCTCCACACTCGCATGGCGTGGACTCCACTTTCTGGCCCCATTTCTAAAAGTTGGCTCTGCATCTTGCGGTGCCAGAGCACAGTCTGTCCAGCACCTTCCAAGTCATCCAGACTTCTGTGTGCCGAGGAGGGATTTTCTCATCCAGTCTCAGCCACTGATTCTGGATTTTAACCTGCCACTTTTGGACTCTTACTTGGTGAGGTGTTCTTGCGAGTATCTTTTTAGGAGACAGTTTCTTGATTTAAGGTGTTGGCATGCTGCCTGATATCTGGACAGAGGATGGGCGAGAGATTTCAATGCCTTGGTCACTGCATTACAGGCCGCTACTTCCCGATGAATATCAGGTGGTGCAATATTGCCTAAACAGTATTATTTCTCCATTGGTGTAGGGTGTAGACATCCTGTGATAATGCAGCATGTCTCATTAAGAGCCACATCCACTGTTTTAATATGGTGAGATATATTCCACACTGGGCATGCGTACTCAGAAGGAGAGCAACAAAGCGCAAGGGCAGATGTCTTCACTGTGTCTGGTTGTGATCCCCAGTCTGTGTCAATCAGCTTTCTTGTGATATTATTTCTAGCACCCACTTTTTCTTGATAGTCAAGCAGTGCTTCTTGTAAGTCAGAGCATGGTCCAGAGTGACTCTCGGGTATTTGGGTGTCCTGCAATGCGCCAGTGGGATTCCTTCCCAGATCGTCCTCAAAGCTCGAGATGCTTGTTTGTTCTTAAGGTGAAAAGCACATGTCTGAATTTTGGATGGGTTAGGGATCAGCTGGTTTTCCCTGTAATAGGTAGTAAGGGCACCTAAAGCTTCAAAGAGCTTCTGCTCAACCATTTCAAACCTCCCTGCTTGAGTGATGATGACACGATCATCAGTATAGATGAAACTCTCTGGCCTTCTGGCAGTGGCTGATAATTTGTATAAACGTCAAACATTGATGGAGCAAGCGCGCTCCCTTGAGGCAGGCCATTCTTCTGTTTTCACCATCTGCTTCTCTGACCCTGAACTCAACAAAAAAGCTCCTGTTTTATAGTGGATTTCCTATGAAGCTGGGAAGGAGGTAGTCCTTTGTGATGCTATAAAGTTTTCTCAGGAGAAGGTGATGATTTCAAGTATCATAAGCTGCTGACAGGTCTATGAAGACAGCTCCAGGGAAATGTTGACAATCTGGAATGTTTGTCGGGGGTGCTTTGAATGCAAGTTTCCTGCTTCTTGACAGAATTGGGGTTCGACTGGATGGTCCACAAGGTCTCTTCCATATCTATGATTCTGTGATTCTATGAATAATGCATCATCCTCCAGCATCACCGAGATAAATTCCAACATTAGGGCTGGGCTGTTTCGTTTCGTTAATTCGTAATTCGTTAAAAATTCGTTATTTTTTTGTTAACGAAGCGATAACGAACCATTCTGGAGCAACTTAAAAACGAAACGAATATTTCAATTCGTTTCGGAAATGCTTCGTATTTCGTTATGTATTCGTTTAGTTATTGGTTTGAGGTCGTTTCGTTATTATTTCCGCATGTCTGGGGCAAGTTTTATAGTTGTTTTTTGTTTAATTAGTGAAAAAAATTTATAATATCACACCAACAGTCAACAACAGAGGGAGAGGGAAGCTTCAGAAGTTTTTTTAGCGTATTGCGCGATCGCGGCCGCCATTAACGAATCGATTCATTATTGTTTCGTTATTGTTTTGTAATTTTTTTACCATTTACGAAATTTCGTAAATATCGAACTTTTTTAAAGGAAAATTTCGGAATTCTTTTAAATATCGAAACGCAAAAACCCCCAAAAAACGAATCGATTTTAGAAACAAATTTTTCCGTTGTTACCCAGGCCTATCCAACATCTCCCAACTTGTAAGCAAATGTATGGAAAGCTTTTACTTCAAATCAAATTTCCATCAGGTCCCTATTTCCTCACTCCCAGCTCCTAGTTTTTAGACATAATGCATTAGGAGAGAAGGCGGTTGTGTATCTCAATCCTTTTTGGCCTAATTCTCTCCTTCTCCTCCCCAAATCCTGCAGTCAAGGAGAGCGAAATCCCTGCGGAGTGCAGATGAGGCCCAGGCGCCAATTAAAAAACAAACGGGCCTTGCTTTCTGACTTTGAGCTCTTATTACCGCTCCAATTCCAACCCACAAACTGGTGTTCAAAGGCAACAAAGCGTGGGTTTTGTAAATGTATTCCGATATATATATATATCTCTGGTGACAAAGTTGATTAGAGCCCATACTCCATCCATAACAGACGGAGCCCCTGGAGGGATGGAAGCTGGCTTTGTATTTCTGACAATGACAAAATTCTTTCTCCCTCCGCCTCATTTTCCCTCTCTTTCTAGATTCCCTCTGTTTCCTCTCTGCTTCATTTGTGAACAAATCAAAATGTAGAGATTTGGAAGGTGGGGTTCCTTTCATTCCCGCTCCCCTGAAAAGACGATTTTTGTTCCTTTTTCTGTTAATGAATCCCTTTGAATGGCTTTCTAGGAGCCCCTGCTGCGGCATTTCCTTGGCATCTCGTGGGACGACAAACAGATGCCGGCTGTTCCATGATTAATTCACTCCTTTGGATGAGTTAAAGTGGCTTCCGGTTGCAGGTGCAGCAACTCTGCTTTGGGTTCAATCTCTGAGGGTTTTCCCACACTTTGTAGATCGGTTTCTCAACCTTCCTAATGCCGCAACCTCATGTTGTGGTGACCCCCAACTATATTTTCATTGCTACTTCATAATTGTAACGTTGCTACTATTTTGTTTTATTTTTTACTTGAATTTTTATTTAAAATGAGAAAAAAAGCTATCAAAATATTATGTTGCTTTTATGCAAATATGGCATTGTTACTTCTAAAAACTTGTTTAGGATAGGATGACTATGATGTTCTTGCACTGCTGGTAGCTTCAATCGAGGAGAAACTTGGATGCTCCAGTTATATACAGTATTTCTTCCTTTAGAACAGTATTTCTCAACCTAGGGGTCGGGACCCCTGGAGGGGTCACGAGGCGGTGTCAGAGGGGTCACCAAAGACCACCAGAAAACACAGTATTTTCTGTTGGTCATGGGGGTTCTGTGTGGGAAGTTTGGCCCAATTCAATGGTTGGTAGGGTTCAGAATGCTCTTTGATTGTAGGTGAACAATAAATCCCAGCAACTACAACTCCCAAATGTCAAGGTCTATTTTCCCCAAACTCCACCAGTGTTTACATTTAGGCATATTGAGAATTCATGCCAAGTTTGGTCCAGATCCATCATTGTTCGAGTCCACAGTTCTCTCTTGATGTAGGTGAACTACAACTCCCAAAACGCAAGGTCAATGCCCACCAAACCCTTCTAGTGTTTTCTGTTGGTCATGGGAGTTCTGTGTGCCAAGTTTGATTCAATTCCATCGTTGGTGGACTGCAAAATGCTCTTTGATTGTAGGTGAACTATAAATCCCAGCAAATGCAACTCCCAAATTACAAAATCTATACCCTCTCCAATCCCACCAGTATTCAAATACGAGGTGGGAGGGATGCTTGTAATAGCGAGTCCCTTCAAGCCATGTGGGTTCTGTGTGGGAAGTTTAGCCCAGTTCTATCATTGGTGGGGTTGAGAATGCACTTTGATTGTAGGTGAACTATAAATCCCATCATGTCAAGGTCTGTTTTGACATGATTTCCCCAAACTCCACCAGTGTTCACATTTGGGCATATTGAGTATTCCCAAGAGGTCCGGATGCCCAACCACCGTCTCCCAAAGCAGTTGCTCTTCTCCGAACTCAAGAACGGAAAACGGAATGTTGGTGGACAGGAAAAGAGATTTAAAGATGGCCTCAAAGCCAACCTTAAAAACTCTGGCATAGACACTGAGAAGTGGGAAGCCCTGGCCCTTGAGCGCTCCAGCTGGAGGACAGCTGTGACCAGCAGTGCTGCAGAATTGGAGGAGGCATGAGTGGAGGGCGAAAAAGAGAAACGTGCCAAGAGGAAGGCGCGTCAAGCCAACCCCGACCGAGACCGCCTTCCACCTGGAAACCAATGCCCTCACTGCGGAAGAAGATGCAGAGCAAGAATAGGGCTCTACAGCCACATACGGACCCACAAGAATATTGGAAGACAATCATCCTCGGAAAGCGAGGGATCGCCTAAGTAAAGTAATATTGAGTATTCATGTCAAGTTTGATCCAGATCCATCATTGTTTGAGTCCACAGTGCTCTCTGGATGTAAGTGAACTACAACTCCAAAAATCAAGGCCTATATCCACAAAACCCTTCCAGTATGTTCTGTTGGTCGTAGGAGTTCTGTGTGCCAAGTTTCGTTCAATTTCATCGTTGGTGAAGTTCAGAATGCTCTTTGATTGTAGGTGAACTATAAATTCCAGCAACTGCAACTCCCAAATGACAAAATCAATACCCTCCCCCAATCCCACCAGTATTCAAATTTGGGTGTATTGGGTATTTGTGCCAAATTTGGTCCAGTGTATGAAAACATATCCTGCTGCATATCCGATATTTATATTACTATTCGTAACAGCAGCGAAATGACAGTTATGAAGTTGCAATGGAACTAATTTTATGGTTGGGGGTCACCATACCATGAGGAAGCGTATTAAGGGGTCGTGGCATTAGGAAGGTTGAGAACCACTGCTTTAGCAACATCTGAAGATAGTCTGTTCCCCTGCCACACATTGCTGTGGCCCAGTCTGGTGATCTGGAAAATAAAGTAATGAGAAAGTGTTGGTTTCTAATCTATGTAATGTCTTTCTGCTTGTGGGTAAACAGTATTTCTTGCTGTTTCTTTGTTAGTGTTGATGTGGAAATTGTCTGCTTTGCCTACTCTGGAACATGCAACATAGAATTGTCCTTTAGGGATCCCTTTCAAATCTATGATATTATTTCTCTATGTATGTGAATCATCTATATCTATCTATATCTATGGCTGGATGGCTCTTTGTCAGGAGGGCTTTGATTACGTTTTCTTGCCCTGATGAAGGAGTTGGATTGGATGGCCTTAAGTATTTTCTGTTGGTCATGGGGGTTCTGTGTGGGAGGTTTGCCCCAATTCTGTTGTTGGTGGGGTTCAGAATGCTCTTTGATTGTAGGTGAACTAGAAATCCCAGCAACTACAACTCCCAAATGTCAAGGTCTGTTTCCCACAAATTCCATCTGTGTTCATATTTGAGCATATGGAATATTCATACCAAATGTGGTCCAGATCCATCATTGTTTGAGTCCAGAGTGCTCTCTGGATGTAGGTGAACTACATCTCCCAAACTCAAGGTCAATGCCCAACAAACCCTTCTAGTGTTTTCTGTTGGTCATGGAAGTCCTGTTTGCCATGTTTGGTTCAGTTCCTTTGTTGGTGGCGTTCAGAATGCTCTTTGATTGTATGTTAACTATAAATCCCAGCAACTACAACTCCCAAATGCCAAAATTAATTTTTGAGTGATGGTCACTCCTTGGGTTGGTAGGTGTCTTGTGTCCAAATTTGGTGTCAATTCATCCAGTGGTTTTTGAGTTCTGTTAATCCCACAAACGAACATTACATTTTTATTTATATAGATATCATTAATAGGTAGAAAGTAAAACAACGAAAGAGTGAGAACAATTACTGGATAGGAAATAATGGAAAGGAAAGAATTTAAAAAAGAAAAAGACAGAAGAAGAAAAAAGATTATAGTGTACATAAATAGTTTGACTTCCTTCTATTCTTCGGTGGTTGTGAATTCATACGTATTGGCCCCTCTAGGGGGTAAAAAAACAAAGTTAGTCTGAGCATCCCTATGGTTTGTAATCTTCTTGTGAGTATTTGTTTAATCATGTTATTAAGTATATCTTTGATTGTTTAAGGCAGGGCTCCTCAAACGTTTTAAACAGAGGGCCAGGTCACAGTCCCTCAAACTGTTGGAGGTCCGGATTATAATGTGAAAAAAACCCATAAATGAATACCTATGCACACTGCACATATCTTATTTGTAGTGCAAAAAAACACTTTAAAACAATACAATAAATAAAGAACAATTTTAACAGATATAAGCTTATTAGTATTTCAATGGGAAGTGTGGGCCTGCTTTTGGCTGAAGAGATAGGATTGTTGTCACCTAACAACGTCTGAGGATGTTTGCCATAGATCACTGGTTCTCAATCTTCTCAAGTTAGGTGTGAATGTTTCAGCTGATCACCTTCATTAGCATTTGAAGGCCTGCCTGAGCCTGGGAAAATCTCTAAAATTAAAAAATTAAAAAACTCTAAAATTACAACAGCAAAACAACAGAGAGGAAACAACCAGGCACAGATTAACACCTCCCAGCAAAAGATTTTCCCAGGCTCAGGCAGGCCTTCAAATGCTAATGAAGGTGATCAGCTGAAACATTCACACCTAACTGCAGCAGGGAAGAGCTCCTTGCCCCACCCCAGCCATTCCACAGATATATAAACCCACTCTCCTAATTCCAACAGACCTCACTACCTCTGAGGATGCTTGCCATAGATGCAGGCGAAACGTCAGGAGAAATGCTTCTAGAACATGGCCCTATAGCCCAAAAAAACCCACAAGAACCTACTCACAAGAAGATTAGAAACGATGGGGATGTTCAGACTAACTTTGTTTTTTTACCCCCTAGAGGGGCCAATACATTATGATTTATAACAGTAGTAAAATTACGGTTGTGAAGTAGCAATGAAAGTAATGTTATGGTTGGGGGGTCACCACAACATGAGGAACTGCATTAAGAGATCGTAGCATTAGGAAGGTTGAGAAAAGCTAGCTTAAGAGGAGGGATGAATTTGCAAAGACTTGAACAGGTATGTGGATGAGAAGGTCTCTTCTTTAGAGGAAGGCTGCTCTGATGTGACTTCAAACCATACCTGGCTTTTGGACATCTTAGGCCAAGACCATCGGGGGGGGGGGGGGTTGGCAAGATTATGTTGTCACTATCGTCTTTCTCTGAGGCTGAGAAAGAAGGGAGGAGGGGGAGAGAAAGAGGGGAAAAGAGAAAAGAAAGGAAGATAGAAGGAGAGGCAGCATAAGGGAGGGAGAAAGAAGGAATGGGAGAGGGTCACAAGAGAAAAAGAAAGAGGAAGAAAGAAGGAAAGAAAAAAGAAAAGCAAAGAAAAAGATATGAGGAAGAAGGGGAAAAGAGGCACAAGAGAGAAAGAGAGGGAGAGGAAGAAAGGAGGAAAATAGTATGTAAGGAGGAAAGGGGTACAAGAACGAGAAAAAAGAGAAGGAGAGGAAGAAAGATAACATGCAAGAGAGAAGGAGAGTGGAGGGAGGGAGAAAGAGAAAAAGAAAGGGAAAGAGAGGAGAAGAAGAAAGGAGAGATATAGAAAAGGAGAAGGGAGGGGGAGAGAGAGAAAATGAGAGACGGATAGAAAAAAGAGAAAGAGAGAAGGAGAGGGGAAAGGGGAGGGTGAGAGATAGAAAGAGAAAAAGGAATGGGTAGAAAGAAAGGGAGGGAAGGAAGAGAAAAATATCAACAGAAAAGGGAGGGATAAAGAAAAGAAGAGATGGGAAGAGAGGGAGGGAGAGAAAGGGTAGAAAGAAGGGAAGAGAAAGGAGGGGTAAGGAAGACAGAAAGAAAGAAAAGAGATAGAAAAGAGAAGGAGAAAGGAAGGGAAAGAGGAGGCAAGAGAAAGAAAAAAGAAAGAGAAAAGGAAAGTGGGAGAAAGAAGCGAAGAGATAGAAAGGGAAAAAAGAAAAGAAAAGGATATAAAAAGGAGAAAGGGAGAGAGAAAAGAGGGAGAAAGAGAGAAGGAAGGGAGAAAGAAGGAGGGGGAGGGAGACAGTTAAAGGGTCTACAACAGCAGTTCTCAACCTGTGGGTCTCGACATCTTTGGGGGTCGGATGACTGTTCACAGGGGATCGTTACTCCTCCTCTTCTTCCTCCAGCAGCGCAGGGCAGAAAGGAGGCACTTGAACGCAGAACTGTGTGGCAAGAGAAGACGAGGAGGCAGGACCCCTCTCTCTCTTTCTCCCCCTTTCGTTCTCTCTCTCTTTCTCGCCCTTTCTCGCCTCTCCTTCTCTCTTGTTCCATCTCTTTTCTTTTTCTTTCTCTCTTCCCCCCTCTCCTTCTTTAACATTTACACAAACGATCAGCACTGCTAGAAGGGACAGAGAGTTTCATATATGCTGACGATCACGCCATCACCACTCAAGCCGAGTAGGATAGTCTTCCAGGATCAGTGTTCTGGTGGGTCCGTAGGTGACTGTGGAGCCCTATTCTTGATCTGCATCTTCTCCTGCAGTGAGGTCATTGGTTTCCAGGTGGAAGGCGGTCCCGGTCAGGGTTGGCTTGACACGCCTTCCTCTTGGCACGTTTCTCTCTTTCGCCCTCCATTCGTGCCTCTTCAAATTCTGCAGCACTGCTGGTCACAGCTGACCTCCAGCTGAAGCGCTCAAGGGCCAGGGCTTCCCAGTTCTCAGTGTCTATGCCAGAGTTTTAAAGGTTGGCTTTGAGCCCATCTTTAAATCTCTTTTCCTGTCCACTAACATTTTGTTTTCCGTTCTTGGGTTTGGAGTAGAGCAACTGCTTTGGGAGACGGTGGTCGGGCATCCGGACAACGTGGCTGGTCCAGTGGAGTTGATGGTGGAGGACCATCGCTTCAGTGCTGGTGGTCTTTGCTTCTTCCAGCATGCTGACGTTTGTCCACCTGTCTTCCCAAGAGATTTTCCGGATTTTCCGGAGGCAGCACTGATGGAATCGTTCGAGGAGTTGCATGTGACATCTGTAGACAGTCCACATCTTGCAGGCGTATAACAGGGTTGGGAGGACAATAGCTTTATAAGCAAGCACCTTGGCATCCCTACGGATGTCCCGGTCCTCAAACACTCTCTGCTTCATTCAGAAAAATGCTGCACTTGCAGAGCTCAGGCGGTGTTGTATTTCGGTGTCGATGTTGACTTTGGTGGAGAGGTGGCTGCCGAGGTAGCGGAAATGGTCAACATGGAGGCGAACAGGAGGAGAGAAGGAAAGGGAAGAAGGAAGGGACAAAGGACAAAAAGAAGGCAAGATAAAGGAAGGGAAAGAAAGAAAGAAAGAAAGGAAGGAAGGAAGGAAGGAAGGAAGGAAGAGAAAACAGAGGGAAGGCAGAAGAGAAAAGGAGGGAAGGAATGAGGGGAGAGAAGGAAAGAAAGAGACAGAATGGAAGAGAAAGGAAGGGAAAGACAGGACAAAGGAAGGTAGGAAAGGAAGAAAGGAAGGAAGGAAGGAAAAGAAAGGAGAGAAAGGGAGAAAAGGAAGGGAGGGAGGGAGGGAGGGAGGGAGGGAGGAAGGAAGGAAGGAAGGAAGGAAGGAAGGAAGGAAGGAAGGAAGGAAGAAAAAAAAAGGAACAAGGTACAGGGACACCAACTTGAACAATTCCCCCCAACCTATTCTCCTGTGCTTTTAACATTTGGACCAGGATTGGTTTCAATTGGAGTTAGAATCATAGAATCAAAGAGTTGGAAGAGACCTCATGGGCCATCCAGTCCAACCTCCTGCCAAGAAGCAGGAATATTGCATTCAAATCACCCCTGACAGATGGCCATCCAGCCTCTGTTTAAAAGCTTCCAAAGAAGGAGCCTCCACCACACTCTGGCGCAGAGAGTTCCACTGCTGAACGGCTCTCACAGTCAGGAAGTTCTTCCTCATGTTCAGATGGAATCCAATCAGGGACAGCTAATCACCTCTCAACAAAGGATTCCCCCAGGCAGTAAGAAGCCACACTTTGAAACTGCTAGGCCATTAAATGCTAATCAGGATGGCCAATGGAAACATTCACACCTATCTCAAACAGACAAGAGTTCTTTCTCCCATCCTGGACATTTCACAGATATATAAACCCGGTTTTCCTACTTTCCAACAGACCTCACAACAGACCTACTGAGCTTACCCTTAAGAACCATGAATGCACACAAGACAGGAATGCACACATTGCTACAATGCATTGGGTTGGGACTAAGTGCAGGATCGGTCTCTTCTGTCGCAGTTCACTGCTTCCAAGCCTTTCCAATTGCTCTTGATATCTACCTCGCGCTGTGAAAAATATCGATCGCGTGCCCAGCTTTTCAGAGACATTATTGGTTTTTCTCGTGTGTGTTTTTCGCTTTTGCCACTGTAAGAGTTTTCAGTTATCCATTTAGAACCAAGCGTACTTGCAGATAGGCCTTTCACTCTCCTTAAAAAACAAAACAACAACAAACATCCTTGCCTTTAGAGAGGAATTGATTTCTCCAAGGACTCCAGGGGGAAAAAATGTGAATCCGGCTTTACGATCCAAATTAGGACTTGACTGTATTGGAAGAAATGTACTTCTATCCCACACTCGAAGAAGCTCAGTATTCATATGTTCTTATATAGCTTTAGGCAAGTTTCGAGGTCAGAAGGTAACTTTCCGTCCGACTAACATTCCTACCTGGATGTTTATAGAAGCTGGAATTCAGTTGCAGAGTTATGCGTTTGTTAATTAGAGTTACATATCTGTAATTTGTTCATGTTTATGAGCCCGTCTGTCTATCTATTTGTCTTCTTCTATATCTATCTATATGAATACAAATGTAATGTTCGTTTGTGGGATTAACAGAACTCGAAAACCAATGGATGAATTGGCACCAAATTTGGGCACAAGACACCTAACGACCCAATGTATGTCCTTCACTCAAAATTTTGATTTTGTCATTTGGGAGTTGTAGTTGCTGGGATTTATAGTTCACCTACAATCAAAGAGCATTCTAAACTCCATCAATGATGAAATTGGGTCAAACTTAGCACAAAGGATTCCCATGACACCAGAAGGGTTTACTGACCATTGACCTTGAGTTTGGGAGTTGTAGTTCACCTACATCCAGAGAGTACTGTGGACTCAAACAATGATGGATCTGGACCAAATTGGGCACGAATATTCCATATGCCCAAATATGAACACAGATGGAGTTTGGGGGAAATAGACCATGATATTTGGGAGTTATAGTTACTGGGATTTATAGTTCACCTACAATCAAAGAGCATTCTAAACTCCACCAATGATGAAATTGGGCCAAACTTAGCACAAAGGACTCCCATGACACCAGAAGGGTTTGGTGAGCATTGACCTTGAGTTTGGGAGTTGTAGTTCACCTACATCCAGAGAGCACTGTGGACTCAAACAATGATGGATCTGGACCAAATTTGGCACGAATACTCAATATGCCCAAATATGAACACAGATGGAGTTTGGGGGAAATAGACCCTGACATTTGGGAGTTATAGTTACTGGGATTTATAGTCCACCTACAATCAAAGAGCATTCTGAACCCCACGAACAACAGAATTGGGGCAAACTTCCCACACAGAACCTTGATGACCAACAGAACATACTTAAGGCCATCCAGTCCAACTCACTTCACCAGGGCAAGAAAATGTAATCAAAGCCCTCCTGACAAAGAGCCATCCAGCCATAGATATAGATAGATATATATGATTCACATACACACAGATATAACATCATATATTTGAAAGGGACCCCTAAAGAAGGACAATAATATGTTACATATTGCAGAGTAGGCAAACCAGAAAATCTCCACATCAACACTGACAAAGAAACAACAAGAAATACTGTTTTCCCACAAGCATAAAGAAATTACAAATATTAGAAACCAACACATTCTCATTACTTTATTTTCCAGATCACCAGACTGGGCCACAGCAACGAGTGGCAGGGGACGGCTAGTACAAATAATAAAAGTGAAATATGTATATGTGTGTGTGTCTTCCACAAACACCACCACTCCCACCACTTAGGAGACACCAGAGGCTCTCCCTCTAATGACATTGCAGGTTATAGTGAGGGCCATGAACATGTCCAAGAACCCTGGCAATGTTCTCCACAAACACCATACTGCTCACCACCTAAGTGAAGGCTTTCCTACGGGGACAATGTCATCCTAGATTTTATGTTTCCCCCGCCACAGGCATCTCAGTGTTTCTTACTCTCTCCATTGGTATGGAATTTGCATGACCCCGCCCACTGCCCCTCACTTTCATATTATTTTCTATGGCACACAACAAACCGAGGAATTGATCAGAAATTGAACAAACTTGAGAGGTTTAGGGAGAATTCGCCATGATATATAGGAGTTGTAGGTCCTGGGATGTATAGTTCACCTGCAATCTAAGAACACTCTGAACTCCACTAAAGATGGACCTGGAACTCACTTGGCACACAGAACCCTCATGACCTACAAAACATGCTGGAGGTCTTTGGAGGGATTTATAGGAGTGGTAGTTCACCTTCATCCAGAGTGCACTGTGAACCCAAATAATGATCTATCTGGACCAAACTTGGCATTCATAACCAATATGCCCAGATTTGAAAACTGGTGGGTATTGAAGGGAATTGGCCTCAATATTTTAGAGTTGTAGATACTGGGATTTATAGTTCACCTGCAATATGAACTCCACCAAAGATGGAATTAGACCACACCTAGCACACAGAGCCCCCATGACCACAAAAATACTAGATGGCTTTGGGAGAAATTCACCTTGATTTGGGTGAGTTGTAGTTCACCTACATCCAGACAGAACTGTCAACCCAAGCACCAATGGATCTGGAACAAACTTAGCATACGTACCCGATATGTCAAAATTTGATTACTGGAGGGCTTTGGAGAGAACTGACCTTCCTTTCTGTGAGTTGTAGTCCACCCACAACCAGAGTAACGTTGACCTCCACCGATGATGGACCTGGACCAAACTTGGCACTCAGAACCCCCATTATTAACTCAACCTATTGGAGGGGTTTGTGGGGACTGACTCACCATAGTGGGAGTTTACCCTACATCCAGAGAGCATATTGACTTACTTACTTAGGTGATCCCTTGTTGGCCGAGTAGGATAGTCTTCCAGGATCAGTGTTCTAGTAGGCCTGTAGGTGACTGTGGAGCCCTATTCTTGATCTCCATCTTCTCCCGCAGTGAGGGCATTGGTTTCCAGGTGGAAGGTGGTCTCGGTCGGGGTTGGCTTGATGCGCCTTCCTCTTGGCATGTTTCTCTTTTTTGCCCTCCATTCGTGTCTCTTCAAATTCTGCAGCACTGCTGGTCACAGCTGACCTCCAGCTGGAGCGCTCAAGGGCCAGGGCTTCCCAATTCTCGTTGTCTATGCCAGTAGAGCATACTGAACCCCGCCAATGATGCATCTAGAGCAAACTTGTCCAACATAACAAATTTTAAGTACTGATGGCGTTTCTCCGGGTTAACCTGGCATGATGTGCGTTGTAGTTCACCCACAACCTTATGCATTTTGTAAATAAATAAATAAATCATGAGCCAACACTGTGATGAGGCAGTGAAAAAGGTCAATGCCATTCTAGTCTGTGTCAATAGGAATATAATGTCTAGATCAAGAGAAGTCATTGGCCCACTCTATTCTGCTTTGGTCAAATCTCTCCTGGAATAATACTGTGATCATCACAGTTCAAGATTCAAGGTCATGGACAAGAGAAAGGTGACGATAATGGTCAAAGTTCTGGAAACAAGGCAAAACGGCTCAGGAAGTTGTGTATATTTACCTTGGGGAAGAGTCGGTGAAAAGGAGGGATATAGGGATCATGTTGGACTATCAGAAAGGATATCACCTTGTCAACTGCTGCCATGTAGGGAATTCATGTTTCATGTCCCTCTTCTGTTAAAAATGGAGAACCGGAGCAAACAAAACAAACGAAGGTCAAGAAATTGCAAGAAGGAGGCGAGGAGGAGAAGGAACCACCACCCTGCCACACTCCTCACCTCCTGAGCCAAAGAAAGGCTAATTGTTACAGACAGAGGAGCCCGGGTGCCTATCAATAATTCAGCCAGGAGAAGTGCCGGAGCATGTCGGATTAATAATACATCAGACGGCTGGGTCCTCAGCAGCTCCGCAACTGGAGAGATGGACTAAAAAGACCTGCTGGTTGCTTCTGATGCCGTCTGTCTGCTCTTCAGGTTCAATTAGCGGAGAAAAGGGGACCTCAGCGGTGGGCAACAGACGGTGGGGACATTTTAGGACAGACAAAGGAGAGGATGGTGTGACCATAGGAGGATGAGGCAGTCAGCATTACAGTCTAGTCCAATCCCCTACCAAGGAGGAGGCAGCAAATGAAACACTCCTGAAAGGGGTTCCATGTTGGGTTACTTAATTAAGGTGATCCCTCGTAGCCAGAGGATGATAGCCCTCGAAGTGTAGTGTCTTGGTGGTGGGTCTGTAGGTGGCTGTGGAACCCTATTCTTGATGTGCATGTTCTCCAGGTGGAAGGCCAGGGTTGGCTTGACACACTTTCTTCTTGGCATGTTTCGACCTCCATTCGTGCCTCTCTGAATTCCTCAGCACTGCTGGTCACAGCTGACCTCCAGTTAGAGCAAGCACTCAATGGCCAAGGCTTCCCAGTTCTCAGTGTCTATGCCACAGCTTTTAAGATTTATTTTATTTAATTTGGAGGTTTTAGTATATCTATTGTCTGTAATTATTTATTTATTTACAGCTTTTATATTCCGCCCTTCTCAACCCGCAGGAGACTCAGGGCGGATTACAGTGTACACATATATGGCAAACATTCAATGCCAATTTTTGACATACAAACATATACAGACATACACAGAGGCTATTTAACTTTTTCTGGCCGCCGGTGGAGCTGTCGCTTTCATTGTCCATCTGCGACGCTGATGAAGCACTTCCGCATTCCCCATATGCTTCCCCGCTGGAATGCTTTGCTGGAGTCTTCTTTAGGGCCTCATAAATCAGTTAATTTAGCCTCCCCACACTTTAAGGTGGTACCTTATTTTCCTACTTGACAGATGCAACTGTCTTTCGGGTTGCAAAGGTCGACAACAGGCTACACACAATTGGTTGGAAACCCACTCCAACCCGGGCTGGCTTCGAACTCATGACCTTTTTGGTCAGAGTGATCTTAATGCAGCTGACACTCAGCCAGCTGCGCCACAATCCCAGGTTGACTTTAAGCCCCTCTTTAAATCTCTTTTCCTGTCCAACAACATTATGTTTCCTGTTCTTGAGTAGTTGGGGGTATAGTAACTGCTTTGGGAGAGGGTGATCGGGCATTTGGACAGCGTGGCATTCAGTCCAGCGGAGTTGATGGTGAAATAAGAAATTCAATATGCAGATGTGATCAATGTGGATTTAATATATGTGTGGGAATGAATAGAAGAATGGAAGGATGTATGGATGGAATTTTGGAGACACCAGTATAATATTAAGGCCTGCAATTACTAACTACCTGTTTGCTGGACTGTAATTAAAAGTTGCTAATGAGAACTGAAAAGTAAACTCTGATAAGAACTGTGACAATGGTTCTTTCAAGTTAAGGAAATGTTTGCAACATTCCTTACGTTATGGAGGAAGTCATCACAAGCCTTGTGTTTGTCAACACCAATCAAGAAGAGTCAACATCTAGCCAGGAAACTGAGATGGAACCAGAATGGAAGACGTCTATCATTCATTTACAACTTTGGGACTATATCAGCAGAACCCCAGGTCTCGGCGGTGGTCAGGGGAGCTTTTGCACAATTAAAACTTGTGCGCCAGCTGCGCCTGTACCTTGGGAAGTCTGACTTGGCCACGGTGGTACATGCTCTGGTTACATCCCATATAGACTACTCTACGTGGGGTTGTCTCTGAAGACTGCCTGGAAGCTACAACTAGTACAACGAGCGGCAGCCAGATTACTAACGGGAGCGGGGTACAGGGAGCATACTACTCCTCTATTGCGCCAGCTCCTCTGGCTGCCAATCAGCTTCCGAGCACAATTCAAAGTGCTGGTGTTGACCTATAAATCCCTAAACCGCTCTGGCCCTATTTACCTGTCTGAACGGATTCTCCCCTATGAACCATCAAGGTTGTTAAGATCTTCTGAAGGGGCCCTGCTCTCGGTCCCACCGCCTTCGCAATCGTGTTTGGTGGGGACAAGGGACAGGGCCTTCTCGGTGGTGGCCCCTCGGCTTTGGAACTCCCTCCCTATGGAGATTAGATCTGCTTCTTCCCTCCTGACGTTTAGAAAGCTGGTAAAGACATGGCTTTGGGATACTGCATTTGCAGAGTGATGACTGAGTCAATAACTGCTGACCTTTCTGGCGGATGGCGATGAATTTGTGATTCATTCTGACGAACTGATTTTTGCTGTAACTTGTCTGAATTGTATTTTAATGTATTTTATATTATAATGCTTTCTTATTGTATTGAATCTCATGTTGTTAGCCGGCCTGAGTCCCTTCTGGGAGGTCAAGAAGACCGGGTTATAAAAACTCTAAATAAATAAATATTCCTATAAAAGACTCAATCTAATAATGCTCAAATTGTGGCAAACCTGAGGAGTCTGTTCCACCCACCATGCTCTGCTCCACGGGAAGGAGAGAGATGGTGTATTTGGAGAGTGGCAGATTTTGGAAGGGTCTGGTCACTTTGGCCTTCTTTCTCAAGGGAAGAAGAAGATGTGCACTTTTGGAGTCTTGAATTTTTTTGCAGGGAGACAGGTTCTGCTGTATGGAAAACGGAGATCTGGTCCTTGGCATTGTTCTTAGGGAAAGAAGTTTTGGCATTTCAGCGTTTTGAAATTATGGAAATATGCATTGGCAGGTCTGGCCTAACAGGTGCTTCTCCAAGGAGGGAGAAAATGATATGGTAATATTTGAATGCCTGAGGATGAATGCGTGTACATGTGGTGTGAATGTTGAGTAAAAATGTAATTCCCCTTTGTTTGTTTGTTAGCCATGCAATTCTGAATCCAATGTAGTTGCATAGAATCTGTATGTCTAACGTCACTCTTTGTGTAGAAGTTCTGCAATCTGATATACCCTCTCACACTGGAAATTGCAATATAAAGAACCTATGCTTTAAAGTTATTGATAAGTCATTCATGACAATGGCGTAGGAGCATCGTTTCAATGCTTCTTCCAGCACGCTGACATTTGCACACCTGTCTTCCCAGGAGATTTGCAGGATTTTTCAGAGACAACACTGATGGAATCATTCCAGAAGTTGGGTATGACATCTGTAGACAGCTCATGTTTCACAGGCATATAACAGGGTTGAGAGGACCATAGCTTTATCAACAAGCAACTTGGTTTCCCTATGGATGTCCCGGTCCTCAAACACTCTGTGCTTCATTTGGAAAAATGCTGCACTCGCAGAGCTCAGGCGGTGTTGTATTTTCCCCCATCCACGGATACCAAGATGTGACGTTTCTCCCCCATATCCGCAAAATGATGCTTTTGTGTTCCTTTCTTGCCCTCTTTCAGAAAAATACTGCACTCACAGGGCCCGGGCGGTCTTGTATTTTGGTGTCAATGTTGATTTTGTGGAGAGGTGGCTGCCAAGGGAGCTGAAATTGTCAACATTTTCTAATGTTACACCTTTAAGCTGCATTTCTGGCATTGCAGAGCGACTGGTGAGTGATTGCTGGAAGAGCATTTTGGTTTTCTCAGTGTTCAATGAGAGGTCGAGCTTCTCATATGCTTCTGCAAAGATGTTTCGAGTGGCTTGTAGGTCTTCTCCTGAATGCGCACAGACTATGTTATCATTAGCATATTAGAGTTCTATAACAGACGTTATTGTGATCTTGGTTTTGGCTTTCAATTTGTTAAGGTTAAGTAGCTTCCCATCTATCTGATAGATGGTTTCCACTGCTGTGGGAAGCTTCTCATAACAAGATGGGAAAACAGACTTTACTTACTTGCTTACTTAGGCAATCCCTTGTTGGCCGAGTAGGATAGTCTTCCAGGATCAGTGTTCTGGTGGGTCCGTAGGTGACTGTGGAGCCCTATTCTTGATCTGCATCTTCTCCGACAGTGAGGGCATTGGTTTCCAGGTGAAAGGCAGTCTCGGTCGGGGTTGGCTTGACGCCAGGCATGTAGCCAAGGGGGGGGGGGGTTGAGGGGTTTCAGCCCCCCCCCCCCCCCCCCGAAATTCTCATGGTGGTTCGCGAAAAGGCCTTACTGGTGCATTATTTAAACTGTTATGTTTATTCATATCATGATCTGATCACCATACTCAATATATCCCATATGCATGGGGGTATTGGGGCAGTGATACAAAAGGTTTGCTAGGGTAGACCCTCTTTCACTCAGACTCAGCCCCCCCCCCCCCCCGAAACAAACTCAGCCCCCCCGAATCGAAATCCTGGCTACAGGCCTGCTTGACGCGCCTTCCTCTTGGCACGTTTCTCTCTTTCGCCCTCCATTCGTGCCTCTTCAATTTCTGCAGCACTGCTGGTCACAGCTGACCTTCAGCTGGAGCGCTCAAGGGCCAGGGCTTCCCAGTTCTCAGTGTCTATGCCAGAGTTTTTAAGGCTGGCTTTGAGCCCATCTTTAAATCTCTTTTCCTGTCCACCAACATTACATTTTTCGTTCTTGAGTTCAGAGTAGAGCAACTGCTTTGGGAGACGGTGGTCGGGCATCCGGACAACGTGGCCGGTCCAGCGGAGTTGATGGCAGAGGACCATTGCTTCAATGCTGGTGGTCTTTGCTTCTTCCAGCATGCTGACGTTTGTCCGCCTGTCTTCCCAAGAGATTTGCAGGATTTTCCGGAGGCAGCGCTGATGGTTTTCTCAATGTTCATTGAGAGTTCGAGCAGACTATGTATTTGTAGTCAAGGTCAGGTAGAAGACATTGTGCATTACTTGTTAGTCTGCCCATTGTATAGTGACTGAAGAGAAAGACACTTGAAACCCTTGCTGACACAGGTAAAGGGAACTTATTGTAGAAACAGTGGAGTTTCTGCTGAGCAACACAAATGAGTATGTAATTTGCAAAGTAGCCCTTTTTTATCTATCTGCAAAAAAGACCAGAAATACAGAGTTAGATAAAATGGCCATCAACTGCTGAGAAGACACCAAGGGTTAAGAGAAGACACGCCTACCTGCGTGACTGCATCTCCATATATGAACCCACACATTCCCTTCGATCATCTGGAGAGGCCCTGCTCACTATCCCACCTGCGTCGCAAGCGCGTTTGGTGGGGACGAGGGACAGGGCCTTCTCTGTGGTGGCCCCCGACTCTGGAACTCTCTCCCCAAGGACATCAACAAGCCCCAACATTGGCAATCTTTAGGAAGAGCCTGAAGACCTGGCTGTTCCAGTGTGCCTTTCCAGAATGGGAAACTCCTGGCATCATGTCCCAAATGCACTTTGTTAGTTTTAGGATTGTCTGCACATTGCACCTACCTCCAAAAACCTCTACATATCACCTGTCAAGTCCAGCACTTTTTACATTTTGTCCATTACATTTGGCCTGGCCTTTAGGTTTTAAATGCGTCATGGTGTCATTGTTTTTAGTGTTTTATTGTTTTGCTTGATGTTTTATTATTTGCTTATGAGTTTTATTGTTGTATTTGTATGCTGTTGTTTGTTGGTGGCCTTGGCCTTTGTAAGCCGCATCGAGTCCTTTGGGAGATTTTGCGAGGTATAAATAAAGATAATAATAATAATAATAATAATAATAATAATTGTTGCTCTTTGCCCCACCCCAGCCATTCCACAGATATATAAACCCTTTTTACTAGTTCCAACAGACCTCACTACCTCTGAGGATGCTTGCCACAAGGCTCAGGCTCTGGCAGGCCTTCAAATGCTAATGAAGGTGATCAGCTGAAACATTCACACCTAGCTCCAGCAGAGAAAGGCTCTTTGCCCCACCCCAGCCATTCCACAGATATATAAACCCTTTTTCCTAGTTCCAACAGACCTCACTACCTCTGAGGATGCTTGCCACAAGGCTCAGGCTCTGGCAGGCCTTCAAATGCTAATGAAGGTGATCAGCTGAAACATTCACACCTAGCTCCAGCAGAGAAAGGCTCTTTGCCCCACCCCAGCCATTCCACAGATATATAAACCCTTTTTCCTAGTTCCAACAGACCTCACTACCTCTGAGGATGCTTGCCACAAGGCTCAGGCTCTGGCAGGCCTTCAAATGCTAATGAAGGTGATCAGCTGAAACATTCACACCTAGCTCCAGCAGAGAAAGGCTCTTTGCCCCACCCCAGCCATTCCACAGATATATAAACCCTTTTTCCTAGTTCCAACAGACCTCACTACCTCTGAGGATGCTTGCCATCAGGCTCAGGCTCAGGCAGGCCTTCAAATGCTAATAAAGGTGATCAGCTGAAACATTCACACCTAGCTCCAGCAGAGAAAGGCTCTTTGCCCCACCCCAGCCATTCCACAGATATATAAACCCTTTTTTCTAGTTCCAACAGACCTCACTACCTCTGAGGATGCTTGCCATCAGGCTCAAGCTCAGGCAGGCCTTCAAATGCTAATAAAGGTGATCAGCTGAAACATTCACACCTAGCTCCAGCAGAGAAAGGCTCTTTGCCCCACCCCAGCCATTCCACAGATATATAAACCCTTTTTTCTAGTTCCAACAGACCTCACTACCTCTGAGGATGCTTGCCATCAGGCTCAGGCTCAGGCAGGCCTTCAAATGCTAATGAAGGTGATCAGCTGAAACATTCACACCTAGCTCCAGCAGAGAAAGGCTCTTTGCCCCACCCCAGCCATTCCACAGATATATAAACCCTTTTTCCTAGTTCCAACAGACCTCACTACCTCTGAGGATGCTTGCCATCAGGCTCAGGCAGGCCTTCAAATGCTAATGAAGGTGATCAGCTGAAACATTCACATCTAGCTCCAGCAGAGAAAGGCTCTTTGCCCCACCCCAGCCATTCCACAGATATATAAACCCTTTTTCCTAGTTCCAACAGACCTCACTACCTCTGAGGATGCTTGCCATAGATGCAGGCGAAACGTCAGGAGAAATGCCTCTAGAACATGGCTCTATAGCCCGAAAAAACCCACAAGAACCTAGTGATTCCAGCCATGAAAGCCTTCGACAATAATAATAATAATAATAATAATAATAATAATAATTATTATTATTATTATTATTATTATTAACTGGACCCTCTCCCAAAATGTACTTTAAATATTGTTAACTTGCATTGTTTTTGCAATTTGTGCGAGCATGATTATGGCTTCTGTTTAGCATCTTTGGTGCCTGTTGCTTAGTGTACTACTGTGTGCGTGTGATGCTTTTTGCCATGGCCTTGGGCCCATACAATAAATTATTTTGATGATGACCTTTTGATTTAAGGCTCCATCTTTGCTCTCCTTTCAACCCAGAGACTCCACTTTGCTGCTGCTGAAAGAAAGGGGGTGAGGAGGAGGAGAGAAGCACAAAGGAAACTGACTTTGGGCAGCGAGGGAGGGGAGAGTTGTGCAGGCAGCCTGGGGACCACCATAACTCTGCTCCTTTGCCTCTTTCACCTTGAAGTGACAGGCGGCGGGATTGGCGGGGAAGTCTGGTTTCTATGGAGACAGGTGTCCTCCAGGAGACGGATGCTGGGATGGAGCCAGGGCAAAGTGGGGCAGGAGGAGGCAAAGGGGGGAGAGATGGAAAGGCACAGAAGTCAGAGTGACAGCTGCTCTCCGCTCCCCAAAGCCTCTCTCAGTGATGCCTTGGCACCTCTTGAAGCATTTGCCACAACCTGGCGTGTTGTTTTCCTCGCTCTTTCCATTTGGGCACCCTCCTGTTCCCAAATGGCATCACGCCTCCTTTCAGACAAATATTAGAGAGAGAAAATTAGGTGAAATACCTGCCGATTCAGAGTAATAACTCGGTTTTGTTGATAGCTTTTCCAACTGCTGTTATACTGTCTGTAACATTTTCTAAAGTCCTTTCAAGGCCTTTGTGGGCACAGCAAACCTGGCTGCATTTCCTTTTATTGCTTCCTTGGCTCCATCCTCTCATTTGGAAGATCTGGAGAAGAGCAGGTGAACACGAGAGCCATGTTTCAATATTCGGAAGGTTATCCTATTGACTAAGGGATCTGTCTGTTTTCTGCCGCTCTAGAGCAGTGTTTCTCAACCTGGGGGGGGGGGGGGTTGCGAAGGGGTGTCAGAGGGGTCACCAAAGATAAACAGAAAACACAGTATTTTCTGTTGGTCGTGGGGGTTCTGTGTGGGAAGTTTGGCCCAATTCTATCATTGGTGGGGTTCAGAATGCTCCTTGATTGTAGGTGAACTATAAATCCCAGCAAGTACAACTCCCAAATGTCAAAGTCTATTTTCCCCAAACCCCATCAGTGTTCACGTTTGGGCATATCGGGTATCCGTGCCAAGTATGATCCAGATCCATCATTGTTTGAGCCCACAGTGCTCTCTGGATGTAGGCAAACTACCACTCTGCTTTACCACTCAAGGTCAATGCCCACCAAACCCTTCCAGTATTTTCTGTTGGTCATGGGAGTTCTCTGTGCCAACTTTGGTTCAATTCCATTGTTGGTGGGGTTCAGAATGCTCCTTGTTTACATGTTAACTATAAATCCCAGCAACTACAAATCCCAAATGACAAGATCAATCCCCCCGCCAACCCCACCAGTATTCAAATTTGGGCATACCGGGTATTTGTGCCAAATTTGCTCCAGTGAATGAAAATACATTCTGAAGATCATTATTTACATGGCGATTCATGTTAGTGTTATGGTTGGGGGTCACCACAACATGAGGAACTGTATTAAGGGGTCGCAGCATTAGGAAGGTTGAGAACCACTGCTCTAGAGACTACGATAGGGAGCAATGGATTGAAACTGCAGAAAAAGAAATTCCACTGAAACATTAGGAAGAGCACTTTCACCCTGAAAGAAGTGTGATGAAGTCTTCTTCTCTGGCGGTTTTGAAGCAGAGGCCAGATGGCCATCTCTCAGGAGGGCTTTGATTGTGTCCATGCCTAGCAGAAGGAAGTTGGACTGGATGGCCATCTGTTGGGAGTGCTTTGATTGTGTCTTCCCACATGACAGAAGGGGGTTGGATTGGATGACCTTTGGAGTCCTTTACCTGTATGAATCCATGGACACATCATTATGGATATGGAGCTGACTGTACTCTTCTTTTCTCCAGGTCCTTTAGCTATTTCTCAAAATAATAATCTATATATAAATTAAAAAAAATAATGTTCGTTTGTGGGATTAACAGAACTCAAAAACCACTAGACGAACCACTAGAGAGTCGTCCCAGAAGGATACCATGATCAATGGTATCGAAAGCTGCTGAAATATCCAAGAGAACCAGCAGGGTCACACTTCCCCTGTCCAGCTCCCTGTGGAGGTCATCCACCAAGGTGACCAAAGCCGTCTCGGTGCCGTGGCCAGGCCTGAAACCAGACTGTGAATGGTACAGATAGTTGATGTCATCCAGAAAGCCCTGGAGCTGAGAGGTGACCACCCGCTCCAGCACCTTGCCCAAAAAAGGAAGGTTGGAGATTGGTCTGTAGTTGCTCAGCACCGTGGAGTCAAGGGAAGTCTTTTTCAGGAGTGGTCGGACCACAGCCTGTTTTAATCGGGATGGAAAAATCCCCTGCTCCAACTATGCATTAATGATCAACACAAACCAATCAATCAACCCATCCCTGGCTGATTTAATTAGCTAAGACGGGCAAGGGTCCAGGGCCGACGTGGTTGCCCTCACAGCACCGAGGACCTCCTCCACGTCCTCAGGAAGAACAAGTCGGAAGGAATCCCACAAAATCGGACAAGCAGATGCAGATTATAACTATATTCTCTATTCACTTCTGACATGATAAATGATAAATAAATCTCCATCTTATATTCTAGGTGATACAACCGAAGACTACAATGACTTCCCTGGATGCCGACACTGTCCTCTTCTTCATCCAGCCCAGAAGGGCACGATATCACACTGGATATGATATATATTGGTGGAAAACAATCAGAAGGCCACATGGATTGAAGACTTTAATCGAAAGGCAACACCATAATGCCAAGGGATTTGGGGAGCAGGAGGGATATATTGCACCAGAAAAAACACACAGGACAGAAGAAACAGCTTCACATACAGAGGAAACATAGGACAAAGGTGGAGAGAAGAGAGACAAGCAGAGGGTTCAAACCCCAGACTGAAAACATGTATTATACTAATTGGTATCTCCAAAATGTGTTGGCCGGTGGATCCTTTCAGTTTTCCATTGGGTTTGAAGGCGATCTCCAAGAGAGTTCTTGTAAATCCTGGAACGGGTGTTCTTATTGCGAGGGGTGAGAATTGTTCGACACAGGAAGATACTCTGACCCTTTGGGATTCCTTCTTTGGGGATTTCTCGACAGATGGCCATCTGTCGGGAGGGCTTTGATTGTGTCTTTCCACTTGGCAGAAGCAGGTTGGACTGGATGGCCCTTGGGCATCCCTTACGATTCTATAACTTTATGGGTGGACTAAACCACCAGCTGCAGACAATCTTGCTGACTGAAAGGTTGGCAGTTCAAAGCCGTGGATTGGGGTGAGCTCCCACCTTCAGCACTAGCTCCTGCCTACCTAGCAGTTCAAAAACAATAATGTGAGTAGATCAATAGGCACTGCTTTGGTGGGGAGATAAAAGGCACCATGCAGACATGCCAGCAATTCGATCAGGAAGGTGTCCACAGAGAACAGGCTCCTTGGCATAGAAAATGGAACAAGAGAGCTTTCCCATGGCCGGAGTCAAACACAGCCTTCAGATGCCGGACATGAAAAGGGGGAAGCCTTTGCCTCTGTCTGTGTACTGTCTGTCTTTGTTGTTAATTGCATAATAGCATTGAATGTTTGCCATATATGTATTCCGTAAGTCCCCTCGGGGAGATAGAGTAGAATATAAATAAAGTATATTATTATTATTATTATTATTATTATTATTATTAGTTACTTTTTTCCAGGATGTATGGGAGCTATTGGGAAGCACTCTTTATCAATATTTTAGTCCCATGCTATGCTATCTGCGGCCTATTCAACCCACATTGTGTATCCCTATTGGTTGCAATTTTCCCTTAACTCTATGTTGTTTGGGGCTGTGGGAGGGACTGCAGACCATGTGATCTGGGGCTATTCAGACCGAGACTCCATTTTAGAAGTCAGTGTTGTGTTGTGTTCAGAGATGAAAAGGTGGAAGCCTTTGCCTCTGTCTGTGTACTGTCTTTTTTGTTGTTAATTGTATAACTGCATTGAGTGTTTGCCATATACAATATGTATTCTGTGATCCGCTATGATTCCCCTCAGGGAGATAGAGCAGAATATAAATAAAGTATATTATTATATTATTTCTTAGGGTTGGCCTCATTATATATCCAGCACCTTGGAGAGGTCCATTAGGGTGTCACTAAATGGGTTCAGCACCTTCGAGAGTTTCATTTGAGTGTCCCTAAATGGGTCCAGTGCCTTGGTGAGCTCCACTGATATCCCAACTTTTTTTGGAGAGCTTCCTTGTGGTATCTCTAAATTGGTTCATTGTCTTCGAGAACTTAACTGAGGTGTCCTCAAATGAGTTGGGCACCTTGGAAAGCACCCTTATGGTATACCTACCTAAATGGGTTTATCACCTTGGAGAACGCCATTGCTATCCCTCAAAGGCTTCAGGGTCTTGGAGAGCACCATTGGGATGTTCGTAAACGGCTTTGTCACCTTTGGAAGCTTCAGTGGGGTATCCTTAAATGGGTTTGTCAACTTGAAGCCCTCCATTGGGGTGTTCCTAAGTGAGTTCTTCACTTTGGAGAGCTGCACTGGGCTATCCCTAAGTGTGTTCTTCGCTTGGGAGAACAGCATTGGGGTGTCTCTAAGTGGGTTCTTCACTTTGGAGAGCTGCATTGGGGTGTCCCTAATTGTGTTCTTCACTTTGGGGAGCTCAGCTGCGCTATCCCTAAGTGGGTTATTTACTTTGGAGAACTCCACTGGGCACAGTGAGTTAAACCACCAGCTTGCAGAATATCTTGCTGACTGGAAGATTGGTAGTTCAAGCCGTGGGTGGGGTGAGCTCCCGCTGGAAGCTCTAGCTCCTGCCTAACTAGCAGGCATACTTGGGTTTTTCCTTTTGGAGAGCTGCATTGGGGTGTTCCTAATTTTGTTAATCCCTTTGAAGAGCTCCATTGGGGTATCCCTAAGCGGGTTCTTCACTTTGGGGAGCTCACCTGCGCTATCCCTAAGTGGGTTATTTACTTTGGAGAACTCCACTGGGCACAGTGGGTTAAACCACCAGCTGCAGATAATCTTGCTGACTGGAAGATTGGTAGTTCAAGCCACGGGTGGGGTGAGCTCCCGCTGGAAGCTCTAGCTCCTGCCTAACTAGCAGTTTGAAAATAATAATATGAGTAGATCAATAGGTACCGCTTTGGCGGGAAGGTAAAAGGCACCCATGCAGACATGCTTGGGGTATCCCTACGTGGGTTTTTCCCTTTGGAGAGCTGCATTGAGGTGTTCCTAATTTTGTTAATCCCTTTGAAGAGCTCCATTGGGGTATCCCTAAGCAGGTTCTTCACTTTGGGGAGCTCAGCTGCGCTATCCCTAAGTGGGTTATTTACTTTGGAGAACTCCACTGGGCACAGTGGGTTAAACCACCAGCTTGCAGAATATCTTGCTGACTGGAAGATGGTAGTTCAAGCTGCGGGTGGGGTGAGCTCCTGCTGGAAGCTCTAGCTCCTGCCTAACTAGCAGTTTGAAAATAATAATGTGAGTAGATCAATAGGTACCGCTTTGGCAGGAAGGTAAAAGGCACCCATGCAGACATACCAGCAATTTGATCAGGAAGGCGTCTATGGACAACAGGCTCCTTGGCATGGAAAATGGAAAAAGAGCACCTCCCCATGACAGGAGTTGAGCACAGCATCCAGATGCTGGCGTTGAAAAGAGGGAAGCCTTGGCCTCTGTCTGTGTACTGTCTGTTGTTGTTGTTAACAGCATTGAATGTTTGCCATATATGCATTCTGTAATCCGCTCAGATTCCCATTGGGGAGATAGAGTGGAATATAGATAAAGTATATTATTATTATTATTATTATTATTATTATTATTATTACCCTATTGCCCAATTTCTCCACAAACCTTCTAATGTCTATGAGGTTGGATGGCCATCTGTCGGGAGGGCTTTGATTGTGGCAGAAGGGGCTCTTTTGGGGGTCTTTTCCAGCTGTGTTTCCTGTGCATTCTGCAATAAGGCTCCAGTACACTTTGCAAGACCTTACTGACGATCATTCAGCAGCGAGCAAAGTTATGTCAGCCTTCCAACAAACCAGGGAAGAAAGGATAGCAATAACTTCGAAAAAGGGAATTTGGGATGATAGATGGGCTGTTTGGAAGCATGTTGACACCATTATTGCTTGGAAATCAGGGGAAATGAGGGAACAGGAAGGGATTGTCCTCGGTCTGGAGGATCATCGCGCCGAGTCTCTTTGGATCAAAAACCGTTCTCGGACTTCTGCAAAGTCTGAGGCCAAAAACAGCACCCGTCACAGAGTCTGGATGGCCACTGGATAAAGCAAGGCAAAGTGGTCCACCCCTTTGACTGGCAGCTCCTGGGATGTGTAGTAGTGGATGACTTCCGGGATACTGTCGAACGGGGCGCTGTTTTGGCCCAAGATGAACTTGTTCTCCTTGGTCCGGGTGAACTTCATGTGCATGAAGCCTTGGCTGCTCCTGTGGCGGGAGAGGAAAAAAGGCAAAGAGTCAAACACCCGCGTGGATAGCCAACATATCCAAAGGCAGGAGAAGGAATCATAGAGTCATATAGTTGGAATGGGCCTCCAAAGGTCATCCAGTCCAACCCCTTTCTGCCATGAAGGAAGACACAATCAAAGCCCTCCCAACAGATGGCTATCCAGCCTCATAGGTATTAGCAGGTCCGTGGAGAAATAAGGCTATAGAATCATAGAATCCTAAAGTGGGAAGGGATCTCCAAGGGTCATCCAGTCCAACCCCATTCGGCCGTGAAGGAAGACATAATCAAAGCCCTCCCGACAGATGGCCATACAGTCTCATTGATATTAGCTTGTCCGTGGAGAAATCACACTATAGAATCATAGAATTCTAGAGTGGGAAGGGATCTCTAACGGTCATCCAGTCCAACCCTATTCTGCCATAACGGAAGACACAATCAAAGCCCTCCTGACAGATGGCCATCCAGCTTCAGATCTTAGCAGGTCCATGGAGAAATCATACTATATAATCATAGAATGCTAGAGCAGGAAGGGATCTCCAAGGGTCATCCAGTCCAACCCCATTCTGCCATAACGGAAGACACAATCAAAGCCCTCCCAACAGATGGCTATCCAGCCTCAGATCTTAGCAGGTCCATGGAGAAATGAGGGTATAGAATAATAGAATCCTAGAGTGGGAAGGGATCTCCAAGGGTCATCCAGTCCAACCCCATTCTGCTATTAAGAAAGACTCAATCAAAGCCCTTCCGACAGATGGCCATCCAGCCTCAGATCTTAGCAGGTCCGTGGAGAAATCACCCTATAGAATCATAGAATTCTAGAGTGGGAAGGGATCTCCAAGAGTCATCTAGTCCAACCCTATTCTGCCATTAAGAAAGACTCAATCAAAGCCCTTCCGACAGATGGCCATCCAGCCTCATTGATATTAGCATGTCTGTGGAGAAATAGGGGTATAGAATCACAGAATTCGAGAATGGGACGGGATCTCCAAGGGTCATCCAGTCCAACCCCATTCTGCCATTAAGGAAGACATAAACAAAGCCCTCCTGACAGATGGCTATCCAGCCTCATTGATATTAGCATTTCCGTGGAGAAATCACGCTATAGAATCATAGAATTCTAGAGTGGGAAGGGATCTCCAAGGGTCATCCAGTCCAACCCCATTCTGTCATTAAGGAAGGCACAATCAAAGCCCTCCTGACAGATGGCCATCCAGCTTCTGTTTCAAAACTTCCAAAGATATACTCATAGAATTGTAGAATCCTAGAATTGGTAGGAATCCCCCAAAGGCCATCCCTTCCAACCCCCTTCTGCCATAAAGGAAGGCACCGTCTGATTACTCCTGACAGATGGCCATCCAGCTGCTGCTTAAAGATTTCCAAAAAATCCTAGAGTGGGTAAAGGCCCCGTGTTATTCCTCCTTTCCAATGCCGTGGAAAAAGGCCTGTCGTAGATCATCAGCTGAGTGTCGGATTGGCGCCAGAGGGAAGGGGCGACTTTTAATGTCAGGCCAAGCCCAGCTGCCAAAGGACGCGGCTCTGTGACACCAAAGCTATACACCGAAGGCTATATAGAGACGGAGAGAAATGATCATGCAGAGACCTGACCTTTCATTTCGGATAGTAACTCAGATGTCGCTTTGGTGTTCTCCGTCTTCCCTGAGAGATTCTGGCATATGCAATGGAGAATCCACTCTGCAATTGATTCTGAACTTTACTGTTCCAAGGTGGGGTGTAAATAATATATTTGGGGAATCATACATTTGGAAGGGACTCCAAGGGTCATCCAGTCCAACCCATGCAGAAATACACAAACAAATTCTCTCTCTCTCATGACTATCTATTATCAAAAATTATAGAATCATCATATTGAAAGGGGCCCCAAGGGCCATCCAGTCCAAACCCACTTCGAACTCTGAATTCCAAACAGTCAGCTCGATCTAAGGTTCACATTTCGTCAAGGTCAGTCTGTTCGTTAGTGTTATCCAGTTTGTCTTCCTGCTCATTATCAGGCTGAGAATTTTCCTCCTTTTCTGAGTCAATTTGCACTTGCACCTGGCTAGTTTCAGTATGAACAAACTCATCTCTTGCTGTGGGAAACTGAACTTCCACACCCTGTTCCTCATTGACTATAACAGGGACATTTTGAACCAGATTGTGATCCTGAATCCCATCATCCTCATCAGAGGCACTCTGTGGTTCCAGCTGAGTCACAACAAGGTGCAGAGACAATCTTACGAAATGGGGCCCCAAAGTGGAGTTTGGGTGTGGACAAGAGCAAACCATAAATCACTTACAATGCGGTCTGAGCTCTGCCACATGCACAATGGGAAGGTGATCAAAGAAGGTCAAAGGTCTGACATGGAAGGCACCAGCCTCGACTGTTGTTGTTATTGGGGGTCACCATGGAAAAGATGCTGGATGCGCTGCCTTTACTTTAAGATCCTCATCTACAAAGCCCAGAGGAAGGGCAACCATGGCCAAAAGGAGACAGGAAAGGACAAGGGCATCTTACCGAAGCGAGAGGGAGAAGTCATTGCGGCTGGTTTCACTGTTCCGGACCAAGTAACTGCCTTCTTTGCAAAGGGTCAAGAGGGACTCGGCGTCAGCGCGGCTAATGGTTCCATGAAACCACCTGTTTGCAGGGAGAGGTGAGAAATATTGGTAAACGTAATGCCGCATTGCAGTGTCACTGGCTGATGCAATCCAATGGCTGATGCGATACAATGCATTGTGGTTGTAATGTATTCAGGGGCGGCTCGTCCATTACGCGAATTAAGCGGTCGCAGAACACTTTTTTTTTGACAGGGGCACAGAGGTGCCTCTGTAAATGCCCCTCGACTGCCACTTGAGGAGCGCCCCCTCAGCTCACAACAGTTCTAGCAGTCCGGGGGGAGTCTTGGCTTTCTTGCCTCACTGCTGGGCGATCCTCTTCCCAAAGGGGCCGGGCCCTTGAACCTCGCCTAGCCCCTCTTGTTCCTGCTCCACCCGGCCACCGGGTGCGCGAGCAGAGCTGGTGCTCAATCGTTCTCCATGTTCGATCCCTTCCACATGACCAGCTCCCTTTCCCGATCCCCCGGCGCTCCACCCGCCTCTTCTCCCCAATCCGCGGGTGGGCCAAGGGGCGGAGCCGCCGTGCCTGGCCCGCTTCGGGTCCGGAGGCGTGTCTGAAGACCCCAGCATGCGCACCAAAAGTCGCCTCTTCTCCTGACTTTCTCTTCAGCCATTGGGACTGAGAGAGAGAGAGAGAGAGAGAGCCCCTCCAGCTGGAGGTATCTCCCACCTCCGCTCCCTCCTTTGTTTTTGCGCCTACCTTCAGGAAAGGTGGGCATCTCCACCTCTCTCTCTCTCTCTCTCTCTCTCTCTCTCGGTCCCAATGGCTGAGGAGAAAGTCAGGAGAAGAGGTGACTTTTGGTGCACACGCTGGGGTCTTCAGGCACGCTTCCGGACCCAAAGCGGGCCAGGCAAGGGAGCAAGTGTGGCAAGTGTAGT
The DNA here is from genome assembly GCF_037176765.1 of Anolis sagrei. Taxonomy (NCBI): domain Eukaryota; kingdom Metazoa; phylum Chordata; class Lepidosauria; order Squamata; family Anolidae; genus Anolis; species Anolis sagrei. The sequence goes on along the minus strand of NC_090034.1, from coordinate 56,026,522 downwards.
GACTGGGATGTATAGTTCACTTACAATCAAAGAGCATTCTGAACTCCACCAATGATGGAATTGAACCAAATATGGCACACAGAACTCCCACGACGAACAGAAAATATATATCAATGATTGGTTGGAGGGGGGGGGGGCAAAATACTGTTTGCTTACCATTGAAAATTACCTAGGGCCGCCTCTGAATGTATTAGTGAACCTGTCTCGGAGTTGGATAGATCTATTAATACATTACAAACTCCTTGCGGCTCCCTGGCCAACTGTAAATATCGGCAGGATTTGGAGGTGACTGCCCTTGGCATATGGGAGTTGTAGTTCACCCTTATCCAGAGAGCACTGAGACCAACCGAAGATGGACCTGGACCAAACTTGGCACACACACACAACATGGCCAACTGTGCATACAGGCCTGCTTTGGAGAGGATTGACCCACGATTCTGGGAACTACAGTTCACCCACATCGTTGTGTATTTTCTAATGGGAGCATTCACAAAAAATGAAATCAAGGACTGACTTTTTCCTAATAAATAGTGTTACTAATTAAGTAAATGCTATGTCCTCACCTTTTTGCCTTGTTTTTTACCCGTGTTCTATTTTGAAATGGTCATATGACTGGCCATATAAAGAAATATTATTATTATATGAACTAACAGCCCAAAACAAACTGTGCCCTTTTCAAATAACCCGAGCACCGCCGGGTATCCTTATTTTCATAATCATTATCATCATAATTATATTTATTTATATCCCACTTTTCCTCTCCCAAAGGAGAAACGTCATCTGTTTGTCCATACTATCATTGCCATTACATTATTTTCCTTTCAATAAGTATTATTATTAAAATCAAAAGAAACCACCAGAGAGAGGGGGTGAAATGGGTTATTGCCTGACAGTTTTCATGCTAAATTGTAGGCCCAATGTCATTTGACACCACTTTCCCTGCCATGGCTCAGCGTTATGGGATTGGGGAAATTGCAGCTTGACAAGGTCTTTCAGATTTATAGTTCACCTACAATCAAAGAGCATTCTAAACTTCACCAATGATGGAATTGAACCAGACTTAGCACACAGAACTCCAATGACCAACAGAAAATACTGGAAGGGTTTGGTGGGCATTGAACTTGAGTTTTGGAGTTGTAGTTCACCTACATCCAGAGAGCACTGTGGACTCTACTTTCCTATACACTTGATTGTTCCCCCTCTTTTATTGTATGGGAAAAAAAACCCTAATAAAATTTTATTTATTTATTTAACTTGTATACCGCTACTCCCAATTTGGCTCGGAGCGGTTTACAGGAACAGATTAAAACAATACAATTAGCTTTAAAATGACCATAACAATAACAATAGGCAGCGAAAACAGGCATATCCTGGATTGTTCACCTATCAAAAGCTTGCCGGAAAAGAAAGGTTTTACAGGCTTTCTAAAAAGCAAGTAGGTCTTGGATGGTTCGAGTTTCAACCAGCAAGGCATTCCATAAATAAGGGGCCACGATCGAGAAGGCTCTATGCCTAGTAGATGACAAATGATAAGTCCGGATGTTAGGGACTGCAAGCAGATTTTGGTCTTCAGACCGGAGTAATCTCTGGGGTTGGTAGGGGGATAAGCAGGCCCTTAGGTACACCGGCCCCAGATCATATAAGGCCTTAAAGGTTAGTACCAGCACCTTGAAAGTGATCCGGTACTCAATCGGAAGCCAGTGCAGCTGTTGGAGAATTGGGGTAATACGACACCTCGGCGGCACCCCGGCGAGAAGATGAGCCGCCGCATTTTGCACCAGCTTCAGTTCCCGGATCACTGACAAAGGAAGGCCAATGTAGAGGGCGTTACAGTAGTCAAGCCTCGAGATGACCGTCGCCTGGATCACCGTAGCCAGGTCGTTCCTAGATAGGTAGGGAGCCAGTCGCCTAGCCTGACGCAGATGGAAATACACAGATCTGCTCACAACAGAGACCTGGGCCTCCATTGTGAGCAGCGAGTCCAATAAGACGCCAAGACTTTTTACAGAAGATGACGGACGTAGTGTCTCGCCATCCAGGGTAGGCAGCTGGATCTCCCTTCCACCCGGACAGCCCAGCCAAAAGATCTCCGTCTTCGCTGGGTTCACCCTCAACCTGCTGGCACGCAGCCATCCAGTAACGGCCTCAAGGCACTGATGGAAATTTTCGGGTACTGAGTCCAGCCGGCCCTCCATCCTCAGATGAGCTGAGTGTCGTCAGCGTACTGGTGGCACTCAAGCCCAAAGCTTCGCACCAGTCGGGCAAGTGGTTGAATATAGATGTTAATTAAAAATAAATAAATAAATTTCCACCTTTCTAACTGCTATAATTGGAAACACAGCAGCCAATTATTATTTAAGGAAGGAGCAGATAAATACGTAAAATTGTTTTGTTCTGTGTACACATAATAATAATAATCATCATCATCATCATTGGCAGCACTATGCTGCCAATGCGCCAAACACGCCTGCTCTCCCCTCCCCACTTGTAGTCTCAGAAACAGCCCTCCCCTTGGCTGAGAGACCAGCTGAGAGGCCAGCCAATCACAGCAGGAGAAGGGCTTTTGGTGAGAGGATTCGCCATCTGTTTCCAAAAAGGTAGAGAAGGACAGGTGGAGAGATCTTCAGCCTTCTCTGCCAAAGGGGTTCCTAAGACCATCAGAAATACATGTTTTCTCTCTGTCACCCGTCACCCCCGAGGTCCCAACCTCCAGGTTGACAACCACTGGCTTAGATTGATTAACATAGAAATTTCCAAGGTTCATAAATAATATGAGGCACCAGTATTGATCAGGTCGAGCAAGGCAATGGATATCTCTTTTTCTGTTCCCTCATCCATCAGATGGTGTTTTTCAGCAGATGAAAAATTAGGATTTATTGCAGCCTCTATGTGCGCAGTTTTTTCCAATAATATTGGTCAATAGTGGCAAACCAGACAAATTACATCGAGAGGAGGCTAATTAAAACATCAACAGTTCTTCATGGGATGTGCAGTGAAATAATAAGAAGGTTAATAACTACGTTTGAACAGTTGAATAAAGCACAGAGAATAATATGTTTTGAACTGTGACTGAAGGCAATGATAACAAAATAAATAACCTTCAGTGGTTCTACATAAAAGGACTATCTGTCTGTCTATCTATCTATCTATCTATCTATCTATCTATCTATCCATCCATCCATCCATCCATCCATCCATCCATCCATCCATCCATCTATCTATCTATCTATCTATCTATCTATACACATAATAAAAGTGAAGAAAATGTGTATGTGTGTTTGTGGCGGGGTGTCCACTTACAGCTCCCCCTACTCAGGAGACACCAATTGCCCTCCCTCCAGTGACATTGCAGGTTATAGTGAGTGCCACAAATATGTCCAAAAGCCTTTGCAATGTCCTCCACAAATACTATACTGCCCACCACCCAAGTGAAGGCTTTCAAATTTCATCCTAGATTTTCTGTGTTTCCTCCACCACAGACATCCCAGTGTTTCTGACTCTCTCCATTGGTGTGGAATTTGTATGATTCCGCCCACTACCTCTCCCTTAACCCTTTCCTACCCTTCCCTATGGTGCACAGCAAACAGAGGAATTGATCAGCAATTGAACATACTGGAGAAGTTTGGGGAGAATTCACCATGATTTATAGGAGTTGTAGTTCACCTGCAGTCTAAGAGCACTCCGAACTCCACCAACAATGGACCTGGAACTAACTTGGCACATAGAACCCCCATGACTAACGAAATATATTGGAAGTCTTTGGAGGGATTTATAGGAGTTGTAGTTTACCTACATCCAGAGCGCACTATGAACCCAAACAATGATGGATCTGGACCAAACTTGAATGGCCCAGGTTGAGCACTTCTTATCTGAAATGCATGGGACTAGAAGTGTTTCGTATTCAGATATCGCTTTTGGGATTTTGGAATCTATATAAATAAAAATGTAATGTTAGTTTGTGGTATTCACAGAACTCAAAAACCACTGGATGAATTGACACCAAATTTGGACACGAGGCACCTAACAACCCAATGTATGTCCTTCACTCAAAAAAATTGATTTTGTCATTTGGGAGTTGTAGTTGCTGGGATTTATAGTTCACCTACAATCAAATAGCATTCTGAACCCCACCAACAATGGAATTGGGCCAAACTTGGCACACAGTTCTCCCATGACCAACCAAAAAAATACTGGAAGGGTTTGGTGGGCAGTGTCCTTTGGTTTTGGAGTTGTAGTTCACCTACATCCAGAGATCACTGTGGACTCAAACAATGATGGATCTGGACCAAACTATACACGAATATTCAGTATGCCCAGATGTGAACACTGGTGGAGTTTGGGGAAAATAGAATATTGACATTTGGAAGTTGTAGTTGCTGGGATTTATAGTTCCCCTACAATCACAGAGCATTCAGAACTCCACCAACGATGGAATTGAATCAAACTTGGCACACAGTTCTCCCACGACCAACAGAAAATACTGGAAGGGTTTGGTGGGCATTGACTTTGAGTTTGGGAGCTGTAGTTCACCTACACCCCAAGAGCACTGTGGACTCAAATAACGATGGATCTGGACGAAACTTTGCACGAATACTCAATATGCCCAAATGTGAACACTGGTGGAGTTTGGGGAAAATAGAATCTTGACATTTGAGAGTTGTAGTTGCTGGGATTTATAGTTCACCTACAATCACAGAGAATTCTGAACCCCAACAACGATAGAATTGGGCCAAACCTCCCACACAGAACCCCAATTTGGGCCACAGCAATGCGTGGCAGGGGACGGCTAGTACTTAAATACAAAAACTGCAGATTGCAAATCATAATTTCTATATTACAGGAAATTCTTCATTAAACGCAACGTGGGAACATTAACACGATTAATTAGTAACTGTTTATTAATGAAATATTGTTTATCAATATTTTGTGAACACAATGAAACTAAAGCTTCCAAAATAACAATTACTATATACCAGGAGATTCTTCATAAGTACATGATGTCAGAAATAGTAACTCAAATATTGTTAAATATTGCCTTATTTCCTATCGAGTGGATCCAAAGACTATAAATGCAGATAGGAACTTACAACAGAGCCAATAGCTACTAATGAGAATGTAAGTAGTCAAGTGTGTGCATCAATAACCTTTTCAAAACTATGTCAATTTGGGGATTTTAGTATATCTATTGTCTGTATGTTGCTTTATTTCTTATTTAGTGAATTCAAGCATCACAGATAAGAATAACACCCAAAGAAGATATTACAAAACAAGGGAAACAACCCGGGAGACCTTGTTGTGTTACTGTTCCTGACATTATGTTTCAATGAAGAACCTTCTATGACATAGAAATTGTTATTTTGGAAGCTGAAACCTCATTATATTGCATTTAACAATATTTGAGTTACTATTTCTGATGTCATGTACTAATGAAGAATCTCCTGGTATAGAGTAATTGTTATTTTGGAAGCTTAAGTTTCATTGTGTTGACAAAATATTGATAAACAATCTTTCATTTATAAACAGTTACTAATTAGTCGTGCTAATGTTCCCACGTTACGTTTAATGAAGATTTTCCTTTAATATAGAAATTGTGATTTGAAATCTGCAGTTTTTGTATTTGTTGTTATAGATATCTGTGCATGTTACACATTTTGGAATACTTGCCTACATGTCTTGGAGAGGGTTCCCAAGACAAAACATAAAATCCACCATTGTTTAACATATATATCTCTCCAAGACACTACCTGGCGGTCATATGGTACACAATATTTTTAATAATTCTGTGCACAAAACCTGCATGTGCGTCGAACCACCAGCGAACAACAGTCTCCCTATCTCATCCACCCATGCAGACCTATTTTGGAGCATTTCGGATTCCTGGATCAGGGACTTGTTTGAGCCTACTGTAATTTCCGATTTAGCATATTGAAGAAAGCAGCCGCACCATTGAATTTTTCTTGTTCATAAAAGAAAAATATGCACCCGGGAAACAGCAACGGGGATATATTCTCGGTCTGTGCATTAGAGAGGTTCTCCATCGAAGCGTGCCAGGAAATGGAAACCTTTGGCAAGAGGCCCAGATTTGGCTTTTAGAGTCAGAAAGAAGGCAAGAAAAGAGCAAGACAGCAAACCACCTCTCTTTTGAACTGGGACAGCCATTGCCTTTCATATTGGGATGTATTGAATACATTCACTTTTCATCCAGAGGATTAAAAACCTCCACCGTCTACTCTGTAGAATAGTATTTCTCGACCTGGGGGTTGGGACCCCGGGGGAGAGAAGTCCCGAGGAAATTTCCGAGGGGTTGCCAAAGACCATCAGAAAACATATATTTCTGATCATAGAATCATAGCATCAAAGAGTTGGAAGAGACCTCATGGGCCATCCAGTCCAACCCCCTGCCAGGAAACAGGAATATTGCATTCAAATCACCCCTGACAGATGGCCATCCAGCCCCTGTTTAAAAACTTCCAAAGTAGGAGCCTCCACCACACTCCGGGGCAGAGAGTTCCACTGCTGAACGGCTCTCACAGTCAGGAAGTTCTTCCTCATGTTCAGATGGAATCTCCTTTCTTGTAGTTTGAAGCCATTGTTCCGCGTCCTAGTCTCCAGGGAAGCAGTAAACAAGCTTGCTCCCTCCTCCCTGTGGCTTCCTCTCACATATTTATACATGGCTATCATATCTCCTCTCAGCCTTCTCTTCTTCGGGCTAAACATGCCCAGCTCCTTAAGCCACTCCTCATGGGGCTTGTTCTCCAGACCCTTGATCATTTTAGTCGCCCTCCTCTGGACACATTCCAGCTTGTCAATATCTCTCTTGAATTGTGGTGCCCAGAATTGGACACAATATTCCAGGTGTGGTCTAACCAGAGCAGAATAGAGGCGTAGCATTACTTCCCTAGATCTAGACACTATGGTCTTAGGAAGTCCTTTGCAGACAAGGCTGAAGATCTCTCTGCCTTTTCCTTTTTGGAAACAGATGGTGAATCCTCCCACCAAAAGCCCTTCTCTGCTGTGATTGGCTGGCCTCTCAGCCAAGGGGAGGGCTATTTCTGAGACTTCAGGTGGGGTGGGGGGAGAGCAGGCATGCTTCGCACATGGCAGCGTGGTGCACATGTGCGGGCAAGGGAGAGCAGGTGAGGCTGGAGAGAGGCTCGTACCAGCGAGTCCCTTAAAGGCATGGAAAGTTGGGAAGTCTGGCCCAAGTCTATCACTGGTGGGGTTCAGAATTCTCTTTGATTGTAGGTGAACTATAAATCCCAGCAACTACAACTCCCAAATGCCAAGGTCTATTTTCCTCAAGCTCCTGTTCACATTTAATCATATTGAGTATTTGTGCCAAGTTTGGTCGAGATCTATCATTGTTTGCGTCCACAGTGCTCTCTGGATGTAAGTGAACTTCAACTCCAAAACTCAAGGTCCATGCCCACCAAACCCTTCCAGTATTTTTTGTTGGTCATGCGAGTTCTGTGTGCCCAGTTTGGTTCAATTCCATCATGGTGGAGTTCAGCATGCCTTTTGATTTAGGTTAACTATAAATCCCAGCAACCACAATGTCCAAATGACAAAATCAATTCCCAACCCCACCCTGCAATCCCACCAGTATTCAATTTCGAGTGTATTTGTGCCAAATTTGGTCCAGTAAATGAACATAAACCCTACATATAGGATATTTACATTATGATTCATAACAACAGAAAAATTACAGCTATGAAGTAGCAACGAAAATAATTTTATGGTTGGGGGTCACCACAACATGAGGAACTGTATTAATAATAATAATAATAATAATAATAATAATGATAATAATAAAATTATAATAATTATAATAATTATAATAATTATAATAATTATAATAATTATATAATAATAATAATAATAATAATAATAATAATATACCCCGCCACCATCTCCCCCAATGGGGACTCGGGGCAGCTTACATGAGGCCAAGCCTGAACAACAGATTACAATAAAATAAGATACAAATTGCAATAAAATAAACAACATAGCATTAAAGTATAAAACATGTAAGCATATAAACAATATACACAAAACATAAAGAGAAGTAGAAAAAAAGCAGTAAACCAAATAAAATGATAGTGAGCGGGTCATTAAGGTGTTGCAGCATTAGGAAGGTTGAGAACAACTGCTGTAGAAGGAATGCCTTCGGACTGATATGGCTCAATGCAATGAAATCTTGGGAGTTGTGGTTTTACAAGATCCTTCACCTTCTCTCCCAGGATTCCATTGCACTGAGCCACGGCCGTTCCGAGTGGTGTCCAACTGCATTCATTCTACAGTGTCAATGCGATGTCTCTCCCACACTACAACTCACGTTTGGTTTTCCAGCGGCAATGAAGGGTCAACCCGCTCGGCCACCACAAGGCCCTGTTCAGGGCTCTGGGACCGTCCAAACTTGGAAACACCGGCTGGATGCTTTGGTGGGCGCCAACGCTCTTTGGAAGACACCGAAGAGGTCCGCTCCCATTCTGGGCTCTCAAATTGCACTGCATTTTGGATAGAAGGGGAAGCAGGTCGGGGAGAAGAAGAGAAGACAACATCAGAAGGGCAACAAAAAGTTAGTGGTTAGAGTATGGTTCCTAGCATTCCAAATGTTTTTGGACTACTGTGAGGGCTGTACTTTGTATTTTTGATCCCTTACCCAGATGGCACCTTACTCAAAATCTTGTTTTTCCCCTGAAATTGTTGACAAACGGTTTGACATTTGATCTAACAATTGACTAGGAAAAATCGCAATGCAAGATTGTGTAAATAACGGAACCTGTTGAGACAGGTAATGTAAATAGCTATGACATTTGGCCTACTAGATAGTACATATATGACTTGGATCATGGAACACCTCATCTGATTTAATGTTTAGTGATTAATATGAGTTGTAGACGACTGTACACATTTAAGGATGGCATTAGTTAGTAAAATCCCTTTGTTAGATTAGCCTTCTGCGCATGCTTGTGAAATGCTATAACTGTGCTTGTAAAATGCTAGGGAGGTGACAGTTTATTTTACTCAACGTGAGCTGATCTGTCACCCTATTTTACAAAAAGTAAAGTATTGAAATCCAATCAGCTTTCCCTCTAGGTTCTTGTAGGTTTTTTCGGGCTATAGGGCCATGTTCTAGAGGCATTTCTCCTGACGTTTCGCCTGCATCTATGGCAAGCATCCTCAGAGGATGCTTGCCATAGATGCAGGCGAAATGTCAGGAGAAATGCCTCTAGAACATGGCCCTATAGCCCGAAAAAACCTACAAGAACCTAGTGATTCCAGCCATGAAAGCCTTCGACAATACATTGAGCTTTCCCTTTCTTCCTTTGGTCACACTCAAAACAAATGTAACAGGCAGATTTCTCCAACACTACAACTCCCACCATTCTTTACCCTTGGCTAAGGGTAGCTAGTGCTGATGGGACCTGCAGTCTGTTCAGAGGAGGATACTGTATTGATTTGTATCACTGATGGGAATAGCGGAGCCTACCAGATGCTGTTGGACTGCACCTCCCAGCATTCCTTGCCCTTAGCTGTGATGGCTAAGACTTACAATCTTTCCAGAGGAGGATACTGTATTGATTCGTATGGAATAATAGTAATTTATTTATTTATTTTTGTCATGTCAGGAGCAACTTGAGAAACTGCAAGTCGCACTTGAGAAACTGCAAGTTGCTTCTGGTGTGAGAGAATTGGCCATCTGCAAGGATGTTGCCCAGGGAACGCCCGGATGTTTTGATGTTTTACCATCCTTGTGGGAGGCTTCTCTCATGTCCCTGCAACACAGAGCTGGAGCTGATAGAGGGAGCTCATCCACACTCTGTCAGTCTTCAGTCCTGCCGGCACAGGTGTTTAACCGGGATTGTGGCGCTGCTGGCTGAGTGTCAGCTGCATTAAGATCACTCTGACCAAAAGGTCATGAGTTCGAAGCCAGCCCGGGTTGGAGTGGGTTTCCAACCAATTGTGTGTAGCCTGTTGTCGACCTTTGCAACCCGAAAGACAGTTGCATTTGTGAAGTAGGAAAATTAGGTACCACCTTAAAAAGTGTGGGGAGGCTAAATTAACTGATTTATGAGGCCATAAAGAAGACTCCAGAAAAGCATTCCAGCGGGGAAGCATGCGGGCAATGCGGAAGTGCTTCATCAGCGTCGCAGATGGACGATGAAAGCGACAGCTCCCCTGGCGGCCAGAAAAAGTTAAATAGCCTCTGTGTATGTCTGTATATGTTTGTATGTCAAAAATTGGCATTGAATGTTTGCCATATATGTGTACGCTGTAATCCGCCCTGAGTCCCTTGCGGGGTGAGAAGGGCGGAATATAAAAGCTGTAAATAAATAAATACATACATACATAAACCCATTGCACCACCGGGGGCTCCTAGTAATAGTAATAATACTAATAAAAGCTGTAAATAAATAAATAAATAAACCCACTGCGCCACCGGGGGCTCCTAGTAATAGTAATAATACTAATAAATCTTTATTTATATCCCGCTTTTCTCCCTCATGGGATCCAAAGCGGCTTACAGCATATCAGTGTAATACAAACAACAGTCTGAACACATATATTCAGACCAATAAGACAATAAATAAAATATAAAATAAAATTCTAGGTACAATTCCATTTTAATAGTGATATCTTGTAGGCTTTAAATAATGTTGTGAGCCGCTTTGAATCTCATTTAAGAGAGGAGAACGGGGCATAAATCTAAAAACAACAACAACATGCCAGACTCCAACCTTGCATGCAGCCCAACAGTCATGAATGTAACAAACACAGGAGTAGAGAGAAATAGAAATGCAAGAGAAATGAATAGGTGGGCAAGGAAAGAGAGTTAGGACACAGCTTGGGAATTTAGTTTTAAAAGTAAAAGGCTGGATAGAAAAAAGGCAGTCTTCCCCATGTTGTTCAATTGCAACTCCCATCAGCCCCTGCTAATATAGTGGTAGCTGATGGTTTTCATCTCAAGGTGCCAGTGTCCCGTCCCTCCCCACCATATTTTTCATATTTTTTAAGCAGTTCAGGCTGCTGGACTTCTTTTGGGATTGTCAGTGTTTTAGATAGATGATTGCATAAGTTAGTTTAAAAACTCATGCTGCCAGCCATGAACTAGCTGGAATGTGAAGAGCATGTGAAGACTAGAAAGGACGCGAGACAACATGTTACTACCATAGGCTGGGCTTGGATTAATGAGCTGATAAGGAACAATATAAAATGTCAAGGGTCGCCATTACTCTCTCTTTCGAGGATCACCTCTGGTGAGTAAGTTTGATTCTGTTGTAAATTGTTGAAATATAAATAAAAATAAGGTCTCTCAGTTGGAGCAGAAACTTTTGCTGCCAGTTTATTTGACAAACACCAGTGCTTTGGCCGAATAATCACCATGACAATGATTATGGGCCCAGCACGCTTCCCCCATGCAACTCTGCATCCCAAAGGAGCGCTCCAAGGAGCTGAAGCCTATCTCCAGAACAGGCTCAAAATTTAGGACAACTCTTTGCAACTTCAGTAATTGGATAGTTCTTTTGTGGTGGGTTCACAAAGGAGTTCAGCACTTTGGAGAGCTCCTTTGGGATGTCACCCCTAAAGAGGTCCAGCAGCTTGAACTGCATAAAAGTAGAGTCTCTGCGTAAGGGAATTGGGAAGAAGGAGAAGAAAATGATCCAAGTGCAGAAGGGTCTCAAGCCAAAGGGATGTAGGGTTCAAAAGAAGTCATCACCTTCTGGATCTAGGGTTTCCCCACTCTCCGTGAGTTGTCCTACCGGTGGTGGCCAGGGCAAGACTTTAGTCTCCTTAATGTCTACTGCAGCAGCGGTGGAGGAAGCAGGGAAAGAGGTCGAGGAGAAGGCGTGGGATGGCAGAAGAGTGAGTGAAAGTCCACAAGAAAGGAAAGAAGTGAGTAACAGAGGAAAAGAAGGGGGAGACAAAACCAACATGGTGAGAAAAAAAGAAAAGATCTCATGGCAGACAGACAGACAGATGAAGGAAGGCAATGACATCCATATCTAACTGGTGCTCCTTACTAACTGGTGCTCCTTACAGGGAGCGGTCAACCCTCCTGTTTAAGGAGTTCCACTGGCTGCCGTTCATTTTCCGGTCCCAATTCAAGGTGCAGGTTCTTACCTACAAAGCCCTGGACAGTTTGGGACCCGCCTACCTGCGTGACCGCATCTCTGTATATGAACCCACACGATCTCTTCGATCATCTGGAGAGGCCCTGCTCACGCTCATGCCTCTTTCGCAGGCACAATTGGTGGGGACGAGGGAGAGGGCCTTCTCGGTGGTAGCCCCTCAACTCTGGAACTCACTTCCCAGAGACATCAGACATGCCCCATGGAGCCCCCGGTTGCGCAGTGGGTTAAACCCCTGTGCTGGCAGGACCGAAGACCGACAGGTCACAGGTTCGAATCCGGGGAGAGGCAGATGAGCTCCCTCTATCAGCTCCAGCTCCTCATACGGGGACATGAGAGAAGCCTCCCACAAGGATGATAAAAGCATCAAATCATCCGGGCGTCCCCTGGGCAACGTTCTTGCAGACAGCCAATTCTCTCATACCAGAAGTGACTTGCAGTTTCTCAAGTTGCTCCTGACACGATTAAAAAAAAAAAGAAGACATGCCCCAACTCTGGCAGTCTTTAAGAGGAGCTTGAAAACGTGGTTGTTCCAGTGTGCATTCCCAGAATAAGGAAAACTCTCAGCATTATGTCCTCAAAATGCACTTTACTACTGCCTTAGGATTGACTGCATTCCCTCATTCTCTCTAAAACTCCTATCCCAATTATATCCTACCTGGTTCACATCAGCACTATTTTTTTAATTTTAATTGATCACATTTGGCCCGGCCTTTGGTTTTAAATGTTTATATGTTACTGTTGATTGCTTTTGTCTATTTTGTTCATGTGATTATGATTTATATTGCATTGTTTTGTTTATTGATGTTTTATTTTATTGATGTTCTGTTTATTGATGTATTGTGGCCTTGGCCTCATGTAAGCCGCACCGAGTCCCCTGGGGAGATGGTAGCGGGGTACAAATAAAGTGTTGTTATTATTATTATTATTATTATTATTATTATTATTATTATTTCCACTCTGGGATTTCATAGAATCATAGAATCATAGAATCAAAGAGTTGGAAGAGACCTCATGCGCCATCCAGTCCAACCCCCTGCCAAGAAGCAGGAATGTTGCATTCAAATCACCCCTGACAGATGGCCATCCAGCCTCTGTTTAAAAGCTTCCAAAGAAGGAGCCTCCACCACACTCCGGGGCAGAGAGTTCCACTGCTGAACGGCTCTATTCCAGACTTTAGAGGAGTCTCCTTCTCTGGAGGTTTTGAAAAAGAGGCTGGATAGCCATCTGTCAGGAGGGCTCGAGTTGTGTCTTGAAGGGGGTGGACTGGATAGCTCATGGGGTCCCTTCTAACTTTTGGATTCTATGGATGGCCACTACTGTCAGTCCTCTGCATTCACTTGGGTTTGGTGCACAGGAGTCCATAAAAGTGAAAAATTGCCAATATTACATGAAATAATATTTCTCTTGGAGTTTCTTGCTATGTATAACAACAACAACAATAACAACAACAATTTTATTCTTATAGCCTGTCTCCATCTCCCCAAAGGGACTTGGGGCAACTTACATGGGGACCAAGCCCAGAATAAACAGAGAATTCAAAGTACAAAAATTAAAATACATAGCAAAACAATAAAAGCCATACAATTAAAACCAAGAATGTAACAGCAGTATCAAAACACAACAATCAGGTTGCCACCCTAGACCTCAATCGACTCCATGATGGACCTCTGACTTGTCTGGAGTAAGCTTCAGCATGGCATTGGTCCAGGATCCAGGAGGCTTCCTTGGAGTTAGGCGGAAAAGAGTAGTAGAGTTGAGTGTCATCTACATAGAGATGGTACCCAACTCCAACACTCTGGATGACCTCTCCCAGTGTTTTCAGGTAGATGTTGAAAAGCATGGGAGACAGAATGGAACTTTGTGGGACCTCACAGTTCAAAGGTCAGGGGTCTGAGCAGGTGTCTCCCAGCTTCACCAATTGGGTGTGACCCTCCAGGAGGGAGCGGAGCCACTGCAGTGCAATGTTCCCAACACCCGGAGAGCCACCCCAGAAGGAGACCATGGTCAATGGTATCAAAAGCCACTGAGATGTCCAGGAGAACCAACAAGGACACACTCCCCCTGTTGAGCTCTCTGTGGAGGTCATCTACCAAGGCGACCAAAGCCATTTCTGTACCGTGACCAGGCCTGTATCTTGTTGGATGCATTTTAATCGTGTTTTAGCTCTTGTTTTAACAATGTTGTATCCTGCCTCAAGCCACAGGAAATGTATTATTCCACTTCATCACATTTACTAAATTCCACTGAGTCCTACACTTCAGAAGTGGTAACCCACTGTGTTCACCACACTAGGTTGGGTTCAAGTGTAAGTTAGAGCATTCTTTCCGTGTCTAAAGCGTTTGGGAACAGATATCTTTTCATACATTTTGAGCGCTGCTTGGGAAGTGGAATTTAGGGAATGATCCATATGTAGATGGGCAAAATATCCAATTCTGTAATGTGATGGCATTCATTGTTCTCAGGTTTAAAATGATACGTTTACCCAATTTGTGGAAATGCTCCTTTGAGGAAAAGGGAGGGGAGGGGTGGCCTCCGGGTGATCCTTTAACAGGTCTCCCCCAGTCCAACCCCATTCTATCTTCTTGACCACAAATGGACCATAGATGATGGGATTTGCAGTACTTTCACTTGTTTTGAATCTGTCTTCAACAGGACCCCTACAAATGACCAACCTGGACTAAAAATGGCACAGAGAAGCCCCATGACCAATTGAACATACTGCAGGGGTTTTGGGGGAATTGACCTTGATTTTGGGGAGTTGTAGTTCAACTGCATCCAGAGATACTGGGATCCCCACTGACAGTAGACCGGGACCAAACTAGACACAGAGAACCCCCATGACCAACTGAACATACTGCAGGGGTTTGTGGGGAGTTGACATTGATTTTAGGGAGTTGTAGTTCACCTGCATCCAGAGATCCTGGGACCCCCACCGACAATAGATCAGGACCAAGCTAGGCACAGAGAACCCCATGACCAACTGAACATACTGCAGGGGTTTGTGGGGAGTTGACACTGATTTCAGGGAGTTGTAGTTCACCTGCATCCAGAGATCCTGGGACCCCCACCGACAATAGATCAGGTCCAAGCTAGACACAGAGAACCCCCATGACCAACTGAACATACTGAAAGGGTTTGGGGGGAAATTTACTTTGATTTTAGGGAGTTGTAGTTCACCCACATACAGAGAGCACTGAACCCAGCTGATGTTGGATCTGGACTAAACTTTAAGCACAAACCCAACAGGCGGGATTTAGTGATGATTGACCTTGAGATATGGAAATTGTAGTTCATCCACATCCTTATGCATTTCCTAATGGGAGCATTCATAAATAACAAAAGGACAGACCGATTTTTTTCTAATAAATCGTGTTAACAAATTACCAAAATGTTATCACTAAACATCCAAAAAATAAAATATGCCCTTTTCAAATAACCTGGGCATTGCCAGATCCCCAAGCTAGTATATAATAAAAGTGTTTACCCCAAGAAAGTGTTTCCAACACATTCCAAGGCAGCATATTCTTACTATTTTATGCACTCGACCCTTCATACCCTAAACTCTTTTAAACTCTAAAGCTGGAAAGAAGTGGGGGGAAACCTACATCTCCCTAACCTCATTGCATGCAATGCCCACCATAAGATTTCAAAGAGAGGAGGGTTTTTTCCAACAAAGAACATGAGGAAGGGACAGTGGGTGGGTGGGGCCAAATCCCTACTGTGTGGAGGCAAATCAGCTGAAGCCTACTGAGTACAACTGAGTAACACGGATAGATTTAACAGTGTGATGAAGGTAGGAACACCATCCATTTGATTTCAAAACAGAGTATGACTGAGCTCTAAGGACTTCATCATATTGAAGAAGGAAAGTGTTTGGTAGAGCAGAGCTCAGTCATATTCAGTTTCAAA
The DNA here is from genome assembly GCF_037176765.1 of Anolis sagrei. NCBI lineage: Eukaryota > Metazoa > Chordata > Lepidosauria > Squamata > Anolidae > Anolis > Anolis sagrei. Next base: position 56,010,476 of record NC_090034.1, on the reverse strand, counting down.
ATGAAATGGATGATTTCCCTACCTTCATCACATTGTTAACTCTATCCATGTTACTCAGTTGTACTCAGCATTCTTTCCGTTCATTTGCCATCACACTGTAATCGCTAGGCACCATGCACCATTCTTCCCCTCCTCTCTTTGAAATGTCAGCTGTTATATGTCTTCAATTCCAGAAGCAAGAAAGCAGGGAGGGAGGGAGGAAAAAGTCAATGCTCCCCCCTCTTTCTCTCCTGTCCCACAGAGAAGGGTGTGGACCTTGGAAAACTATAACTCCCAGGACCATAGTATGGAGCGATGGTATTTAAAGTAAGGTCCAGCTGCCTTCATTTCACACTGCAGATGCACCCAGAGAAGGGTGGATACATGGCATTTAAAGTAAGATCAAACTGCATTCATTCCACAATGTAGATGCACCCAGAAAAGGGTATGGACCTTAGGAAACTATAACTCCCAGGAGGAACCCATTGCATGGAGCCATGGCATTTAAAGTGGAATGCAAGGGCATTCATTCCATACTGTAAATGAACCAAATAAGGATATGGACCTTGGAAAACTATGACTGCCAGGACTGTACAACATGGAGACATGGCATAATAATAATAATAATAATAATAATAATAATAATAATGACATTTAAAGTAAAATCTTAGTGAGCAAAGGTAATGGCAGAACTTTTCCTAACCAGGTTATTTTGGCTCCTCCCACAATTTCCCCTCTCACAAATTGGGTAAATGTTTCATTATAAACCTGAGAGCAACAAATGCCATCACATTACAGAATTGGCCAAACATCCGGATAATTGCCAAAAATCCACTTCCTCACCACCTTCTGAAACATTTGAAAACAATGTTGGCCTCCAAACTTAAAATACCCAAAGAATATTCAAGCCTACACTTGAATGCAACCTAATCTGATGAACGCAGTGGCTTCCCACATTTTAAGTGTAGCACTCAGTGGAATTTAGGAAATGGGTTGAAGTGGTATGATAAACATACTCTACCAAACACTTCCCTGCTTCAATGTGATGAAGTGGGTTGTTGTTGTTGCTGATGTTATAGCATGATTCTATAGTCAACTTGCACATGGACTCGCATTGGAAGAGCTACAGATTCCATCTTTAAGGAATTCTGCAAATAACCAAAACCGCAAACGTGGAGGGATGACATAGATTCAGCATCTTGGAGAGCTCCTTTAAAATTCCATTCCTTTAAAATCTAGGACAACAGCCGCATGGGTCCACCCCAATCCTGACATGGACAGCATCACTGATAAGAGACCTGCGGGGAAGACACATACCTGCAAAAGCGCGAGAGATGTGGTTCTTCTTCCACTCCCACGGCTGGTCGTATTCGTCCGCTGGCCGCTCGTCGTCCTGCGGCAAGCGGCTCTCGCGGGGCTTCTCCAGGGACAAGTCATCTGGGTCGGCCTCCGCTTCCTTCTCTTCGTAAGGAGTGTCATACAGCTGCAAACCAATCCGGGATTTCTTCACCCGCCGCTCGTCCCAGTTGCTTTTGCGCTGAAAATCTGGGGGGCAATTCAAGAGGAGATTGAGCTTCTGTGCTGGGGAAAGTTACACAACCAACAATAATGGAGGAAATGTAGTGTAGTGGCTACAAAGGTGTTTACGATCAAGTCAGGGGGTGCTGTCGTTCTTAACTTTGAATACGTTTTAATGGATTTTAACTGGATTTTTAAATACTGCTTATATTTAATTCTGTTTCAATGTTTTCATATTTGTACATAGTAGAGTCTCGCTTATCCAGCATAAATGGGCCGGCAGAATGTTGGATCAACTAAAATGTTGGATAATACGGAGGGATTAAGGAACAGCCTATTAAGCGTCAAATTACGTTATAATTTAACAAATTAAACACCAACACATCATGTTTTACAACAAATTGACAGAAAAAGCAGTTCAATGCACAGTAATGTTATGTAGTAATTACAATATTTATGAATTTAGCACCAAAACATCACAGTGTATTGAAACAGCTGTGGATCCAGGCGGGAGGCAGACTGAGTTGGATAATACAGAATGTTGGATGAGCGAAGGTTGGATAAGCGAGACTCTACTGTATTTTAAATTGTATGCTAATGTTTTTATGTTAAGCCACTTTGAGTCTCCTTTAGGGAGATAAAGCGGGGTATAAATAGAACAACAGCAATGTTGAGTCATGGTTACAGTCCAGCACTGGGGCTTGACCATCTGTGGGGAGTGCTTTGATTGTGTTTTCTTACCAGGCAGAAAGGGTTTCAACTGGATGATCTACAAAAGAGTCAGAAGGCAGACCAGGGTATGGGATTACAGGCTGTGTTGGACGGGGTCACACTCCCCTTGAAGACACAGGTCCGCAGTCTGGGGGTGATCCTGGACTCATTGCTGACTCTGTACCCCAGGTGTCAGCGGTGGCCAGGAGCACCTTCGCACAATTAAAACTTGTGCACCTGCTGTGCTCGTCCTTTGAGATGCCAGATCTGGCCATGGTAGTCCACGCCTTGGTCACACCCCGTTTGGACTACTGCAATGCTCTCTAGGTGGGGCTGCCTTTGAAGACAGTTCGGAAGCTGCAACTGGTTCAGAGATCAGCAGCCAGGCTACTAAAGAGCACCGTACAGGGATCAGACGACTCCACTGGCTGCACATCTGTTTCTGGGCTAAATTGCTGGTCATTACCGGTGGCGCAGTGGGTTAAATCCCTGTGCTGGCAAGACTGAAGACCGACAGGTTGCAGGTTCGAATCCGGGGAGAGGCGGATCCATCCATCCATCTACTGATCTTTCTATCTATTTCATAGGGGGTTGCAACAGAGAGCCCTTGATGTCTCTTCCAACATTGGGATTCTATCATCTTATCCATCTGTATATATGTACATTTCTATCTATCTATCTATCTATCTATCTATCTATCTATTCATCCATCCATCCATCCATCTACTGATCTTTCTATCTATTTCATAGGGGGTTGCAACAGAGAGCCCTTGATGTCTCTTCTAACATTGGGATTCTATCATCTTATCCATCTGTATATATGTACATATCTATCTATCTATCTATCTATCTATTCATCCATCCATCCATCCATCTACTGATCTTTCTATCTATTTCATAGGGGGTTGCAACAGAGAGCCCTTGATGTCTCTTCCAACACTGGGATTCTATCATCTTATCCATCTATATGTATGTACATATCTATCTATCTATCTATCTATCTATCTATCTGTCTGTCTATCTATTCATACATCCATCTATCTATTGATCTTTCTATCTATCTCTTAGGGGGTTGCAACAGAGAGCCCTTGGGGTTTCTTTCAACATTGGGATTCTATCATCTTATCCATCTGTATCTATCTGTCTATCTATCTATCTATCTATCTATCTATCTATCTTTCCTTCCATCCATCCATCCCTCCATCCATCCATCCATCCATCCATCTATCTATCTATCCATCGATCTTTCTATCTATCTATCTCATAGGGGGTTGAAGCAGAGAACTCTTGGGATATCTTCCAACATTGGGATGCTATCACCTTATCTGTATGTATGTATGAATGTATTTATCTATATCTCTCTCTATCTATTCATCCATCCTTCCATCCATCCATCCATCTTTCTATCTGTATCTTAGGGGGTTGCAGCGGAGAGCCCTTGGGGTCTCTTCCAACTTTAGGATTCTATTGTATCTATTTATCTATCTATCTCATATCTATCTATCTATTGGGATTGAGGTTCCTTTCCACTCTAGGATTCTATGGTTCTAGTAGCAGGCTTCTGGATGATAGTGCCACCAATGCGATTTCAAGAAAAGCTTCTAACTGAGATGCCAAAATCCGAAGCCGGGTCTTTTGCCATCTCCAGCTGATAAATCTATCCCTTAAGAACCAAATAGGATTTCAGTCGCCAATGTTGTCCTTGCTGAAGTTGCAATTGGAATGCATTTTAGTTCGGCTTCGGTTGCCAGAGAGGGAAAAGGGATTTCCTTTTGTCACCTGTGTATCTCTAGTGTGTTATTTCCGGATCATCCGCTCATTTACCTGCCACCACTTTCTGGGCCTCGTACGGCTCCATGTATCCATTATTCTCAGCAGCCACCTCCTCCTCGCCATCTTCTTTGGCCTCCCGTTGCGCGTCAAATGGATCCGAGTATTCGCTCTCTCCGGGGGGCTGCGGAAAGGGGAGAGTTTGGATTTGTCAAAAGAGGGGTCTTAAAAAGTCATTGCATATAGATAGAAAGGGAGATGAACAAATAGACAGAAACAAACAGAAACAGAGAAAGAGAGAGAGACAGAAGGGAAGACAGAGAGGTTGCTTTAATCTAGGATAGCTTCTGCTTCCAATTTCATTCTCCAAGAGAGACAAAGAGACAGATAAAAATACAAAGAGACAAAACAACAGATGGATGGAGGGGAGAAAAGAGAGAGAGAGAGAGATTCTGTCTTTCTCCCAAAATGCATGTTGCATAGCTTAAAAGCAACCATGACTTTTTAAAAACCCAAACAGAATACAATAATTAAAACACAGCTATAGAATCACCACTAATTTAAGACATACTGTAAGTACTCGAGTATAAGTCGAGATTTTCAGGCCTTTTTTAGGCTGAAAAAGCTCCCCTTGGCTTATATTTGAGTCAAGGTTTATTATTATTTTACTCTGTTATTAGTAATATTTTATTATAACTATTATTTTACTCTACTTATTATTATTACATTTATTATTTTACTCTACTTATTATTATTATTACATTTATTATTTTACTCTATTTATTATTATTATTATTACATATATTATTTTCTCTGTTATTGTTATTATTACATTTATTATTTTACTCTTTATTATTTTACTCTATTTATTATTGTTATTATTACATTTCCATTATTTTACACTACTGTTATTATTATTTTTATTACATTTATTATTTTGCTCTCTCTTTATTATTATTGGAAGGATACGTAAGCACATTTACATTGACGAAGGTTAGAATAATGGTTTATTTATTTATTTATTGGAAAAACCATCACTGGACCCCACTCAATTTGTCAACTATCGGCCAGTTTCCAATGTCCCCTATTTGGGCAAAGTCCTGGAACGTGTGGTGGCCTCGCAACTCCAGGATTTCTTGGTAGACACTGATTATATGGATCCGGCGCAGTCTGGCTTTAGGCCGGGACATAGTACTGAGACAGCCTTGGTCGCCTTAGTCGATGATCTTCGCCGGGAACTGGACAGGGGGAGTGTGTCCCTGCTGGTTCTTCTGGACCTCTCTTCGGCCTTTGATACCGTCGACCATGGTATCCTCCTGGGACGCCTCACGGGAATGGGCCTTGGGGGTACTGCTTTGCAGTGGCTCCGGTCCTTCCTCGAGTGTTGCTCCCAGAAGGTGTCATTAGGGGACTCCTGCTCGACCCCGCGGCCATTGTACTGTGGGGTACCACAGGGCTCAGTACTGTCCCCTATGTTGTTCAACATATACATGAAGCCATTGGGAGGGATCATCCGGAGTTTTGGGGTGCAGTGTCATCTCGACGCAGATGATGTCCAACTCTGTTACTCCTTCCCACCTGCTACTAAGGAGGCTCAAGTCCTGTTCAAGTCCTGTTCGTCAAGTTCAAGTCCTGAACCGGTGCTTGGCCGCTGTAACGGACTGGATGAGGGCTAACAGATTGAAACTAAATCCAGACAAGACAGAGGTACTCCTGGTCAGTCGAAAGGCCGAACAGGGCATAGGGATACAGCCTGTGCTCAACGGGGTTACACTCCCCTTGAAGGCGCAGGTTCGCAGCTTGGGAGTGATCCTGGACTCATCGCTGAGCCTGGAACCCCAGGTCTCAGCGGTGGTCAGGGGAGATTTTGCACAATTAAAACTTGTGTGCCAGCTGCGCCCTTACCTTGGGAAGTCTGACTTGGCCATGGTGGTACACGCTCTGGTTACATCCCTTATAGACTACTGCAACGCTCTCTACGCTCTCATATGATAACCATGTATAAATATGTGAAAGGAAGCCACAGGGAGGAGGGAGCAAGCTTGTTTTCTGCTTCCCTGGAGACTAGGACACGGAACAATGGCTTCAAACTAGAAGAGAGGAGATTCCATCTGAACATGAGGAAGAACTTCCTGACTGTGAGAGCCGTTCAGCAGTGGAACTCTCTGCCCCGGAGTGTGGTGGAGGCTCCTTCTTTGGAAGCTTTTAAACAGAGGCTGGATGGCCATCTGTCAGGGGTGATTTGAATGCAATATTCCTGCTTCTTGGCAGGGGGTTGGACTGGATGGCCCACGAGGTCTCTTCCAACTCTTTGATTCTATGATTCTATGATTCTATGACACCCCCACGTGACCCCTCCCCCCGGTCCCAACCCCAGGTTGAGAAACACTGGTGTTGGGATAGAAAGATCCTTTCAGCCCCAGAATAAACTTTCAAGAAGACTCGGCGTTCCCCTGCCTCGGAAACTATCAGCGTCTCTGCTGTAAATATTTAAGAACATCCAGCAAAATGTTTAGCCTTTGAATGTCAAAACTATGGAAGGGGGAGGAGGAACTCTCCCCACCGGGCTGACGAACGAAAGCAACTCTTTGGCTTGATGAGACCAGACAGGGCTGCAGGAGGCATTGTGGCCTCAGGTGGCTTTCCTGCAACCAGGCCATTAGTCAATCTGGGCTCAGGCCTTTCTATCAAACCCTCCCTTCCTTTGGGACCACAACTAGCCCTCCGATCATCTTCTTTTGCTGATGCTGGAAAGAAAGGCTGAGTCGGCTCTCTCTTTCCTCCCTGGAGGACCCTCTCCTTCCCATCTCTCTCCTGAAGTGTTCTCCTTCTGCCCTAATTGCGGCTGTCCTCCCATTTCTCTCTCTGTCTCTCTCGATCTGATGGTGCATTAGATGCGCTCAAGCGCCCGCAGAGAGGGAAACATGTTTAGAGAAGCCGAAGACGTGTATGGAAATAAGCAAGCGGCCTCTTCTCCAAGCAATTACCCCTTTCTTTCCCCTTTGGCGCCTGGCAATTGAGTGGCACAGAAAGGTAGGTGCGCAATGGAGGGTCCTGAAATGAGGAGACGAAGAGGGCTCCCCCATCGCTTGCCATCATTTAAGTAGAACTTACTAAGCATTATCCACCACTGCATAAAATCTTGCTTTCGACTATAACCATGGATGACGGCATTTGAATATAAGCATAGCAGACGGCATTCTAATATAACCATAGAAGACGCCATCCGAATATTATCATAGAATCATAGAATCATAGAATCAAAGAGTTGGAAGAGACCTCATGGGCCATCCAGTCCAACCCCCTGCCAAGAAGCAGGAATATTGCATTCAAATCACCCCTGACAAATGGCCATCCAGCCTCTGCTTAAAAGCTTCCAAAGAAGGAGCCTCCACCACACTCCGGGGCAGAGAGTTCCACTGCTGAACGGCTCTCACAGTCAGGAAGTTCTTCCTCATGTTCAGATGGAATCTCCTCTCTTGTAGTTTGAAGCCATTGTTCTGCGTCCTAGTCTCCAAGGAAGCAGAAAACAAGCTTGCTCCCTCCTCCCTGTGGCTTCCTCTCACATATTTATACATGGCTATCATATCTCCTCTCAGCCTTCTCTTCTTCAGGCTAAACATGCCCAGTTCCCTAAGCCGCTCCTCATAGGGCTTGTTCTCCAGACCCTTGATCATTTTAGTCGCCCTCCTCTGGACACATTCCAGCTTGTCAATATCTCTCTTGAATTGAAGACGGCATTTGGATTTTTTATTTATCATGTCAGAAGCGAATTGTGAATACAGTTATAATATATTCAAAAACATAAACAAAGTTAAAAACTTGGCATGATACTAAATGTCCTTTGGCCAGAGGATGGCCACTTGGAGTGCCTCTTCTGTCGCTGTGAGAAGGTCCTCCATTTTGCATGTGGCAGGGCTCAGACTGCATTGTAGTAGGTGGTCTGTGGTTTGCTCTTCTCCACATTCATATGTTGTGGACTTTGCTTTGTAGCCCCATTTCTTAAGGGTGGCTCTGCATCTCGTGGTGCCAGAATGCAGTCTGTTCAGCACCTTACAAGTCACCCCGTATTCTGTGTGCCCAGGAGGGAGTTTCTCATTTGGTTTCAGCCATGGATTGAGGTTTTGCAAGATACTCCACTTTGGCAGGAAAAACGAAATGCAAAGATACAGAATGGGGGACGATGCCTGGCTAGAGAGCAGTACGTGTGAAAAAGATCTTGGAGTCCTCGTGGACAACAAGTTAAACATGAGCCAACAATGTGATATGGTGGCAAAAAAAAGCCAATGGGATTTTGGCCTGCATCAATAGGAGCATAGTGTCTAGATCTAGGGAAGTAATGCTACCCCTCTATTCTGCTCTGGTTAGACCACACCTGGAATATTGTGTCCAATTCTGGGCACCACAATTCAAGAGAGATATTGACAAGCTGGAATGTGTCCAGAGGAGAGCGACTAAAATGATAAAAGGTCTGGAGAACAAGCCCTATGAGGAGCGGCTTAAGGAGCTGGGCATGTTTAGCCTGAAGAAGAGAAGGCTGAGAGGAGGCATGATAGCCATGTATAAATATGTGAGAGGAAGCCACAGAGAGGAGGGAGCAAGCTTGTTTTCTGCTTCCCTGGAGACTAGGACGCGGAACAATGGCTTCAAACTACAAGAGAGGAGATTCCATCTGAACATGAGGAAGAACTTCCTGACTGTGAGAGCTGTTCAGCAGTGGAACTCTCTGCCCCGGAGTGTGGTGGAGGCTCCTTCTTTGGAAGCTTTTAAACAGGCTGGATGGCCATCTGTCAGGGGTGATTTGAATGCAATATTCCTGCTTCTTGGCAGGGGGTTGGACTGGATGGCCCATGAGGTCTCTTTCAACTCTTTGATTCTATGATTCTATGATTCTATGATTGGGTTTTAAACTGCCACTTTTGGACTCTCGCTTGCTGAGGTATTCCTGCAAGTGTCTCTGTAGATCTTAGAAAACTATTTCTTGATGTAAGGCATTGGCTCATCACAGATCCATTAAAAGACAATAGATTGGCATCCTTTGCAGGATGGAATTCCCAGACTCAGGATTCCCCAAGGCATGTAATCCATTAATCCATTCACCAGCCCATTGTTTCTTCTTCTTCCCGCCTCCCTTCTCCTGATTCGCTAGAGCACTGAGGTGGTAGGAGCTCTCCCATTGGTTCCTGCGCAGAGGAGGAGCTCTGTGATTGGCCCTGATGCGGGGGCGGGCGACCAAGCCTCCTCCCAGCTGTTATCGCATCAGCCAATTATCTGCAAGCCGGGCGGAGGGCGGGAATTTTGAAACTTCTAAACCTGTAAACCCTATAAAAATGTCTCTGATCTCTGTACTGGCATGCTTTGTAGGCGAATGATTGCTACATTGCATCCTTTTCAGCTGAATCGCTAATAAAAACACCTTGGTGTTGCTTCTTCAACTTTGGTGAGGTTTATTTGGATTTTTAAGGAAATAAAAGTTGCTGAAATCAGGCTTCTCTTAGCTCGCCAAAGTAGCGATCCCTCTTTGGTGGGGTCTCAGGGTCCCTTCTCCTGGGGACGACCCTCCTAAAGTTCCTATCAACTTCAGAAGGAAAGAAGGAAGGAAAAAGAGGGGATGAAAAGGGGAGCGAGGGAAGGAAAGGAAGTTGGTTTTTTTTTACCAGCTTGGGTACCCGCCATTGTCCGGGTTATTTGAAAAAGTCTTAGGGTAAACTACAACTCCCACTATGGTGAGTCAGTCCCCTCAAACCCTCCAGTAGATTGAGTTAGTCATAGAGGTTCTATGCCAAGTTGGGTCCAGGTCCAACATTGGTGGAAGTTGAGGATGAACTACAACTCCCAGAAAGGAAGGTCGGTTCCCCCCAAACCCCTCCAGTAGTCAAATTTTGGCTTATCATGTGTGTCAAGTTTGGTCCAGATCTATCAGTGTTTGGGTTCACAGTGCTCTCTGGATGTAGGTGAACTACAACTCCCCCCACCTCCCCAAATCAAGATGAATTTCACCAAAGACCTCTAGTATTTTTGCTGGTCATAGAATCATAGAATTATAGAGTTGGAAGAGACCTCATGGGCCATCCAGTCCAACCCCATGCCAAGAAGCAAGAAAATGGGGGCTCTGTGTCCCAAGTTTGGTCCAATTCAATCATAAATGAAGTTCAGAGTGCTCACTGATTGCAGGTGAACTATAAATTCCAGTACCTGCAACTCCAAAATGTCCTGGCCAATTCCCCTCAAAACCCACCAGTATTCAAATTTGGGCATATTGGTTATGCATGCCAAGTTTGATCCAGATCCATCACTGTTTGGGTTCATAGTGCACTCTGAATATAGTTGAATTACAACTCCTATAAATCCCTCCAAAGACCTCCAGTATGTTTTGTTGGTCACGGGGCTCCTGTGTGCCAAGTTACTTCCAGGTCCATTGTTGGTGGAGTTCAGAGTGCTCTAAGATTGCAGGTGAGCTATACATCCCAGGACCTACAATTCCTATAAATCATGGTGAATTCTCCCCAAACCTCTCTAGTATGTTCAGTTGCTGATCAATTCCTCTGTTTGCTGTGTGCCATATAAAAAAAAATAGGAAAGGGTTAAGGGAGAGTCAGTGGGTGGGGTCATGCAAATTTCACACCGATGGAGAGAGTAAGAAACACTAAGATATCTGTGGTGGAGGAAACACATACAATCTAGGATGGAATTGTCCCCGTATGAAAGTCTTCACTTGGGTGGTGGGCAGGATGGTGTTTGTGAAGGACATTGGCAGGGCTCTTGGACATGTTCATGGTGCTCAATATAACCTGAGGGAGGGCCTTTGGTGTCTCCTGAGTAATGGGAGCTAGAGCTATTTGTAGAGGCAAGAGCTTGTCTGTGTAAGTGTACACCCCAGCCATATACACACATATAGTAGAGTCTTGCTTATCCAACATAAATGGGCCAGCATAGCATTGGATAAGCGAAAATGTTGGATAATAAGGAGGGATTAAGAAAAAGCCTATTAAACTTCAAATTACGTTATGATTTTACAAATTAAGCACCAAAACATCATATTTTACAAGAAATCGACAGAAAAAGCAGTTCAATACACAGTAATGTCATGTAGCAATTCCTGTATTTACAAATTTAGCACCAAAACATCGCAATATTTTGATCTGGGCAGGAAGCAGACAGCGCCGGATGAGCAAAGGTTGGATAAGTGAAACTCTACTGTATATATTTTCACGTTTATTATGTGCATAGATAGATTGTAATACGTATGGTCGATTTGTATTGCTTTAAAATGTTGTGACCCGCTATGGGTCTTGTTTATTAATTATTATTAATTATTAATTATTATTTTATGTTTTATTTTTTTGTCGTGTCAGGAGTGACTTGAGAAACTGCAAGTCGCTTCTGGTGTGAGAGAATTGGCCGTCTGCAAGGACGTTGCCCAGGGGACGCCTGGGTGATTCGATGTTTTATCATCCTTGTGGGAGGCTTCTCTCATGTCCCCGCATGAGGAGCTGGAGCTGATAGAGGGAGCTCATCTGCCTCTCCCTGGATTCGAACCTGCAATCAATGAGGACTCTGAACTCCATTTATGATTGAATTGGACCAAACTTGGGACACAGAGCCCCCATTTTCTTGCTTCTTGGCACGGGGTTGGACTGGATGGCTCACGAGGTCTCTTCCAACTCTATGATTGCAGGTGAACTATAAATTCCAGTACCTGCAACTCCAAAATGTCCTGGCCAATTCCCCTCAAAACCCACCAGTATTCAAATTTGGGCATATTGGTTATGCATATTGGTTATGCATGCCAAGTTTGATCCAGATCCATTATTATAAAGGAAAGCAGGAGGAGGAAGGGGGAGATAGAAAAAGGAAGAGGAAGGAAGGAAGGGAAAGGAAATGCAAAGGGAAAGGGAAGGAAAAAGAAAGAACAGGTGGAAAAGGGGAAGATAAAGATGCACCTTCAACCCACAGCCAGCAGTACAAAGACAGGCCTGGGGTCTTCCTCCCAGAGTGTAAAATTATTTGTCAGACATCTTTCTTTTCCTACAAGGGAAAAAGAAGATACAAGGCAGAGAAAGGGAAGAAAGGAGACGGCGGAGATCCCTCCGGGGCAATTAACACCTCTGTGTGGATCAGTGCAATTCAATACTAATAAGGAAAAAAAATTAAAGGAAGGAAAGGAGAAGCAGCTAATCTGGAAGTGCTCACTTGGGAGCCACAGAGAAAACCAGAACTGGGGTTTAATTGGCAATTTGTGCCTTTTTCCAATAGAACTTCGTTGCTCCCAAGGTGTGTTTGGACTGCCCTTTGTCGGAAAATCATCAGAAAAAATATCCTCTTTTGCAAAGCCAGGGAATTGAGGTCCCAAATTGATGATAAAACCCTGATTTTTTTCTTGAGTCCACTTGGTAGAATTAATGCAGTTTGATACCACTTTAACTGCCAGGACTTGGTGCTATGAAACAAAGGGGGTTGGACTAGATCAGTGCTGGGATTTATAGTTCACCTGCAGTCAAAGAGCATTCTGAATCCCACCAATGATAGGATTGGGCCAAACTTCACACACAGAACCCCCCTGCCTTTTCCGGCCCCAATTCAAGGTGCAGGTGCTTACCTACAAAGCCCTAAACGGTTTGGGACCCGCCTACCTCCGTGACCGCATTTCAGTGTACGAACCCACACAATTATTATTATTATTATTATTATTATTATTATTACTGGTACTTTTACCCCGTCCTTCTCAACCCCCGGAGGGTGACTCAGGGCGGCTTACAAAAAAGGCAGAATTCGATGCCTATACATAATAATACATAGTATACAAAATATAAAAGAACGATATGCAAAATGTAATTAAAACGATTATCACAATAAAACATCAACAACTGGTACCTAAGACATTGTATAAACATCATATAAAAACATCATATAAAAGTCATTCTTATAATCAGCGTTTCGTTTCCAGAGTTCCACATGACCAATCCGTTAGTCATTTCCTAGCCATCAATGGAGTTCTTCTTTATTTACCCACTTGTCCAAATGCCTGGTCCCAGATCCATGTTTTTAGTTTTTTCCTGAAAGAAAGGAGCGTAGTTGCAGATCTGATTTCCCCGGGGAGAGAATTCCATAGGCGGGGGGCCACCACCGAGAAGGCCCTGCTCCCCGTCCCCGCCAATCTCACCTGTGATAGAGGCGGGGTCGAGAGTAGGACCTCCCCAGAAGATCTTAGGCTCCGGGGTGGGACGTAGAGGGAGATCCGTTCGGACAGATACACTGGGCCGGACGATCCCTTCGTTCATCTGGAGAGGCCTTACTTACGATCCCACCGGCATCACAAGCGTGATTGGTGGGGACAAGGGATAGGGCTTTCTCTGTGGTGGCCCCTCATCTCTGGAACTCTCCCCTAAGGACATCAGGCAGGCCCCGTCGCTAGCAATCTTTAGGAGGAGCTTGAAAACATGGATGTTCCAGTGTGCCTTTCCAGAATAAGGAAACTCCTAGCATCATGTCCCAACGCACTTTATCAGAGATTTAGGATATCTGCATACCCACCCTCCTCCAAACACCCCACCTGTCATGCCCAGCACTTTTAATTTTAATTATTACATTTGGCCCGGCCATTGTTTTTAATTGCGTCACTGTTTGTTGTTAATGTTATTGCTTGTTTTTGTTTTATTTTGCTGTATTATTGTTGTTGTTGTTTATTGTATTTTGGGCTCGGCCTCATGTAAGCCGCACCGAGTCCTTCGGGAGATGGTAGCGGGGTACAAATAAAGGTTTATTATGATCTAGGTCCAGGGAAGTAATGCTACCCCTCTATTCTGCCTTGGTTAGACCACACCTGGAATATTGTGTCCAATTCTGGGCACCACAATTCAAGAGAGATATTGACAAGCTGGAATGTGTCCAGAGGAGGGCGACTAAAATGATCAAGGGTCTGGAGAACAAGCCCTATGAGGAGCGGCTTAAGGAGCTGGGCATGTTTAGCCTGAAGAAGAGAAGGCTGAGAGGAGATATGATAGTCATGTATAAATATGTGAGAGGAAACCACAGGGAGGAGGGAGCAAGCTTGTTTTCTGCTTCCCTGGAGACTAGGACGCGGAACAATGGCTTCAAACTACAAGAGAGGAGATTCCACCTGAACATGAGGAAGAACTTCCTGACTGTGAGAGCCGTTCAGCAGTGGAACTCTCTGCCCTGGAGTGTGGTAGAGGCTCCTTCTTTGGAAACTTTTAAACAGAGGCTGGATGGCCATCTGTGATTTGAATGCAATATTCCTGCTTCTTGGCAGGGGGTTGGACTGGATGGCCCATGAGGTCTCTTCCAACTCTTTGATTCTATGATTCTATGATTCTATGATGATGATGATGATGATGATGATGATGATGATGATGATTATTATTATTATTATTATTATGGGACTCACTGGCACAAGCCTCCCTCCAGCCTCACACGCTCTCCCTTGCCCGCACATGCACACCACGTTGCCATGCTCGAGCACACCTGCTCTCCCCTCCCTGGAGTCTCAGCCCTTCCCTTGGCCGAGAGGCCAGCCAATCAGAAGAGAGGAGGCCTTTTAGTGGGAGGATTCGCCGTCTGTTTCCAAAAAGGAAGAGAAGAACAGGCGGAGAGATCTTCCGCCTTCTCTGCCAACTGGGTTCTCTTCCGTCTTCCAGGAGATTGGTTTGCATTGCCCCTTAGTTGCATGAAATAGCATTTATTTATTTACTATGCTTCTATACTGCCATTCTCAGCACGAGGGCGACTCATGGCGATTTACAAAATGGCACAATTTGATGCCCACAACAGTACAAACATAATTTAAACATTAAAAACATTTAACACAGGTAAAAAATTCATTGCAACTAACATCAGTAACACAATAAAAACCATAAGTCCTCCGCATTTCATTACCAGTCATTATCCAGTCATTATCCAACCCTATACGGTTCCGGCCCAGCGTATCTGTCCGAACGTATCTCCCTCTACGTCCCGCCTCGGAGTTTAAGATATTCTGGGGAGGCCCTGCTCTCAGCCCCACCTCTATCACAAGTGAGATTGGTGGGGACGAGGAGCAGGGCCTTCTCGGTGGTGGCCCCTCACCTGTGGAATTCACTCCCCAGGGAAATTAGGTCATCGACATCCCTCCTCTCATTTAGAAGGAAATTAAAAACATGGATATGGGACCAGGCTTTTGGGTAATCTGGCAGATGGACAAAGGACAATTGACGACCAGAATTGATAGGATTTGACAATGTGGAATGAATTTACGGACTCTGAGCTGGCTAACGTTGAGCATTAGATTGGTTTTATTGATTATGAAGTAGAATCATAGAATCATAGAATCAAAGAGTTGGAAGAGACCTCATGGGCCATCTAGTCCAACCCCCTGCCAAGAAGCAGGAATATTGCATTCAAATCACCCCTGACAAATGGCCATCCAGCCTCTGCTTAAAAGCTTCCAAAGAAGGAGCCTCCACCACACTCCGGGGCAGAGAGTTCCACTGCTGAACGGCTCTCACAGTCAGGAAGTTCTTCCTCATGTTCAGATGGAACCTCCTCTCTTATAGTTTGAAGCCATTGTTCCGCATCCTAGTCTCCAAGGAAGCAGAAAACAGGCTTGCTCCCTCTTCCCTGTGGCTTCCTCTCACATATTTATACATGGCTATCATATCTCCTCTCAGCCTTTTCTTCTTCAGGCTAAACATGCCCAGCTCCTTAAGCCGCTCCTCATAGGGCTTGTTCTCCAGACCCTTGACCATTTTAGTCGCCCTCCTCTGGACACATTCCAGCTTGTCAATATCTCTCTTGAATTGTGGTGCCCAGAATTGGACACAATATTCCAGATGTGGTCTAACCAAAGCAGAATAGAGGGGTAGCATGACTTCCCTAGATCTAGACACTATGCTCCTATTGATGCAGGCCAAAATCCCATTGGCTTTTTTGCTGCCACATCACATTGTTGGCTCATGTTTAACTTGTTGTGCTAGCATCGAATTGTGCCTTTTGTAAGCCGCCCTGAGTCCCCCCTTGGGGGTTGAGAAGGGCGGGGTAGAAATGCACGAAATAAATAAATAAATAAATGTTGTCCAACTGTTCCAAGATCAGAGTTTAATAGCTACACTGCGTTTGGGAAGGCCTGCTCATATAGCCAGGTTTTAACTTTTTTGAGAAACGTTAAAAGGGTGGGGGCTGATCTAATGTCCCTGGGGAGGGCATTCCACAACCAAGGGGCCACCGCTGAGAAGGCCCTATCCCTCGTCCCTGCCAATCGAACCTGTGAAGATGGCAGGGCCGAGAGCAGGGCCTCCCCAGAAGATCTTAAATTCCTAGAGGGTTTGTAAGGAGAGAAACGTTCGGACAGGTAAGCAGGGCCAGAACCGTTTAGGGCAGTGTTTCTCAACCTTCCTAATACCGCGACCCCTTAATACAATTACTCATGTTGTGGTGACCCCCAACCATAAAATTATTTTCATAACTGTAATTTTGCTACTATTATGAATCGTAATGTAAATATCTGATATGCAGGGTGTATTTTCAGTCACTGTAAATCCCAGCAACTACAACTCCCAAATGACAAAATCAATCCCTCCCACACCCACTAGTATTCAAATTTGGCAAAAATACCCAATAAGACAAAATGTGAATATTGGTGGCGTTGCGGGGGGGGGGGGGGGTGTTGATTTTGTCATTTGGGAGTTGTAGTTGCTGGAATTTATAGTTCACATACAATCAAAGAGCACTCAGAACTCCACTAACGATGGGATTGAACCAAACTTGGCACACAGAACTCCCATGGCCAACACCAAACACTGGAAGGGTTTGGTGGGCATTGATCTTGAGTTTTGAAGTTGTAGTTCACCTACATCCAGAGAGCGCTGTGGATTCAAACAATGATGGATCTGTATCAACCTTGGCATGAATACTCAATATGCCCAAATGTGAACACTGGTGGAATTTGGGGGAAATAGACCTTGTCATTTGGGAGTTCCAGTCACTGAGATTTATAGTTCACCAAAGAGCATTCTGAATCCCACCAATGACAGAATTGGGCCAAACTTCTCACACAGAACCCCTATGAACAACAGAACATACTATGTTTTCTGATGGTCTTTGGCGACCCCTCTGACACCCCCTGGCGACCCCCAGGTTGAGAAACGCTGGTTTAGGGCATCCTTTTGCATTTCCCCCAGGGTTGCTACAGTCTCAGCAGCACCCTGAAAGTTAACCCCTTAACAGGGGCTTAAAGCCAGCCTGCAAAGCCTTTTGCTGTTATTGGCTTTAAAAAGTATCTTTTGGTCTAGAGACCGCCCTTTTTCCTGGGGATGAGATCTCCATTTTGGAAAAAAAAAGCTCTCCTGCCTTCTTCAGTTTAGAAAAAGCCTCAGATGTGTTTGTGGTCAAGCTAGGCAGCTCGGACAGGCCATTGTGAGTATTTACCCTCTTGCCTTTGAAACTGGTGCTGAGCTTAGATAGGGCAAGACCCATTCTTTCTAAAAATAGCAGCTCAGCACTAGGGGAGAGAATATCCCAGGATTTCTCTGCCATTGGGAGAGGCTCTATTACTTCATCCCCAAGCTAGCTTTGAGCTTAGATAGGGAAAGACCTGCTCTTTCTTATAATAACAGCTCAGGGCTAGGGTAAAGGATCCCAGGATTTTTCTACCATTGGGGGAAGTTAACTCAGCAGCTGAAGGAAAAAGTAAGGAAAGAACAGCTCCATGATTTCACAAGTTGACTGTTTGTGTTTGTAACTTCAACAAGCTGTGCCAAGTCTGCCAAGGACTTTGAGAAATAAATATTCTGTTTGATGTTCAAATCTGGAGTGGCCTCAGTTGCTGGGAATCCTAAGTTTCTAAGTAAGGCACTTGAAGTTCAAAGAGAGAAGCACATCTTAATTTTAACTTTATAGTGTCTGGGTGTGACGGCACAGGTTCCTAAAACCATCAGAAACATGTGTTTTCTGATAGTCTTTGGTGACCCCTCTGAAACCCCCTCCCATACTCCAGAATGACAAACACTGGACTAGATGACCCTTGGAGGTCCCTTCCAGCTCTAGGGTTCCATGAGAAACCGCTTTTTTCAAAATGTCACACTGAATGATCTTAGAATTCATTTGCAATAAGGAGATGGGAAATGCCGTAACACTGAACCCGAGAAGCCTGATTATGAATGAACTCTAAGGTCATTGGCTGGGACGTTTTGTTGAAGCGGTTTCTCGCCTCTTTCCCCCATTCTGCTGCAAAAGGCACGAAAACACAGCTCCATCTTGTTAAAAGGAAACATATATGCTATGTATATATTATGTGTCTTCAAGTCGACTTACAGCATCCCTACACACTTTTCATTAAAGTTTCTTAGACAAGAAATAATAGTAACAACAACATGGTTTAACATTTACACAAATGACCAGCCATTGCCAGAAGACCCCTGCGAAGGGACGATTGTGAGATCACCGCTCAAGCAGGGAGCGTTGAAGTGGTTGAACAGAAGCTCTCCAAGGATTTAGGTCCTCTCACTGCCTATTATTATTATTATTGACACAAAAGCACAGTATGTCACAGCAAATGAGATCTATATGCTGGATATCATATCAAAAAATCACAAGTCGAACACTTCCCAAGCGTCTAGGATTGTGCGATGTATTTTCGAATGATGCGCGCAGATCCAAGTCAGGTGGCCTTTTGCAGTTGACAGATCATGATTTTGTTGATGTTTATTGTTTCCAAATGCTGGCTGAGATCTTTTGGCACAGCACCCAGTGTGCCAATGACCACTGGGACCACTTGTACTGGTTTATGCCAGAGCCTTTGCAGTTCGATTTTGAGGTCTTGATAGCAGCTGAGTTCATTTTCCAGTCCCAATTCAAGGTGCAGGTTCTTACTTACAAAGCCCTGAATGGTTTGGGACCCGCCTACCTGCGTAACCGCATTTCTGTGTATGAACCCACACGATCTCTTCGATCATCTGGAGAGGCCCTGCTCGCGCTCCCACCTCCTTTGCAGGTGCGATTGGTGGGGCCGAGGGAGAGGGCCTTCTCGGTGGTGGCCCCCCCGACTCTGGAACTCACTTTCCAAGGACATCAGACATGCCCCAACTCTTGCAGTCTTTAGGAGGAGCCTGAAAACATGGTTGTTCCAGTGTGCCTTCCCATGGATTTCTTTGCGTGGTTTTTTTTTTCTGTTTCTGCCACATTTCTGGACTTCACTCTCCTCAAGGATTCACTCTCTACCCATGAATTTTCTTCAAAGACGACTTATGAATTCATGTTGTATCATGATATCGTTTGCTTTTTATCATTGTTATTATTAATTCCTCCGAAGTCACCATCTAATCCCTCCCGACAGATGGCCATTCAGCCTCTGCTTATTTTGAGCAGCCTGGCTAGAGAAGACAATTATGCTGGGGAAAGTGGAAGGCAAAAGGAAGAGGGGCCGACCAAGGGCAAGATGGATGGATGGCATCCTTGAAGTGACTGGACTGACCTTGAGGGAGCTGGGGGTGGTAACGGCCGACAGGGAGCTCTGGCGTGGGCTGGTCCATGGGGTCACGAGGAGTCGGAGACGACTGAACGAATGAACAACAACAATTATTAATTCCTCCGAAGTCACCATCTAATCCCTCCCGACAGATGGCCATTCAGCCTCTGCTTATTTTGAGCAGCCTGGCTGGTGCTGTGCAAAATAGGGCCAACGCCACAATAGAATAAGGGACTCTTAGAAGGGACCCCCAAAGGCATCTAGTTTCTGATGACAAAGCTCAATTGGCATCTAGTTTCTAGTTTCTGATGTCAAAGTGAAAGCTCAATCTGTGGTGGCCCCTTGGCTATGGAATTCCCTCCCGAATGAAATTAGATCTGCCCCCTCCCTCCTGACCTTTAGGAAGCGAGTGAAAACCTGGCTGTGGAATGAAGCTTTTGCGGAATCATGTCTGAGACTGGCAATCGACCAGAGTTACTGACCACAGTATATGGACTGAATATACGGACTGAGTTGGACACGATTTTATCTTGGCGAACGGCTTTTTTTTGTAATTTATCCTATACTAGCTTGGGGACCCGGCGCTGCCCGGGTTATTAGAGAAAGTGGGTAACGGCGGTTCTGTATGCCAAGTTTGGTCTTTATTGGTCATTGGATAACGGCTGCATTGTTTTCAGGAAGTGAGTGAAGGAACTTGAAGTCCCATCATCCATGGTCCACCCTCCTCCAAACAGCAGCAGGATATAGAGTGGGTCATGGGGGCTCTGTGTGCCAAATTTGGTCTTTATCAGTCATTGGATGAGGGTGGCAGTGGTTTCAGTAAGTGAGTGAAGGTACTGCAAGTCCCATCATCCACCTCCAAATTTTTCCAAACGACACCAGGACGTAAAGTGGGTCATGAGAGGTCTATGTGCCAAGTTTGGTCTTGATCAGTCATTGCATGAGGTTCGCAGAGGTCTCAGAATGTGAGTGAAGGTACTGAAAGTCCCATCATCCATGATCAACCCTCCTCCAAAACTGCAGCAATATGTAGAGTGGGTCATGGGGGCTCTGTGTGCCAAGTTTGGTCTTGATTGGTCATTAGATGTGGGTTGCAGCAGTCTTGAGGAGTGGAGGTACTTGAAGTCCCATCATCCATGGTCTGTCCTCCTCGAAAGTGCACCAGGATGTAGAGTGGGTTATGGGGGCTTTGTGTGCCAATTTGGCCTTGATTGGTCATTGGATGAGGGTCGCAGTGGTTTCAGTAATTGAGTAAAGATACTGCAAGTCCCATCATCCATGGTCCATCCCCCTTAGAACTGCATCAGGATGTAGAGTGGGCCATGAGCACTCTGTGTGCCAAATATGGGCCTGGTCTGTGATTTGTAGGGGCTACAATGTTCTGTGGAAAGTGAATAGGGTGAAGGTACTGCAAATCCCATCATTAGTGGCCCATCTTGCCCTCAACTGCACTGGAAGTCCCATCATCCATCATCCGTCCTTCTCCAAACAGCATCGGGATGTAGAGTGGGTCAAGGGAGCTCTGTGTGCTAAGTTTGGTCTTGATCGGACATTTGATGAGGGTTGCAGCAGTCTTGAGAAGGGAGTGGAGGTACTTGAAGTCCCATCATCCATGGTCTGTCCTCCTCGAAAGTGCACCAGGATGTAGAGTGGGTCATGGGGACTCTATGTGCCAAGTTTGGTCTTGATCAGTCATTGGCAAGGGTCTCAGTGGTCTCAGGAAGTGAGTGAAGTGACTGCAAGTCCCATCATCCATTGTCAAATTCTTCCAATCCGCACCAGGATGTAGAGTGGGTCATGCGGGCTCTCTGTGTAAATTGTGGTCCTGAGCCATCATTGTTGGTAGTTGTAATGGTCTTAGAAGGATCGTCCATGGTGCATCCTCCTCCAAACTGCACCAGGATGTAGAGTGTGTCATGGAGACTCAGTGTGCCAAGTTTGGTCTTTATCAGGAATTGGATGAGGGTTGCAGTGGTTTCAAGAATTGAGCAAAGGTACTGCAAGTCCCATAATCCATGGTCCATCCCCAGCCAAACCACACCAGGCGTAAAGTGGGTCATGAGAGGTCTATGTGCCAAGTTTGGTCCTGATCAGTCATTGGATGAGGTTAACAGCGGTCTCAGAATGTGAGTGATGGTACTGCAAGTCCCATCATCCATGGTTCATACTCCTCCAAACTGCAGAAGGATGTCAAGTGGGTGATGGGGGCTCTGTGTGCCAAATTTGGTCTATATTGATAATTTTCTGACTGAGCCCCTGGCCTTTTCCTTTCCTCTCTTTCTCATCTCGGAATCTTGGAATTGGGGCTGGCCAATCAGAGACGATATGCAAATTTCCTTCTCATGTCCCCGTTTCTGCCATGAACTCTTTTCTCCACCAGGGGCTCCTATTGAAGCTGGCCAATCAGAGACCATATGCAAATAGCACCACAGCGGTAGCCAATCAGAACGCTGGCACATACTCCTCCCGCCACACTTTTGTCCTCCGCATACAAGTTTTGACTTTTATTATATACATAGATAGATGTATTTGTTAATTTAATGTTGATGTATGATGTTTTAGATTTTTAGTGTTAGCATTGAATCTTTGCTGTCAGCCGGTCAGAGGTAGAAAAGATCGGGATATAAAAGTTTTAAATAAATATAAATAAATAAATAGTGCAAAATCCACAGACTCCGTTTTCAGGATATGTATTTCCTGTGGATAAAAAGACGCATCTAAGATGTCAACCCAAATGGTTCAGCACTAACCTGAAAAGTCATCTCATGGGAGGGGAGGGGAGCCCACAAATTTCCACCATTCCTGATTTTTTTTATTTATTTATTTTTTGCCCCAAGGTAGTCCATTCCACTGTATGGAAATCTCCATAACATTTTGGAAAATGGCATCCACAACATTTTAGGAAAACCAGGAATCTTTTCAAAAGGCAAGACTGAAGTCGAGCATGCCCCGTCCCCCCCAACAAGGGATGGTAACTTATAGTTCTGCAAAGGGCAAGGGTACCAGACTGCACAAAGTCTTGGTCAATTTGCCAAGACACTAACAACAAGGACCCCATGAGGCCTTCAGGGAAGAGCCTGGCCTTGGAGTCCCAGTCCTTGGTGGGAGTTATCGTTTCCCAAGGACCAAAGACTAGCTCAATCTTGGTGCTGCAGGAATCCATCCCTTGGCTCAATGGAAATCACCAAGCTCCCTTTATGACTGTTGGCTCTAATGAACTCATTTTCACATATGAACTTCCCCAGTATGAACCATGGATACATGTTTTATTAAAATTATTATTTTAATCAATTTCTCTGGCGGGTGGAGGGAGGGAGAGGGTGCTTGCTATGAATTTCTTGTGATTCCTATATTTTCCCATGTATTCTTTTCCTATAAAAATGTCTATGATCTTTGTAACCACATGCTCTGTAGGCGAATGATTGCTACATTGCATCCTTTTCAGCTGAATCGCTAATAAAACACCTCAGTGCCGCTTCTTCAACTTTGGTGAGATTTATTTGGAATGTTTAAAGAAATAAAAGTTGCTGAAATCAGGCTTCTCCTAGCTCGCCAAAGTAGCGATCCCTCTTTGGTGGGGTCTCAGGGTCCCTCCTCCTGGGGAAGACCTTCCTAAAGTTCCTATCGACTCCAAGACCTTGTGAGAAATCATAACATTTTGTAAATTATGATCTTCCCAAGAAGAGTCAAAAACTCTTTTCATTAGTGGTAAATATCCACTAGCATTCATGCAAGACAATTAGGTTACTCAGTTGTTAAACTGATATGCCTAGATATAATTTTGAACTGTTAGGGACAAAGATATGCCAATGCACAAAAAAAAATCTATATCTGTCTATACACATAATAAAAGTGAAAATATGTATGTGTATGTGAATGGGATGTCCCCTTACACAGACAAGCTCCTGCCTCCACAATCAGCTATAGCCCCCACTGCTCAGGAAACACCAAATAACAGCACCAAAATAACAACAGCATTGATTTTGTCATTTGTGAGTTGTAGTTGCTGGGATTTATAGTTCACCTACAAAAAAGAGCATTCTGAACTCCACCAATGATGAAATTGAACCAAACTTGGGAAACAGACCTCCCATGACCAACACAAAATACTGGAAGGGTTTGGTGGGCATTGACCTCAAGTTTGGGAGTTGTAGTTCACCTGCATCCAGAGAGCACTGTGAACTCAAACAATGATGGATCTGGACCAAACTTGGCATGAATACTCAATATGCCCTAATGTGAACACTTGTGGAGTTTGGGAAAAATAGACCTTGACATTTGGGAATTGTAGTTGCTAGGATTTATAGTCCCCTACATTCAAAGAGCATTCTGAACCCTACCAACAATAGAATTGGGCCAAATTTCCCACACAGAACCCCCACGCCTTGAATGGACTCACTGGCGAGAGCCTCCCTCCAACCTCTCACGCTCTTCCTCATCCGCACATGCGCACCATGCTGCCATGCACCAAGCAGGCTTGTTCCCCTCCCTGCTTGGAGTCTCAGAAACAGCTCTCGCCTTGGCTGAGAGGCCGGCCAATCACAGTGGAGGAGGGCTTTTGGTGGGAGGATTCATTATTTGATTCCAAAAGGAAAAGAAGGACAGGCAGAGAGATTTTCAGCCTTCTCTGTCAAACTGGTTCTTAAGATCATCAGAAATACATGTTTCCTGATGGTCTTTGGTGGCCCCTCTGAAACCCCCTTGTGGCACCCCCAGGGGTCCTGACCCCCAGGTTGAGAAACGCTGGTTTAAAGCATCTCTCCATTCTGAAAGTCTAACAGAGTCTCTGTCTAGTGTGAAAGTCCAATGGAGTCTAATGGCTTCTGCCTTTACTGGCATTTGAAAGCATACTGTTTCAAAAATGGAGTCTGAGTCCTGAATAGTCCCAGATCTGATCACACAGTCTGCAGCCCCTCCCATAACATAGTTAAGGAAAACTGCATACCAGTACACGCATATGCAATACAGTAAGCAATCTGAATTATATACATAACAGATAATTAGTATAGGAGGCTTGTAGAAGGTGGCTATTTCCAACACAAGCGGCTCTTAGAGCCTAATATCTGCATTCGCTTTGAACCGTGGTGGCCTACCTGGTCTGGCTGGTTTGTCACCTCCTCGTCCAGCAGCGCCTTACTCTTGTTGAGGTCTGCGGCATCCACTTTGATGAGCCGGTGTTTGGGCGAGCCATACTTCCCCTCCGAAGGGACGCTGGGGGGTGGCTTGTTGGGGGAGCCCCCAGGGTCAGCCTCAGGTTTCCCCTCGCCATCTTCATAGGGGTCTTCGAAGTCCAAGCTCTTCTGGGCCCGGTAGGCTTTGAGGATCTCGCTCTCGCTGTAGTCCGGCTTGGGGGGCTGTGGGGGAGGCCGCCGGCCCCCAAAGCTCAGGTAGTCCTTCAGCCACTTGGCCATTGATGCCCTGGATCCGAGGGTCAAGAGAGGCCGGAGGGAAAGGGGCGTCTCAGGCCGGGAGAGCAGTCCCAATGGGCTTTGTATTCCAAGTTAAGAGGAGCCTGCCTTCTCCTCCGCGAACCCTGCCATAAAGAGAAAAGGGTTGTATGCTGTATGTGTTAAATGTGTTTGTTAAAGATTTTGATACGACCAATGGGCTAATCGATAAACATATGTATGTATGTATATGGTTGAAATGATTATATATCCCATAATAGATTCCACTTGAGGGGGAATAATCCAACTGTCCGATGGCAGAATCATTGAATTGGAAGAGACCTCATGGGCCATCCAGTCCAACCCCCTGCCAAGAAGCAGGAAAATCACATTCA
Source organism: Anolis sagrei (assembly GCF_037176765.1). Taxonomy (NCBI): domain Eukaryota; kingdom Metazoa; phylum Chordata; class Lepidosauria; order Squamata; family Anolidae; genus Anolis; species Anolis sagrei. Next base: position 55,985,256 of record NC_090034.1, on the reverse strand, counting down.
AAACACCCCTGACAGATGACCATTCAGCCTCTGTTTCAAAGCCGCCAAAGGAGGCAGAATGTGAAAGGAATGATTAGGATGAGGACAAGGTTAGATGTCATGATGGTGATAATTCAAGCCCTGGCAGATCGTGCACAAAGAGTCTGCGAAGCCAACTTCCTCCAAGGTGAACTGAACCACCTCTCTGGACCAATGGAGACTCCACCACAGACATCAGAAGAGCTGCAAGGCCAAGAGCAAGACATGAGAGTCAAGACAAAGATCCACTCAGAGGAAAAGGTTCTTGCCATACATCCAGGGGCGGCTCAAAGCAGTATGCAAGGTAAGCATTTGCTTACCACTCCAATCCCTGGGGGGCGCTCTTGGGGCAGCCTTCCTGCTCCTCTGAGGAAGAGAGAGAGGAAGAGCGCAAGGAGAGAGAGAGAGACTGCCCAGAGGGAGGGGGCAGAGCGAAGGTCATTTGCAGCTCCAGGTCAATCGACCCCTGGAAACAAGTCCTTTCGAAAGTAAAGGGAGTTGCTTTCAAGAAAAGAAGGCAGGGATTGTGGGATTTTAGTCAGCTGAGTCGAAGGAGCCCCAAAGCCCCCTCCCCTAAACTGTACATTCTAGAGTTCCATATTATGGAACCATGAGAGTAAAAAGTGGAATCATCACTCTGTAATTGAGTGGTGTGTCTTGTTACCTTCCCTACTCTTCCACACAACCGTATAACCCAGAATATCAAGACAGATAATCCACAATATCTGCTTTGAACAGGGCTATCTGAGTCCACACTGCCATCAATTCAATGTGGATTTTATACAACTGTACCATATAATCCCAATTGTCAAAGCAGATAATCCACAATATCTGCTTTGAACTGGATCATATGAGGGCCCTCCAGATAGGTCCTATATTCCAGGATCTGATCCCAGGCATTCTGCTTATCTCAGATTATCTGGAAGGGGCCAGAGTCTACAATGACATATAATCCAGTTCAAAGCATATAACCTGGACTTTATATGGCAGTCTAGAAGGGGGGCTAGTTTCTTAGGCTGGATCTACACTGCCCTATGTCCCAGGACCTGATCCCAGATGCTTTGAACTGAATTATATGAATCTCCATTGCCATATAGTCTGGGATAAGAAGGTAATCTGGAATCACATTCTGGGATATAGGACCCTGTAGAAGCAGAAGCAGCATTCGTCTGGATCTACACAACCATATAATTCAGATTATCCAAGCACATAATCCCATGATCTGCTTTGAACTGTATCATATGAGACCACACTGCCAAATAATCTAGTTCAAAGCAGATAATCTGGATGTTATATGGCTGTGTAGTAGAGGCCTCAGGCCACTTCCACACAGCTGTATAAAATCCACATCGAACTGGGTTACCTGGCAGTGTGGGCTCAGATATTCCACTTCAAAGCAGATACTGTGGGTTATATGCCTTGATATTCTGGGTCATATGGCTGTGTAGAAGGGCCCTCAGATAGGGTTGCCTGGTTTTCTATGGGTGAGCAGAGGACAAGTGTTAGGGCCCTATCACACAGTCATATAACCCAGAATATCAAGGCAGAAAATCCCTCCATACCTGCTTTGAACTGGGTTATCTGAGTCCACACTGTCATATATTCCAGTTCAAAGCAGATAATGTGGGATTTTATTCAGCTGGGTGGAAGGGGCCTTGGATGGCATTATGTTCACTATATTACAGGAGACAGGCTGCTTGCCTTTCTGCAATTGTACAGATATTGAGAAAATATTCCAGGGACTGCTGTTTTCTCTAATGGAGAATAATTTATGGGTGAAGACAAGAGGAGCCATGGTTTGGTTTAGGGAGCTGGACTTCTACATTGCCATATAACCCAGATTATCAAATCAGATAATCCACCCTATCTGCTTTGAACTGGATTACATGACTCCCAGCTGCCATATAATCCAGTTCAAAGCAGATAATCTGGATTTTATATGGCAGTGTAGAAGGGGCCGGAGTTGGTTGGATAAACTAGTATCACAGGGCCCTTGCACACAGGCATATAACCCAGAATATCAAGGCAGAAAATCCCACAATATCAGCTTTGAACTAGGATATATGGGGGCCTTCCATACAGCCATATAACCAAGAATATCAAGATAGATCATAGAATCATAGAGTTGGAAGAGACCTCATGGGCCATCCAGTCCAACCACCTGCCAAGAAGCAGGAATATTGCATTCAAAGCACCCCCGACAGATGACCATCCAGCCTCTGTTTAAAAGCTTCCATAGAAGGAGCCTCCACCACACTCCAAGGCAGAGAGTTCCATTGCTGAACAGCTCTCACAGTCAGGAAGTTCTTCCTAATGTTCAGATGGAATCTCCTTTCTTGTAGTTTGAAGCCATTGTTCCGCGTCCTAGTCTCCAGGGAAGCGGAAAACAAGCTTGCTCTCTCCTCCCTATGACTTCCTCTCATGTATTTTTACAAGGCTATCATGTCTCCTCTCAGCCTTCCCTTCTTAAGGCTAAACATGCCCAGCTCTTTAAGCCACACCTCATAGGGCTTGTTCTCCAGACCCTTGATCATTTTAGTCGCCCTCCTCTGGACACATTCCAGCTTGTCAACATCTCCCATCACTTGTGGTGCCCAGAATTGGACACAGTATTCCAGTATTCCAGGTGTAGTCTACCCAAGGCAGAATAGAGCTATAGCATGACTTCCCTGGACCTTGACACTACACCCCTATTGATGCAGGCCAAAATCCCATTGGCTTTTTTTGCCGCCGCATCACATTGTTTAACTTGTTGTCCACGAGGACCCTAACATCTTTTTCACATGTATTGCTCTTGAGCCAGGCGTCCCCCATTCTGAATCTTTGCATTTCGTTTTTTTTCTGCCTAAGTGGAGTATCTTGCATTTGTCACTGTTGAACCTCATTTTGTTAGTTTTGGCCAATCATCTCTCTAATCTGTCAAGATCGTTTTGAATCCTGCTCCTGTCCTCTGGAGTATTGGCTATCCCTCCCAATTTGGTGTCATCTGCAAACTTGATGATCCTGCCTTCTAACCCTTCATCTAAGTCATTAATAAAGATGTTGAACAGGACCGGGCCCAGGACGAACCCTGCGGCACTCCACTCATCACTTCTTTCCAGGATGAAGAGGAAGCATTGGGGAGAATCACCCTCTGGGTTCGTCCATTTAACCAATTACAGATCCACCTCACCGTAGTTTTGCCTAGCCCACATTGGACTACTTTCCTTGGCAGAAGGTCATGGGGGACCTTGTCAAAGGCCTTACTGAAATCCAGATACACTTCATCCACGGCATTCCCTGCATCTACCCAGCTTGAAACTCTATCAAAAAAAGAGATCAGATTAGTCTGGCATGACTTGTTTTTGATAAATCCGTGTTGACTATTAGCGATGACCTCATTTGTTTCTAAGTGTTTGCAGACCACTTTCTTAACAATCTTTTCCAGAATCTTGCCTGGTATCGACATGAGGCTGACTGGATTGTAATTGTTTGGGTCATCCTTTTTTCCCTTCTTGAAGATTGGGACCACATTTGCCCTCCTCCAATCTGCTGGGACTTCTCCCGTTCTCCAAGAACTCTCAAAGTTGATTGCCAATGGTTCCGAAATGACTTCTGCTAGTTCCTTCAATACTCTTGGGTGTAGTTGATCTGGCCCTGAGAACCTGAACTCATTTAGACGGCCAGGTATTCCTGGACGACTTGTTTCCCAATTTGGGGTTGGATGTCCTCTAATCCCTCATTCACTCCATCTTGCTGAGGTTGAAGATGACTTTCTTTTTGTAAAAAGACCGAGGCAAAGAAGGCATTAAGTAGTTCTGCCTTTTCCCTACCCCCTGTCAGCATTGTCCCATCTTCTCCTTGAAGAGGCCCTATCTCCTCCTTGTTCTTCCTTTTTCTACTGACATAAGAAAAGAAGCCCTTTTATTGTTTTTAATGTCGCTGGCAAGCCTGAGCTCATTTTGTGCATTAGCCTTGCGGACCTTTTCCCTACAGGAATTGGCTATTTGTTTGAATTCTTCTTTGGTGATTTCTCCCTTTTTCCACTTCTTATGCACGTCTCTTTTGTGTCTCAGCACATTTAGAAGTTCTTTGGACATCCATTCTGGCTTCTTTGCACTTGTCCTATTTTTTCTCTTTTTTGGCACTGTTTGCAATTGCACCTTGAGTATTTCACTCTTGAAAAACTCCCATCCATCAGTAACTCCCTTGTCTTTTAGTATCTGTGTCCATGGAATGCTGCTCATTATTTCCTTCATTTTTCGGAAGTCAGCTCTCCTAAAATCCAAAATGCGGGTTTGACTTGTCTTGGTTTCAGCCTTCCTTTGTACCTCAAACTACAGGAGAACATGTTCACTTGCCCCTAAGGATCTGACAACTTCAACTGCATTGATCAGGTCCTCCTCATTTGTTAGGATGAGATCGAGAGTAGCCGGCCCCCTTGTTGCCTCTTCTACCTTCTGAACCATGAATTTGTCTGCAAGGCAAGCGAAGAATTTATTGGACTTGGCCGAGTTTGTTTTCCAGCAAATATCGGGATAGTTGAAATCACCCATAACTACTATATCTCTTCTTTGTGCCTGTTTGGTCAACTGTTGGCAGAATACTTTGTCAAGTTCTTCATCCTGGCTTGGAGGTCTGTATTACACGCTTACAACGAGATCTTTTTGAGTCGCAGTTCCCTTTCAAGCTGGTTTCCCGGATTGCAGTCTTGCATCTCTTCTGCAGCGTAACAGTTTTTGACATATAAGGCTACTCCGCCTCCTCTACCCTTTTTTTGGTTTCTGTGGTTATAGGCCTCGATGTCTACAATCCAGTGATAGGAGTCATCCCACCAGGTTTCAGTGATGCCTATGACATCATATTTGTAGTGTTGTGCTAAAAGTTGAAGTTTGTCTTGTTTATTTCCCATGCTCTGTGCATTAGTGTAAAGACATGTGAGCCCCTGAGATCTTTCCCTGAGCTGTTTATTTGGGATTATTGTGCTTTCGGTACTTGGTTGTCATTGTGTTTGTGCAGCCCTCCGTTTAGCGTTCTGGCGATTCCCTGACATTGTGGGTAAATTACTGTTCGCAAGGCTGATGTCCCCCTCCCCCGGTGGACCTAGTTTAAAGTGAGCCTAATGAGGTTTGCGAGTCTGTGAGCAAAAAGGTGCTTTGAAGTGGGTTATCTGAGGGCCCTTCCACACAGCCCTATATCCCAGAATATCAAGGCAGAAAATCCCACAATATCTGCTTTGAACTGGGTCCACACTCAGATAATGTGGGATTTTCTGCCTTGATAGTCTGAGATATAGTGCTGTGTGGAAGGGCCCTGGGTTCACACTGCCATATATCCCAGTTCAAAGCAGAAAATGTGGGATTTTATTCAGCTGTGTCACCTTCTACCTTTTATTTTTCAGTGATTGGTTTGGGGGGGGGGGGTGTCCCAAAATACTGTTTGCTTACACTTGAAAATTACCTAGGGCCGGCCCTGCATATATCAAGGGAACCACCGACCATAGAGGGAAGCTGAGGAAGACACACAACCTACAAACTATCTACAGACCCACTATGGATAATGTGAGGTCTTCTGCCTTGATATACTGGGATATAGGGCTGTGTGGAAGGGCCCTAAGAAAATCCAACAATGCTCTGTTCAGCAAAGGACAAGAAAGATCTCCTCACCTCTGCAGGAGTCTACCATATACAATGCAGCTGTGGAAAGTCTACATTGTTTTATTGGTTCAGTCGCTTCCGACTCTTCGTGACCTCATGGACCAGCCCATGCCAGAGCTCCCTGTCGGCCGTCGCCACCCCCAATTCCTTCAGAGTCAAGCCAGTCACTTCAAGGATACCATCCACCCATCTTGTCCTGTGAAAGCCATCCACTACATGGCTACCAGCCTCCACCCAGTAGACTCAAATCAAGGAAAAGCTTTATGAGAACTACCACTCCTCTTGGTGTCCCCTCAACAACAGCAAGGGTATCCCTCTGGGCAGCTCAACCAGGAAATCCCAACTGGATGCCCCCCCGCGAGGGTCTTCTTCCAGGGGCAAACCAAGAATGGGCAACTTGAAAGTCCCTGAACAGACTCAGAAGTGGAGTGGGCAGATCAAAAGACAACCTGGCAAAATGGCACTACCTAAAATAATCTCACGCCTTGTGTGACTGTGGAGCAGAATAGACAACTCTGCATCTGTATGCTCGTCCATCGTGCCCTGCCTCATGTTCAAAGGAAGAATTGTTGGAGGCTACAGACAATGCCATTGCTGTTGCCCGTTTTTGGTCAAAAGATATTAAGCCGCCTGTGCTCCTTCTATTTTTATCAGTTTTATACTAATTTATGCAATGCTTTTGATACGAAATAAATAAATAAATCTTGCCCTTGGTCGGCCCCTCTTCCTTTTTCCGTCCATTTTCCCAAGCTGGCCACATGACCTTGGAGGTGTCTACGGACAACACCGGCTCTTCGGCTTAGAAATGGAGATGAGCTCCAGCCCCCAGAGTTGGACATGACTAGACTTAATGTCAAGGCAAAACCTTTACCTTTTTATTTAATCCTGGAAGGCTTACTTTTGAGTAAACACACCTAGGTTCACATAGAATATTATTGTTATTGTTATTATTATTATTGATAATAAATAAATAAATGTAATATAATGATGGTGATGGTGATAATAAATAAGGGTAGTAAATAAATGTAATAATAATAATGTCCCATTCAACACTGGAAGGCTTACTTTTGAGTAAGCACCCCTAGGTTCAGAAGCTAATAATAATAATAATAATAATAATAATAATAATAAATCAATAATAATAAAATAATAAAAATAATAATAATAATTGGTGTTTCTGGGAATCAAGAGTTATTTCTCTAACTCTGGACATTATTCCAGATATATAAAGCCCACTTGCCTAGTTTCCAACAGGCCTCACAACTTCGGAGGATGCCTGCCATAGATGTGGGTGAAAGGTCAGGAGAGAATGCTTCTGGAACATGGCCATACAGCCCAGAAAACTCACAGCAACCCAGTGATTCCGGCCATGAAAGCCTTCTACAACACAATAATAATATTATTATCAATAATAATAATATCCCATTCAACCCTGGAAGGCTTACTTTTGAATAATAATAAGTAAATAAATCAAATGATGATGATGATGCATTCAACCTCAGAAGGTTTACTTTAGACTGAATAAATAATACTAGGTTCTGACAGCCAATAGTAGTAGTAATAATAATAATAATAATACTATTAATAATAAGGTCACATTCAACCCTGGAAGTGCATGGCCCTAAGGTACAGACAGCTAGCAATAATAATAATAATAATTATAATAATAAAGAAATAACAATAATATAGAATAATAATAATAAGAAGAATATCCCATTCAATCTTGGAAGGCTAACTTTTGAGCCTTAGTGTCAGACATATAATAATATAATATTAATAATAAATTGTAATAATAAATGATAAAAAATAAATGATAATATTAATCATAATGTAACATTTATTTATTATCATTATTTATTATTGTTATAATTATATTACACTTATTTATTATCATTATCTATTATTACATTACATTTATATGATTTATTATTATTACATTATTATTATAGTACATTTGTTTATTTATTAGCAATAATAATAATAACTCTTGATAATAATAATAATAATAATAATAATAATAAATGCCAACCCTGGAAGGTTTACTTTAGAATAAACATCCTGAACTTCAGACAAGAAATAATGGTAATAGTCATAGTAGTAATAATAATACTAATAATGTCCAAAGGTTTACTTTTGAGTAAACTCTCCTAGCTTCTGACAACAAATAGAAAAATTACTGTTTCCACACATTCTGGGCTTATTTGTTTATACTTTCAATGCTCAATAAATAAACTTCCTTGTAAGGTTCGAGATAAATATATATATAGAGAGGGAGGGAGGGAGTAATACATTTATATATTTGTGTGTATATATATCTATATATATTTCAAAAGCAACTAGAGCAGCTCTTGCTGCAGCCCAGAATCAATACCTTGTGCCTTTCAGCTCCATCTGTCTCTTACAGTCTCCATTTGTTTTCCTCCTGCTTTTGGAAACAAAGTTCCAGCTGTTTGGCCTTTCAGAGGGAGATCCCCCCCAAAAAAGCCATCAGCATCCCTCCAGGAATGGAATTGTTGCGCCTTTGTTTGCCTTGGAAGCAAAAGGAAGAAAAAGCCAATTTATTTCCAGCGTTGATGCGAATCTTGCTGGTTTTCTCCCCTTTGAATGGGAGAGGGATGCCTTTCCCTGAGCCTGGAAAGAGAGAGAGAGAGAAAGAGAGAAAGTCCTGGGTCCAGCAGGAAGGAAGGAAGGCGCCATCCCATAATAGGGCCACTCTCAGGCTGGCTGCTCCATTGATCTGCTGGGAAGACGTCCCCAAGCAGAGCAGATAAGGAAAGGAGGGAGAGAGGGAGGGGGAGAGAGGAGGAAAGGAAAGGATGAAGAGAGAGAGAGAGGGACAGAAGGAGAGACAGAGGGGAAGGGGAAGGGGTGAAACGAGGGAGGGAGGAAAGGAAGGGAAGGATAAGAGAGAGAGAGAAGGAAAGGAAGTATGCAAAGAGAGAGGGAGATAAGGAAAGGATAAAAAGGGAGAGAAGGAAGGAAAGGATGAAAAGAGAAAGTAGAGAGCGACTGAAGGAGAGAGGGGAAGGGGAAGGAAGGATGAAAAGTGAGAGGGAGGGAAAGAAAGGAAGGATGAAAAGAGATGAAAATAGAGAAGGGCAGAAGGAGAGAGAGAGAAAAGTGAAGAGAAAGGAAGGATGAAAGAGAAGGAGGGAAGGAAAGGAAGGGAAGGATGAAGAGAGAGAGAGAGAGAGAAGTAGAGAGAGAGGAGAAAGGGGAAGGGATGAAAAGAGGGGGGAAAGGAAGGAAAGGATAAAAGAGAGAGAGAAGAAAAGGAAGGGAAGTATGCCAAGAGAGAGGGAGAGAAGGAAGGGAAAGTTGAAGAGAGAGAGAGAAGTAGAGAGAGAGGGATAGAAGGAGAGACAGAAAGGAAAGGGAAGGGATGAAATGAGGAAGGAAGGAAAGGAAAGGAAGGGAAGGATAAAAGAGAGAGAGAGAAGGAAAGGAAGTATCCAAAGAGAGAGGGAGAGAAGGAAAGGATAAAAAGGGAAAGAAGGAAGAAAAGGATGAAAAGAGAGAGGAAGTAGAGAGCGACTGAAGGAGAGAGGGGAAGGGGAAGGAAGGATTAAAAGTGAGAGGGAGGGAAAGAAAGGAAGGATGAAAAGAGATGAAAATAGAGAAGGGCAGAAGGAGAGAGAGAGAAAAGTGAAGAGAAAGGAAGGATGAAAGAGAGGAAAGGAAGGAAAGAAAGGGAAGGATGAAGAGAGAGAAGTAGAGAGAGAGGGACAGAAGGAGAGACAGAGAGAAAGGAGAAGGGAAAGAGATGAAAAGAGGGAGGAAAGGAAGGGAAGGATAAAAGAGAGAGAGAAGAAAAGGAAGGGAAGTATGCCAAGAGAGAGGGAGAGAAAGAAAGGAAGGGAAGGATGAAGAGAGAGAGGGGGGGGGGAGAGAAGTAGAGAGAGGGACAGAAGGAGAGACAGAGAGAAAGGGGAAGGGATGAAAAGACGGAGGAAAGAAAAGGAAGGGAAGGATAAAAGAGAGAGAAGAAAAGGAAGGGAAGTATGCCAAGAGAGAGGGAGAGAAGGAAAGGAAGGGAAGGATGAAGAGAGAGAGAGAAGTATAGAGAGAGGGACAGAAGGAGAGACAGAGAGAAAGGGGAAGGGGAAGGGATAAAAAGAGGGAGGAAAGGAAGGGAAGGGAAGGATAAGAGAGAGAGAGAAGGAAAGGAAGTATGCAAAGAGAGAGGGAGAGAAGGAAAGGATAAAAAGGGAGAGAAGGAAGAAAAGGATGAAAAGAGAGAGAAAGTAAAGAGTGACTGAAGGAGAGAGGGAAAGGTGAAGGGAAAGGAAGGATGAAAAGAGAGAGGGAGGGAAAGAATGAAAGGATTAAAAGAGATAAAAATAGAGAAGGACAGAAGGAGAGAGAGAGAAAGGTGAAGAGAAAGGAAGGATGAAAGTGAGGGAGGGAAGGAAAGGAAGGGAAGGATGAAGAGAGAGAGAGAAGTAGAGGGAGAGGGACAGAAGGAGAGACAGAGAGAAAGGAAAAAGGATGAAAAGAGGGAGGAAAGGGAAGGAAGGGAAGGATAAAAGAGAGAGAGAAGAAAAGGAATGGAAGTATGCCAAGAGAAAGGCAGAGAAGGAAAGGAAGGGAAGGATGAAGAGAGAGAGGGACAGAAAGAGAGACAGAGAGAAAGGGGAAGGGATGAAATGAGGGAAGAAGGAAAGGAAGGGAAGGATAAAATAGAGAGAGAAGGAAAGGAAGGGAAGTAAGCAAAGAGAGAGGGAGAGAAGGAAAGGATAAAAAGGGAGAGAAGGAAGAAAAGGATGAAAAGAGAGAGGAAGTAGAGAGCGACTGAAGGAGAGAGGGGAAGGGGAAGAAAGGATGAAAAGTGAGAGGGAGGGAAAGAAAGGAAGGATGAAAAGAGATGAAAATAGAGAAGGACAGAAGGAGAGAGAGAAAAGTGAAGAGAAAGGAAGGATGAAGAGAGAGAGGGAAGTAGAGAGAGAGGGACAGAAGGAGAGACAGAGAGGAAGGGGAAGGGGAAGGGATGAAATGAGGGAGGAAGGAAAGGACGGGAAGGGAAGGATAAAAGAGAGAGAAGGAAAGGAAGGGAAGTATGCAAAGAGAGAGGGAAAGAAGGAAAGGATAAAAAGGTAGAGAAGGAAGAAAAGGATGAAAAGAGAGAGAAAGTAGAGAGTGACTGAAAGAGAGAGGGGAAGGGGAAGGAAGGATGAAAAGAGGGAGGGAGGGAAAGGAAGGAAGGATGAAAAGAGAGGACAGAAGGAGGGAGACAGAGAGAGAGAAAGGTGAAGAGAAAGGAAGGATGAAAGAGAGGGAGGGAAGGAAGGGAAGGATGAAGAGAGAGAGAAGTAGAGAGAGAGGGACAGATGGAGAGACAGAGAGAAAGGGGAAGAGAAAGGGATGAAAACAGGGAGGAAAGGAAAGGAAGGGAAGGATAAAAGAGAGAGAGAAGAAAAGGAAGGGAAGTATGCCAAGAGAGAGGGAGAGAAGGAAAGGAAGGGAAGGATGAAGAGAGAGAGAGAGAGAGGGAGAGAGAGAAGTAGAGAGAGGGACCGAAGGAGTGACAGAGAGAAAGGGGAAGGGATGAAAAGATGGAGGAAAGAAAAGGAAGGGAAGGATGAAAAGGGAGAAGGAGAGAAGGAAGAAATGGATGAAGAGAGGAAGAAGTAGAGAGCGACTGAAGGAGAGAGAGAAAGATGAAGGGAAATGAATGATGAAAAGAGAGAGGGAGAAAGAAAGGCAGGATGAACAGAGATGAAAATAGAGGGTAGAGGGGGGGGGAGAGAAAGGTGAAGAGAAACGGATGAAAGAGAGGGAGGGAAGGGAAGGAAAGGAAGGATGAAAAGAGAGAGAAGAAGAAAACGAAAGGATGAAAAGTAGAGAGGGAGAGCAGGAAGGGGAGGGAAAGGAAGAGAAAGGGATGAAAAGAAGGGAAGAGAGGATAAAAAGAGAGAGGGAGAGAAGAAAAGGATGAAAAGAGGGAGGGAAGTAGACAGAAAGAGAGAAAGGGGAAGGGAAAAGAAGAATGAAAAGAGAGAGGGAGGGAAGGGAAGGATGAAAAGAGTCAGAGAAGGAAAGGAAGGAAAGGATGAAAAGAGAGAGGGGGAATGAAAAGAGAGAGGAAGGGAAGGATGAAAAGAGTCAGAGAAAGAAAGGAAGGAAAGGATGAAAAGAGAGGGAGAGAAGAAAAGGATGAAAAGAGAGAGGGAAGTAGAGAGGGACAGAAGGAGAGAAAGTGGAAAGGAAAAGAAGGACGAAAAGAAAGAGGGATGGAGGGGAAGGATGAAAAGAGACAGAGGAGGAAAGGAAGGGAATGATGAAAAAAGAGGGAGAGAAGAAAAGGATGAAAAGAGAGAGGGAAGTAGAGAGGGACAGAAGGAGAGAAAGAGAAAGGGGAAGGGAAAAGGAGGACGAAAAGAGAGGGAAGGAAGGGATTAAAAGAGACAGAGAAGGAAAGGAAGGGACTGATGAAAAGAGAGAGGGAGAGAAGAAAAGGATGAAGAGAGAGAGGGAAGTAGAGAGGGACAGAAGGAGAGAGAGAGAGGAAGGGGAAGGGAAAAGAAGGATAAAAAAGAGGGAGGGAAGGGAAGGAAGGATGAAAAGAGAAAAGGAGAGAGAAGGGGAAGAGAACGAGAAGGAAAGGATGAAAAGAGAGGGAGAGAAGGAAAAGATGGAAAGGGAGAGGGAGAGAAAGAAGAAAGGGATGAAAAGAGAGAGAAAGAAGTAGAAAGGGACAGAAGGAGAGACAGAGAAAAGGGGATAAAAGGGAGAGGGAGGGAAAGAGTGAGCGAAAAGAAGGATGAAGAGAGGAGGAGAAAGGAGGGATTAAAAGAGAGAGTGGGAGAAGAAGAGAGAGAGAGAGAGAGAAGAAAAGGAACTGAAAGGAAGAAAATAGAAAAAGAGAGAATGAAGGAGAGAAAAAGCAAAAGACAGAGAATGAAAAGGAAGGGAGAGAGCCAAAGGAAGAAAGAGAGCACCAGAGAAAGAGGGGGAGAGGAAAGAAGAGAAAAAGAGAGGGATCGAGGGGGGGGGGCTGAGAAAGGGAGAAGGGGAGAAAAGAGAGAGAATATGGAAGAGAAGGGGAAATGGAAAGAGGGATTGAAGGGAGGCAGAGTGAGACAGAAAAGAGAGGGAAGGGGAAAGAAAAAAAGGAGAAAAGGGAGGGAGAAAGGGGATAAAATAGAATGGAATGGAGAGGAAAGGAAAAGAAAGGAAAAAATGAGAGAGTGGTGAAGACAGAGAAAAAAGGGGGAGGGAGGGAGAAAGACAGAAAGAAAGAAACAAAGAAAGAAAGAGAAAGGGTATTCCAGGAATATAGAAATCTAGATATATGAAGGATTTCGAATCTAGGGATCAGTGCTTTATCATCAAACTATATGACACCTTCCATGTAGGGTCATCTATCTATCTATCTATCTATCTATCTATCTATCTATCTATCTCTATTTGATATTTATCTATTATCTATCTGATCAATATCTCTGTTATCTCTCTGATATCTATCAAATAGAAAATTGTATATAACTATCTATGTGATACCTATCTGTCTGTCAACCTATCTGAGATCTCTCTATGTATCTGATATCTATTTACCTGGTATCTGTCTGTCTATCTATCTATCTATCTATCTATCTGACATCACATGTATCTGATATCAAATAGATATCGATATACCTGATATCTATATGATACCTGTCTATCTGATATCTATCTATCTATCTATCTATCTATCTACCTAAACACTCCCTATCTATATCTATCTATCTATCTATCTATCTATCTATCTATCTATCTGACATCTATTTATGGAGCTGACATTATCTATCTATCTATCTATCTATCTATCTATCTGACATCTTCATATGTATCTCTCTGATATCTATGATAGATAGATAGACCTCACAGCACTCTACTTGATATCTGATATTGATCTATCTATCTGACATCATACTATATGTAGCTCTCTGATATATCTACCAAATAGATATCTATATACCTGGTATCAATCTACATGACATCTATCTATCTATCTATCTATCTATCTATCTATCTAGTTCTCTTATCTATCTATCTATCTATCTATCTATCTATCTATCCATCTATCTATCTACCTATCCACCTATCCAGGATCTGTCTCTCTATCTGATAGCTATCATTCATCTATTAACAAAGACAGACAGTACATAAACAGAGGTAAAGGCTTCCCATCTTTTTCCATCTCCATCACCTGAAGCCTGTGCTCAACTCTGGCCACGAGGGGGTGCTGTCTCTCTTGTTGCTCCATCTTCCATGCTGAGGAGTTTGTTGTCCTTTGATGTTCTCCCAATCATTTCCAAATAAGTGCCTTTTATTACCTCCCCGACAAAGCAGTACGTATTTATCCACTCACATTGCTGTTTTAGAACTGCTAGGTGAGCAGAAGCTGGGCCAACAGCGGGAGCTCACCCCAACCAGGGCTTGAACCGTTGACCTTTCGATCGGCAAGATTTTCTGCAGCTGGCGGTTTAATCTGCTGTGCTAAAGCCCGGCCCTTGTGGCCTTGGAAGCAAAGCAGGGCCAGCCTTGGTGAGTCCTTGGATGAGAGACCACCAAATGCATCCCAGGTGCTTTAGGCTCTATTTCGGAGGAAGGAACCAAGTCTTCCTTGCGAAGAAAACCCCAAAGAAATGTATGGGGTCACTGTAAAGCAAAACTCTCTCTTTCTTTTATTTTCCAAGCAGCCGTTTGACCCATTCTCTTCTGGCGAAATTGATTGGAAAGCCGTTATTGATTGGCCTGGAGAGAAGGCAAGGTGAGGGAATGCCATTCCTCCCTTTCAGACAAAACCCTGGAGAATATCTCTCGCTTTTCTAGTCTCCTTTCTTCCTTTAACTGCACACACAGGGATTCATAGTTTCCAGGGCTCTGACTATTTTGATTGCCCTTCTCTGGACATCTTCCATCCTATTCATATCCTTCTTGAACTTGCTTTGAACCAGGATTATTTCAGGCTAAAGCAGAATAGAATGGAACTATGACTTTCCCTAGACCTGGACACTAGATTCCTATTGATGCAGCCTAGATCGAATTGGCCTTTTTCACTGCCGTATCACACTGTTGACTCATATTCAGTTTGTGGCTTATTTCGACTCCTAGTTCCCTTTCACATGGATTATGACTTCCCTCTAGATACTAGATTCGTATGGATGTAGCCAAGAATCACACTGGCCTTTTTCGCCTCCGCTTCACACCATTGGCTCATGTTCCATTTGTGGTCCACTAAGACTCCTAGATCCCTTTCAAATGTACCATTTTCAAGCTATCCTATATCTCCACATTTCATTTTGTTCTACCCATTCAGCATGAACAGCCTCCAGTGGTCATCTCCAATGCACAGCAGGCGCGTGCCCTGTGTGCATTGGAATAGTCTTGCCTAGATGCACATCTTTTATTTCATTTCTTTATTTCTTTCATCTTTTATTTCATTTCTGCAGCATAGATACTGATTCGTAATGTTACGAAGTGTAGATACCGATTTATAATGTTCCAAAGTGCAGATACCGATTTGTAATGTTATAAAGTGCAGATACCGATTTGTAATGTTACAAAGTGTAGATACCGATTCATAATGTTCCGAAGTGCAGATACCGTTTTGTAATGTTATGAAGTGCAGATACCAATTCGTAACATTATGAAGTGCAGATATCGATTCATAATGTTCCGAAGTGCAGATACCATTTTGTAATGTTATGAAGTGCAGATACCGATTCGTAACGTATTGAAGTGCAGATATCGATTCATAATGTTTCGAAGTGCAGATACCAATTTGTAACGTTATGAAGTGCAGATACCGATTTGTAACGTTATGAAGTGCAGATATCGATTCATAATGTTCCAAAGTGCAGATACTGTTTTGTAATGTTATGAAGTGCAGATACGAATTCGTAATGTTACAAAGTGTAGATACCAATTCATAATGTTCCGAAATGCAGATACCAATTGGTAATGTTACGAAGTGCAGATACCGATTTGTAATGTTACGAAGCGCAGATACCGATTTGTAATATTATGAAGTGCAGATACCGATTCATAATGTTACGAAGTGTAGATACCGATTAATAATATTCCAAAGTGCAGATACCGATTCGTAACGTTACGAAGTGCAGATATCAATTCATAATGTTCCGAAGTGCAGATACCGATTTGTAATGTTACGAAATGCAGTTGTAACTTTATGAAGTGAAGCTACTGATTCGAAACGTTACAAAGTGCAGATACCAATTTGTAACATTACGAAGTGCAGATATCGATTTGGAATGTTACAAAGTGTAGATACCGATTTGCAACATTACGAAGTGCAGATACCGATTCGTAACATTACAAAGTTTTGATACTAATTCTTAACGTTATGAAGTTTAGATACTGATTCATAATGTTGTGAAAAATAGACCATTTCTTTTGACATAGGGGGAGATGAGGATGATGATGGTGGTGATGATGATTGTTGTTGTTGTGCCAATAGAAATCAAAGAGTTCTCTGGATGATATCCATGTTGACATGTGGATCAGAAATGCCCAAAGTCTCCAGTGTCGATCAGGAACATAAGCTGCCTATCAGTTTATGGGAACAGGATTCATATTTGGAGGAGAAATGCCTCCATTTGCCTTACTAGCATTTTACCTCTCTTAAAGGCTAGGATGGCGAGAGAATGGGTTTCAATCACTGCAGAATTTGTGCGAAATAATATCCAAAGTGGAAGGTTTGACTTGACCTCTAATGTCCCCTTTCAACTCTCCAGCTGGGATTTCCACAGGGCAATGCGCTCTGTTTCAGGATTATCCCCTGAGAGGTTACAAATGACCTTTCTTTCCAATAGAAAAATAGAAACAAATCCCCCCCCCCCCCAAAAGAAGACATGCCGTACTCACGCTCTCCAAAGTGTGTCATCTCTTGCCGACGATGCAGAGAACGATGATGTCGACCAGCGGAAGGGAAATGGCAAGCGATGATTTATGGAGAGACATTGGGGAGAGAGAGAAAGAGAGAGAGCCAGCCAAGCGCAAAGGGAGAACAGGGAAGGGGACACAGTTAGCGGTGCCACCTTCGGTGCCAGATCTCCATCTTCTCTGTGGGAGGACAGGCAAAATAATAAGAACCCATCTGGCCATGCATCAGCGAAGCCGCTGGGCTATATTTCCAGCTTATGGTTTTTCAAAATCCAGCACCACTGCGGAGTGAATGCAGTCTGACTCTGCTACAGAATGCTGGGAGTTGTAGATTGGTGATGGGTGCATCTACACTACAGAATGAATGCAGTTTGGTTCTGCATTGGCTCAATAGAATCCTGGGAGTTGTAGTTTGGCGATAGGTGCATCTACGTTGCGGAATGAACGCAGTTTGACTCCGCATTGCCTCAATGGAATCCTGGGCATTGTAGTTTGGTGATGGGAATCCTGGGAGTTATAATATCACACTATGACTCCCAGGACCCCATGGCAACTAAAGCTCTGTCAAACTGTGTTCATTCTACAGTGTTGATGCCACCGAGATCTGTAAAGCAGGACTAGAAAATTGAAGCAAAGCCATGAAAGATGGTATGGGGAAGGAATGGATCCTGTCCAAAGGACAGCTGGGATCCGACATGGTTTGGCCCGGGGCCGGCTTAGTCTTGCCAAATCTCTCGCTGGTTTCCATTTGCTTTCAAAAAACGGAACAACTTCTCTGGCGTCATTTGTTCCACGGCAGTTGGCAAGATGGGCATTTATTTGGCAAGTTGAGGCAGAATAGATATTTGATATCTAGAGAGGCAGAATCTGGGGTAGTTGCAAAAAAATGAGGTCTGGGATTTTCAAATGTAGACTTTGAAAAATGAAAAATGTCCCTTTTGTTCTTTTGAGACCAAATGATAGCTAGCTAGATGGATGCAGATAGATGGATGGATAGATAGATAGATAGATAGATGCAGATGGATGGATGGATAGATGATAGATGTAATTAAATGGTTGGATGATGATAATGATGATAATACTTTATTTGTAGCCCACCCTATCTCCCCAAGGGGATTCAGGGTGGCTTCCAACATTATAAAGGCAAACATTCAATGCTAGATAGATTAGATAGACAGACAGAAAGAGAGATGCAATTGGATGGATGGATAGATGCAGTTAGGTAGATGCAGATATAGATAGATAGATAGATAGATAGATAGATAGATAGATAGATACAGTTGGATGGATATGTAGATAGATAGATAGATAGATAGATAGATAGATAGATGTACAATTAGAGTTAGATAAAGAAATAGCTGCAATTGGATGGATGGATAGAGATAGATAGATAGATAGATAGATAGATAGATAGATAGATAGATGCAGAGATAGATAGATACCATTTGATGAAAAAAATAAATGCCATTAGATGGATGGATGGATGGATGGATGGATGGGTAGATAGATAGCTAGATAGATAGATAGATAGACAGACAGACAGAGATAGGTAGATAGATAGATAGATGGATGGATGGATGGATGGATGGATGGATGGATAGATAGATAGATAGATAGATAGATAGATAGATGCAGAGATAGATAGATACCATTTGATGAAAAAATAGATGCCATTAGATGGATGGATAGATAGATAGATAGATAGATAGATAGATAGATAGATAGATGGATAGATGCAGAGATAGATAGATAGATAGATAGATAGATAGATAGATAGATAGGCAATTAGAGATAGATGGATCCAGGGAGCATATCACCCCCTGCTATGTCAGATCCACTGGCTGCCGGGCCATTTCCGAGCAAAATTCAAATCGCTGGTCTTGACCTATAAAGCCCTATGTGGTTCCAGCCCAGTTTACTTGTCTGAATGTATCTCCTTCTATGATCCACCTCGGAGTTTATGATCATCAGGGGAGGCCCTGCTCTCGATCCTGCCACCCTCACAAGCACAATTGGCGGGAATGAGAGACAGGGCCTTCTTGGTGGTGGCCCTCATCTATGGAACTCACTCCCCAGTAAAATCAGGGCAACTCCCTCTCTCCTCTCCTTTAGAAAAAAGCTTAAATCTTGGCTTTGGAACCAAGCATTCGGGCAGCTGATTGAGCAGCAACTGCAATGACTTATGAGAACTGTCAATGAATAGACCTTGGGCTGGAACTCTGGATTACGATTTGGATTTGGGGACTTAGCCTCGGTTGTGTTTTAATACTTAATGGTCAATATTTTAATGTGTTTTTATAATCTTGTTGATTTACGTAATGTTAATTGTTTGTACTGTGATTGTTTGTTTGTTGGCATCTAATGATTGCCGGTTGTAAGTCACTTTGAGTCCCCCCCTCTGGGGTTGAGAAGGACGGGATATAAATGTTCAAAATAAAGTAAATAAAATAAAATAGATGGATGCAATGAGATAGATGCAGATAGATAGATGATAGATAGATGATAGATAGATAGATAGATAGATAGATAGATATGCAATTGGATGGATGCATGCATGCATGCAATGAGATAGATGCGGATAGATAGATAGATAGATAGATAGATAGATAGATAGATAGACAGATAGATAGAGGGGATAGATATACAGACAGATGCAATTGGATGGATGCAATGAGATAGATGCAGATAGATAGGTAGATAGGTAGAAATAATGTAGGATAGATAGATGGGAGGATAGATACCTTTTGATGAAAAAATAGATGCCATTAGATGGATGGATAGATAGATAGATAGATAGATAGATAGATAGATGGATAGAGAGGGGGGATAGAGATACAGACAGATGCAATTGGATGGATGGATGGATGCAATGAGATAGATGCAGATAGATAGGTAGATAGGTAGAGATAATGTAGGATAGATAGATGGGAGGATAGATGGATAGATAGATGGATAGATGGATAGATAGATAGATAGATAGATAGATAGATAGATAGATAAGATAGGCAGATAGATAGGTAGATGCAATTGGATGGATGAATAGATTGAATAAATTCAATGAGACAGATGCAGATAGATAGATAGATAGATAGATAGATAGATAGATAGACAGACAGATAGATAGATAGAGAGGGGGGATAGAGAGATAGACAGATGCAATTGGATGGATGGATGGATGGATGCAATGAGATAGATGCAGATAGATAGGTAGATAGGTAGAGATAATGTAAGATAGATAGATAGGAGGATAGATATCTTTTGATGAAAAAATAGATGCCATTAGATGGATGGATAGATAGATAGATAGATAGGTAGATAGACAGAGATAGATAGATAGATAGATAGATAGAGATAGATAGATAGATAAGATAGGCAGATAGGTAGGTAGATGCAATTGGATGGATGAATAGATTGAATAAATTCAATGAGACAGATGCAGATAGATAGATAGATAGATAGATAGATAGATAGACAGATCGTAAGATGGATGAATAGATAGATATAATGTAAGAGGTAGGTAGGTAGGTAGGTAGATATAATGTAAGATAGATACTGTGGTGTTGGAGGAAAATTCTTGGACTGCAAGAAAATCAAAGCATACTGCAGGAATTAATGCCTGGTTGCTCACTGGAGGGAAGGGTATTAGAGGCAGAGATGAAGTACTTTGGCCATATCATGGGGAGACAAGAACGCTTGTAGAAGAGAATGATGCTGGGGAAAATGGAAGGAAAAAGGAAGAGGGGCCGACCAAGGACAAGATGGATGGATGGTATCCTTGAAGTGACTGCCTTGACCTTGAAGGAGCTGGGGGTGGCCACATCCAATGATCGAATAAACAACAACAACAGATAGATAGATAGATAGATAGATAGATAGATAGATAGATAGATAGATAATGTAAGATAGATAGCTAGATAGATAAATGGATGTGATTGGATGGCTAGGTGAATAGATGCAATTAGACAGATACAGATAGATAATGTTAGATAGATAGGTAGCTATAGATGCAATCAGATGGGTAGATGGATGAATTGATAGATTAGCACACCTTTCTGCAAAACAGTATTATGTGTTATTTTTTCATCTGCGATCCTTTTCTTTCAAAAGATTCCACTCCTCCTCGGCCTCAAACCTATTGCTTCTTTGGAGATTTTAATCTAATCTCAGACATCTATCTCTTTCTAACTGTATTTTTCCCCATTCTTTTTCTCCGGATATATTTTTTTGGCAGTTCCTTTGAATTCACGACCCATTCGTGCTTTTCTTTTCTTTTCTTTTTTTTGTCTTTCGCATCCATAAAAAAGACCGCTGCTGCCTATCATGCACGCTTTACCCCCAAGGATAATAATATATTCCTTTATTTCCCCCTTCTTTCTTCCTTCCAAACAAAGATCCCCCTCTATCGCTCGCCAATGCGGCCTGTAAGCGGCTTTCTATGGGGAATAACCGTAAAAGGTAGCTAATTGTTCTATTTTATGTCCGCAGCTGGAAACGAGATGGAACAGAGAGGAAAAGAAAAGGAAGAAGGAAAAAGACAGAAGCGGGGGGGGGGGGGGGGGAATATGCCGGTCTCCCTGTTGACAGATCTCATCAAATATAAATGCCAAGCCGCTGTATAAATACCCCAACTTCGATGGCATTAATATTTGAAGAGGACTGTAATTATAATTTGCACGCCAGGAATGCTAATCGCTTCGCTAACGGGGAAAATCGAGATGTCGGGTCCAACTTCTCCTTTTATCTGTCGATAAAGCGTGCGAGTTCCGCACATCTTCCAACGGCAGATTTCCCCGAGCGAACGGATCCTTCTGTTCTTCTAAAGGGGTCGGCCAGCCGGGCCTGTTTTTGAATGCAAAGGTTAATTAGTTTGGGGGTTGTGGGTTTTCTTCCCTCTTTTTTTTTTCCTAGGAGGAAGAAAAAAAAGCTCGTTAAATTAGAAATGTTGCGCCGTGCTTTGGGATACGGAAATCTTGATGTGCCACTTCGATCGGTTGGCATCAATCTTACACTCGGACCTGGCCTGATCTATCGAACAGCGGGTGTGAGGCCATTGTTACAGCACACGAGCTTGGGTCCCCGGCGTTGTTTGAAAAAGTCATTTTTAATTGTGAAAAATGCATAAGGTTGTGGGTGAACGACAACTCCCATCATGCCAGGTTACCCCCTGAAATTCCATCAGTACTTAAAGTTTGTCATGTTAGGCAAGTTTACTCTAGAGGCATCATTCTTGGGGTTCAGTGTGCTCTCTTTCTGTAGGGTAAACTACAAGTCCCACTATAGTGAGTCAGTCCCCTTAAACCTCTCCAATAGGTTGAGTTAGTCATGGGGGTTCTGTGTGCCAAGTGTGATCCAAGTCCATCCAGGAGGCCACAGTTTCTCTGGTTGTGAGTGAACTGCAACTCCCAGAAAGGAAGTTCAGTTCCCCACAAACCCAGTCATAAAAATTTGGCATATCAAGTATGTGTGTCAAGTTTGATCCAGATCCATCGGTGTTATGGTTCACAGTGCTTTCTGGAGGCAGGTGAACTACAACTCCCCCAAATCAAGATGAATTTTCCCCAAAGACCTCCAGTAGAATCATAGAATCATAGAGTTAGAAGAGACCTCATGGGCCATCCAGTCCAACTCCCTGCCAAGAAGCAGGAATATTGTTTTCAAAGCACCCCTGACGGATGGCCATCCAGCCTCTGTTTAAAAGCTTCCAAAAAAAAGGAGCCTCCACCACACTCCGAGGTAGAGAGTTCCACTGCTTAACGGCTCTCACAGTCAGGAAGTTCTTCCTAATGTTCAGATGGAATCTCCTCCTTCTAACCTCAGCTAGGAAAATCCTTGCAAGAATCCTTGCAAACCGCCTTCTGCCCCTCTCAGAAGACACCCTCCCAGAATCCCAGAACGGCTTCCGCCCCTCCAGAGGAACTGTGGACATGATCTTCACTGCACGACAGCTCCAAGAAAAATGCAGGGAACAAAACCAACCTCTGTACATGGCATTCATCGACCTTGCAAAGGCATTCGACACAGTGAATCGCAGCACTCTCTGGACCATTCTTCAAAAAATCGGGTGCCCAAACAAATTTGTGAACATCCTGCGGCTCCTCCATGATGACATGATGGCAACAGTTTTGGACAGCAATGGCTCCCAAAGTGATCCATTTAAGGTGGAATCAGGTGTCAAACAGGGATGTGTTATTGCCCCAACTTTATTCTCCATCTTCATCGCTATGATACTTCATCTTGTTGACGGGAAGCTTCCCAGCAGAGTGGAAATCATCTATCGGACAGATGGCAAGCTATTCAACCTCAGCAGACTGAAAGCCAAAACCAAGGTTACAACAACATCTGTTATAGAACTCCAGTATGCGGATGACAACGTCATCTGTGTGCATTCAGAAGAAGATTCAGAAGAAGCCACTCTAAACACCTTTGCAGAAGCATACGAGAAGCTCGGCTTGTCATTGAACATTGAAAAAACCAAAGTGCTGTTCCAGCAGACACCAGCCAACCTCTCTCCAATGCCAGAGATACAGCTTAATGGTGTAACATTAGAAAATGTTGATCATTTCCGCTACCTTAGCAGCCACCTCTCCACCAAAGTCAACATTGACACCGAAATACAACACCGCCTGAGCTCTGCGAACGCAGCATTTTTCCGAATGAAGCAGAGAGTGTTTGAGGACCGGGACATCCGTAGGGATACCAAGGTGCTTGTTTATAGAGCTATTGTCCTCCAAACCCTGCTATATGCCTGTGAGACGTGGACTGTCTACAGACGTCACATGCAACTCCTGGAACGATTCCATCAGTGCTGCCTCCGGAAAATCCTGCAAATCTCTTGGGAAGATAGGCGGACTAACGTCAGCGTGCTGGAAGAAGCAAAGACCACCAGCATTGAAGCAATAGTCCTCCACCATCAACTCCACTGGACCGGCCATGTTGTCCGGATGCCCAACCACTGTCTCCCAAAGTAGTTGCTCTACTCCGAACTCAAGAACGGAAAACTGAATGTTGGTGGACAGGGAAAGAGATTTAAAGATGGGCTCAAAGCCAACCTTAAAAACTGTGGCATAGACACTGAGAACTGGGAAGCCCTGGCCCTTGAGCGCTCCAGCTGGAAGTCAGCTGTGACCAGCAGTGCTGCAGAATTTGAAGAGGCATGAATGGAGGGTGAAAGGGAGAAGCGTGCCAAGAGGAAGGTGCATCAAGCCAACCCTGACCGAGACCGCCTTCCACCTGGTTCAATTCCATCGTTGGTGGAGTTCAGAATGCTCTTTGATTGTAGGCGAACTATATATCCCAGCAACTACAACTCCCAAATGACAAAATCATTCCCCTCTCCAACCCCACCAGTATTCAGATTTGGGCATATCGGGTATTTGTGCCAAATTTGGTCTACTGTTTGAAATAAATAGTGAATGAAATATTCTGCATATCAGATATTTACATGATATTCATAAGAGTTTATTTCTTTATTTCAAGCATTTGTACCCTGTCTTCTCACCCTCGAGAGGGGACTCGGGGTGGCTTTACAATAGGCAACCATTAGATGCCAAATATCAAATTAAACAATCATAATTCTGAAGTAGCAAGAAAAATAATGTTATGGTTGGGGGTCACCACAACATGAGGAACTGTATTAAGGGGTCGCGGCACTAGGAAGGTTGAGAACCACTGTGGTAGAGGAAAGGCAGCGCAGCATAGGTACAAAGGCAGCACAATAATATTTGGCTACTCCGAATATATTCAAGGCTGTCTTTTTTAGGAAACTTGGAAGCAAACCTGAAGTGGATTCACTGCTCCACTGACATCGGTCTTCACCTGGAAAGTCATTGCAGTCTTTTAGAAACATTGTAAGAATGATTTGAAGAGCAGAAATAAGAAGCCATATAAAAATTCTGCACTCCGCTGGAGAAAAATGTACGTAAAAAGCCATGGAATTCCAGCTCAGCTAATAAGGGCTTTATCTTAATTGCATCCTGTTTGGAAGAATGCCGTATTGTCCTCCCCGCCCAGCGCCCCTGCTGTTTTAATTTCCCCATTACAATTGAGTACAAAACACTAATAAAGAATATTAAAAATGCTTTCCCACCAGGGAAATCCTGGAGAGGTGAGGATATTGTCGGCATTCACAATGAAAAACAAAGTAGGAGGGCAACAATGCGTTTCAGAGTGCTTACACTCTGCGGAGCTTTTGATGAAAATACAAACTGAATCATAGGATCGTAGAGTTGGAAGACATTCCAAGGGCCATCCAATTCATCCAGGTAAGAAGACACAATCCAAGCCCTCCCAACAGATGGCCATCCAGCCTCTGCTGAAAAACCTCCAGAGAAAGAGACTCTGAAGTTGCAGTGTTACTTTCTTACTTAGGCAATCCCTCGTTGGCCGAGTAGGATAGTCTTCCAGGATCAGTGTTCTGGTGGGTCCGTAGGTGACTATATATATTCTTGATCTGCATCTTCTCCCGCAGTGAGGGCATTGGTGTCCCGGTGGAAGGCGGTCTCGGTCGGGGTTGGCTTGACATGCCTTTCTCTTGGCACATTTCTCTTTTTCACTCTCCATTCGTGCCTCTTCAAATTCTGCAGCATTGCTGGTCACAGCTGACCTCCAGCTGGAGCGCTCAAGGGCCAGGGCTTCCCAGTTCTCAGTGTCTATGCCACAGTTTTTAAGGTTGGCTTTGAGCCCATCTTTAAATCTCTTTTCCTGTCCACCAACATTCAGTTTTCTGTTCTTGAGTTCGGAGTAGAGCAACTGCTTTGGGAGACAGTGGTCGGGCATCCGGACAAGATGGCCGGTCCAGTGGAGTTGATGGTGGAGGACTATCGCTTCAATGCTGGTGGTCTTTGCTTCTTCCAGCATGCTGATGTTTGTCCGCCTGTCTTCCCAAGAGATTTGCAGGATTTTCCAGAGGCAGAGCTGATGGAATCATTCCAGGAGTTCATGTGACGTCTGTAGACAGTCCACGTTTCGCAGGCATATAGCAGGGTTGGGAGGACAATAGCTTTATAAACAAGGACCTTGGTATCCCTATGGATGTCCTGGTCCTCAAACACTCTCTGCTTCATTGGGAAAAATGCTGCACTTGCAGAGCTCAGGCGGTGTTGTATTTTGGTGTCGATGTTGACTTTGTTGGAGAGATGGCTGCCAAGGTAGCAGAAATGGTCAACATTTTCTAAAGTTACACCATTAAGCTGTATCTCTGGCATTGGAGAGGGATTGGCTGGTGACTGCTGTAACAGCACTTTGGTTGGTCGCTATGATACTTCATCTTGTTGATGGGAAGCTTCCCACCGGAGTGGAAATCATCTATCAAACAGATGGCAAGCTCTTTAACCTCAGCAGACTGAAAGCCAAAACCAAGGTTATAGAACTCCAGTATGCTGATGACGTCGTCTGTGCGCACTCAGAAGAAGATCTACAAGCCACTCTAAACACCTTTGCAGAAGCATACGAGAAGCTCAGCCTGTCACTTGCAGTGTATTATTTTATCAAATGACTTGCTATCAAGAAGTTCTTCCTCGTGTTTTAGTAGGAATTTCTTTTTCTACCATTAGGATCAATTGCTCATGTTGTGTCCTGGTGTAAAGTTTCTCGGTTCTAACTTGTGTATCTTTGAAAGAGTCTTCTATGAAGGATCACGCAGGGAAGCACAAGAGGTGGAGATACCATATGTCTTTATTGTTCAAAATACAAGAGTCTCGCACAACTGGCCTTCTATATAGACCTATCTATAATATCATAAATCACTCAAGAATCCTGGTGCCTGGAGGTTGCCCCTTTCCACATTCCAGAGCCCAATTCTCCTCCCACCTTTGGACAATTGAGTTTTATGGCTGGTTCATATGTCCTGTCCTCCCATTTGGCCCATGCCCATGTGCTGTGTGTCATAGTGGCTGACACTTGGGTGGCATGAGCTAGAGATTATGACACCTGGTGTACTGAGGAAAGTTGGAAACAAACCAGTTACCACGAATAAGAATTCAGGTTATGCAGAAATGGGAAATCCTCCAAAAACCAAACTTTTTTTAGACCGGCCATGGAAATGGGACAGCCGTGATACAGCGGCAAAAAAAGGCAATGGGATTTTGGCCTGCATCAATAGGAGTCTAGTGTCTAGATCCAGGGAAGTCATGCTACCCCTCTATTCTGCCTTGAGTAGACCACACCTGGAATATTATGTCCAATTCTGGGCACAATTCAAGAGAGATATTGACAAGCTGGAATGTGTCCAGAGGAGGGCGACTAAAATGATCAAGGGTCTGGAGAACAAGCCCTATGAGGAGCGGCTTAAAGAGCTGGGCATGTTTAGCCTGAAGAAGAGAAGGCTGAGAGGAGACATGATAGCCATGTATAAATATGTGATAGGAAGTCATAGGGAGGAGGGAGCAAGCTTATTTTCTGCTGCCCCGGAGACTAGGACAATGGCTTCGAACTACAAGAAAGGAGATTCCATCTGTACATTAGGAAGAACTTCCTGTGAGAGCTGTTCAGCAGTGGAACTCTCTGCCCCGGATTGTAGTGGAGGCTCCTTCTTTGGAGGCTTTTAAGCAGAGTCTGGATGGTCATCTGTCAAGGGTGCTTTGAATGCGATTTTCCTGCTTCTTGGCAGGGGGTTGGATTGGATGGGCCATGAGGTCTCTTCCAACTCTATGATTCTAGTCTCCTTAGTCACTTAGTGACAGCATATGACAAAATAGGTATGGAATATATTGAGAGACCATGAAGAAACTTTGCAGAGCCATCCAAAACAAACGTGGTGGAATGCTGATGGCGGGAGTCTGTCTCCTTCGTGACAAGACACGTCCGCACACTGCTCATGCAACACAAGTGTTGTTGACTTCCTTTGGTTGGGATATTTTCAGCCATCCCTCTCGCAGCCCCAATCTCACACCCAGTGATTATCATCTGTTCACTAAATTGAAGGAACACCTGGGCAGAAAACACTTTTCCGATGACAACAAGTTGAAAATCAAAGTGATTAACTGGCTGAAAAAGGCGGAGGGAAACTTCTATGACACTGGCATCAAAATTCGTCCCACGGATGACAAAATGTATTGAAGTGAATGGTGATTATATGGAAAAATAATGTAATGCCTATGCTACAATCCATGTCAGTTGCATTAAAATATATTCATTTTTGTATTTTAAAAAAAATCTTGTCACTTTACTTTCCGAATAACCCTCGTAATTGTGCCTTTCTTGAACCCAAGAAAAGTCAAATGCCTTTAGCTAATATTAGGGGGGAACGACAGAGAGACTTAATTTCCGAGGATGAATATTGAAAGCGACAAAGCGACGTGTCAGCTTCTCAAATTGCTCTCCCCGTGTACTTCTTCTCTCATTTTTATGAAAAAGAGATGGCTAAATCAAACAGCATCTGCGATCGGGAAAGGCGAGTGAAATCTTTAATGAGCAGAACCCATAAAAATGGGATTTTTTTCCCCCCAATCTTTCCTTCCAAAATCTCAGAAAAAAGATGGTTGGTCTCGTTGCCACCGGAGAGAAAAAAAATACCGCTCAAGGTAATGAAAGGAGATGAAGAAGCAAACGGAGCTGACACATTCAATCTATTACCCAGCCAGTGGCTGGTTTTAACAGGGAATAATGCAATTCCACCAGCTGCCTCAATATAATAATAAGGGGAAAAAACACAGAAAGAGACGGCAAATAACAAATAAACCATCACAACATACAGGTTTATTACAGCAGGCTGCTAAGTTGCGGGAAGCGAAGTCCCAGAGGGAATAAAGGATGGAGAGACGAAAAGAATCAGAGACCTCCGAAGGTGACGAAAGGATGGAGGGAAAGAAAAAGAGAAACAGAGAGGGGTGGAGGGCAAAAAATGAAAAGATAGAGAACCTTTGAAGTATTCTTCATTTCTCCTCATGCAAACTGTTTACATTTTGAGCAAAGCACAAGACTCCCAATGCAATTGGCTCCATATTAGCAAAAAGGATTACCACCTTACCTGTTCCATAGGAAATCTGTGTCACAAATATTAAAAACTAGCTTGGGGACCCGGCGCTGCCTGGGTTATTAGAGAAAGTGGGTAATGGGGGTTCTTTATGCCAAGTTTGGTCTTTATTGGTGATTGGATGGTGGTTAGATTGTTTTCAGGAAGTGAGTGAAGGTACTTGAAGTCCCATCATCCATGGTCCATCCTCCTCCAAACTGGAGAAGAATGTAGAGTGGGTCATGGGGGCTCTGTTTGCCAAGTTTGGTCTTGATCAGTCATGGGATGAAGGTCGCAGTGGTTTCAGTAAGTGAGTCAAAGTACTTCAAATCCCATCATCCATGGTCCACCCTCCTCCAAACTGCAGCAAGATGTAGAGTGGGCCATGAGGGCTCTGTGCGCCAATTTGGTCTTGATCGGTCATTGGATGAGGGTCGCAGTGGTTTCATTAAGTGAGTAAAGGTACTGCAAGTACCATCATCTATGGTCCATTCCCCCTAGAACTGCATCAGGATGTAGAGTGGGTCATGAGTACTCTGTTTGCCTAGTTTGGGCCTGGTCTGTGATTTGTAGGGGCTACAATGTTCTGTGGAAAGTGAATCGGGTGAAGGTACTGCAAATCCCATCATTCATGGCCCATCCTGCCCTGAACCCACCAGGTTTAAAGTGGGCCACTGGGCCTCTGTGTGCCAAATTTGGTCCTGATCCGTCATTGGTGTGGGCAACAGTGCTCTAAGGAAGTGAGTTAAACTACTTGAAGTCCCATCTTCCATGGTCCATTCTCGCTCAAACTGCACCAGAATGTAGAGTGGGTCTTTTGGGGGCGGGGGGTGTCTGTGTGCCAGGTTTGGTCTTGTTCTGTCATTGTTGGGGGCCACAAGGTGTTTTGGACTTCAACTCCAACCATTCCTGACAGCTTCAGGCCCCTTTCCTATTCCCTCTGCTATCTCGGAATGTTGAGGTTGGCCAATCAGAGACCATATGCAAATTGTACCTCTGAACGTTGAGGTTGGCCAATCAGAGACCATATGCAGATTGTACCACAGTGGCAGCCAATCAAAATCTTAGAATGTTGAGGCTGGCCAATCAGAGACCTTATGCAAATTGTGCCACAGTGGCAGCCAATCAGAAAGCTGCCACATACACTTCCCTACCTACGTCCACCCTCCACAAACATACAAACATTGATTTTTATTATAGATTAGCTTGGCGTCCTGGCACTGCCGGGGTTATTTGAGAAAGGCATTGTGTGGCAAAGGTGTTCTTTATCAGTTATCAGTTAGTGAAGGTACTGCGAATCCCATCGTGCATGGTCCATCCTTCTCCAAACAGCCCATAGATGTAGAGTGGGTTATGATGGCTTTGAGTGCCAAGTTCGATCTTGCTCTGTCATTGGTGAGGGTCACAGTGATCTCATGAAGTGTGTGAAGGTACTGCAGGTCTCATCATCCATGGTGAATCCTCCTTCAAACCACAACAGGATGTAGAGTGTATCATGGTGGCTCTGTGTGCCAAGTTCGGTCTAGATCAGTTGTTGGTGAGGGTTGCAGTGGTCTCAGCAAGTGTGTTTAGGTACTGCAAGTCCCATCATCCAGGGTCCAACCTCCTTGAAACGGCACCAGGATGTAGAGTGGGTCATGGGGGCTCTGTGTGCCAAGTTTGGTCTTGATCAGTCATGGGATGAGGGTCGCAGTGTTTCCAGTAAGTGAGTCAAAGTACTTCAAATCCCATCATCCATGGTCCACCCTCCTCCAAACTGCAGCAAGATGTAGAGTGGGCCATGAGGGCTCTGTGCGCCAATTTGGTCTTGATCGGTCATTGGATGAGGGTCGCAGTGGTTTCATTAAGTGAGTAAAGGTACTGCAAGTACCATCATCTATGGTCCATTCCCCCTAGAACTGCATCAGGATGTAGAGTGGGTCATGAGTGCTCTGTGTGCCAAGTTTGTTCCTGGTCTGTGATTTGTAGGGACCACAGTGGTCTTTGGGAAGTGAATAGGTGAAGGTATTGCAAATCTCATCATCCGTGGCCCATCCTGGCCTAAACTGCACCCAGTTGTAAAGTGGGCCATTGGGCCTCTGTCAAGTTTGGTCCTGATCCGTCATTGGTGTGGGTCACAGTGCTGGTAGGAAGTGAGTGAAAGTACTGCAAGTCCCATCATCCACGGCGAATCCTTATTCAAACCTCAACAGGATGTGGAGTGGGTCATTGTGGCTCTGTGTGTCAAATTTGGCTTTTATCGGTGAGTGATTGTACTGCGAGTCCCATCATCCATGGTCCATCCTCCTTCAAACTGCAGTAGGATGTAGAATGGGTCATGTGGGTTCTGTGTGCCAAGTTTGGTCTTATTTGGTAATTGGATGAGGGTTGCACTGGTCTCAGGAATTGAGCAAAGGTACTGCAAGTCCCATAATCCATGGTCCATCCCCGGCTAAACAGCACCGGAATGTAGAGTGGGTCATGAGGGCTCTGTGTGCAAAGTTTGTTCTTGAGCGGTCATTAGATGAGGGTTGCAGCAGTCTTGGAAAGGGAGTGGAGGTGCTTGAAGTCGCATCATCCATGGTCTGTCCTCCTCAAAGTGCACCAGGATGTAGAGTGGGTCATGGGGGATCTGTGTGCCAAATTTGGTCTTGATTAGTCATTGGCGAGGGTCTCAGTGGTCTCAGGAAGTGAGTGAAGTTACTACAAGTCCCATCATCCATCTCCAAATTTTTCCAAACCGCACCAGGATGTAGAGTGGGTTATGCAGGCTCTCTGTGTGAATTGTGATCATGATCCATTATTGTTGGCCGTTGTAATGGTCTCAGGAAAGGAGTGCAAGTCCCATCGTCCATGGTGCATCCTCCTCCAAACCACAGCAGGATGTAGAGTGTGTCATGGAGACTCAGTATGCCAAGTTTGGTCTTTATCGGTAATTGGATGAGGGTTGCAGTGATCTCAGGAATTGAGCGAAGGTACTGCAAGTTCCATAATCCATGGTCCATCCCTGGCCAAACCACACCAGGCCGTAAAGTGGGTCATGAGAGGTCTATGTGCCAGATTTGGTCTAGATCAGTCAGTGGATGAAGGTCACAGCGATCGCAGAAAGTGAGTGATGGTGCTGCAAGTCCCATCATCCATGGTCCATCCTCCTCCAAACTGCATAGGATGTAGAGTGAGTGAAGGTACTATAAATCCTTCAAGCCCTTTCCTTTCTCTTCTCATCCACTTGAGAATGTTGGAATCTTTTTGTTTGTTTGTTTTTTGTTTGTTTTTTTGTCGTGTCAGGAGCGACTTGAGAAACTGCAAGTCGTTTCTGGTGTGAGAGAATTGGCCGCCTGCAAGGATGTGGCCCAGGGGACGCCAGGATGTTTTGATCTTTTACCATCCTTGTGGGAGGCTTCTCTCATGTCCCCGCATGAGGAACTGGCACTCTCCCAGGATTCGAACCTGCGACCTGTGGGTCTTCAGTTCTGCTGGCACAGGGGTTTAACCCTCTGTGCCACCAGGGGCTCCTGTTGAGGCTGGCCAATCAGAAACCATATGCAAATTTCTTTTCCCCTCTCAGCAACTTGAGAATGCTGGAGTGTTGCGGCTGGCCAATCAGAGGAAAATGGGGAGGAAGGGGGAGAAAGAAAAGAGGGAGGAAGGAAACTGGAAGAAAGGGGAAGAAAGAAAGGAGAAAGGAAAAGGGAATGAAAGGGAAGAAAGGAAGAAGGGAGGAAGGAAATGGGAAGGAAGGGGAAGAAAGACAGGAGGGAGGAAACTGGAAGAAAAGGGAAGAAAGAAAGGAGAAAGGAAAGGGGAGTGAAAGGGAAGGAAGGAAATGGGAAGGAAGGGGAAGAAAGAAGGGAGGGAGGAAGGAAATGCGAAGAAAAGAGAAGAAAAGGGAAGGAAGGAAGGAAATGGGAAGAAATGGAAGAAAAGAGGAAGGGAAAGGGAAAGAAGGGGAAGAAAGGAAGGAGAAAGTAAATGAGAAAGAAGGGGAAGAAAGGAAGGAAATGGGAAGAAAAGGGAGAAAGGGGAGCAAAGGGGAGAAGAAGAGGGGGAAGAAAAATAGATCCCAATGACTTTTCTCTTTCTCCATCTTGGAACAAAAGGCAAAGAGAGAGAGAGAGAGAGGAAGAGAAGAGAAGAGAAGAGAAGAGAAGAGAAGAGAAGAGAAGAGAAGAGAAGAGAAGAGAAGAGAAACAGGGCCAGAAGAACCGTGATTCAAAGGCAAGCAGACAGGCAAAAAGCCTCCTCCTCTTTTGACCGCAGGTTGAACCCAGTCACTTCATCATCCCCCATTCCCTGCCATATAAATCTCTGGCTCCCGACAGGCGCCCTGGCGTTTCTCCCAACGGAGCCACAAAAGCCACTCTCTCTTGAAACGGCTTTGAGTGTTCGAATCCTTGCTCGGCTGAGGAAAGTCACTCTCTCTCAACTTGAGACCGAAGGGCTTGCTCGCTGTTTCAAATCCCCATGCAAACCAAGGAATCCAATGTAATTAAATATAGCAGAGGAGAGATCTCAGCGGCAGAGACAAGTGACAAGGCCCTTTGAGAGGTGATAAGAATCGAGGAAGACAACCGATGATGGATGAAGCAACCAAGAAGTCAACCAGGCAGAGTGGAGCCAAAATCGAATCCTGCCAGATGGGGAATATGATACAAGAGGGTCAGGAGACCTTTATGGGTGAGATAGTCAAGAAACCGGGCCTTTGCTTTCTTTATCTAGACCCCTGGATGCAGAAATCACATTGCTGTTGAGTTGAAAACAAGTCTTTTGGGTAGATAAGAAAACCGTTAGGTTGGGACTGTCTGCATTGTTTAATAATCCATAGCTATTTGGCAGAGATGCAGAGGATTGCAACAACGTATTGTCGAAGGACCTCACTACTTCTGAGGATGCTTGCCATAGATGCAGGCGAAAGGTCAAGAGAGAATGCCTCTAGACCATGGCCATATAGCCTGAAAAAACCTACAACAACCCAGATTGCAACAACGCTTTGCTATGAGGTGCTGCTGTGCATCATCCAAATAAGTCATGCATTAAAGTGCCATAAAGGTATATAAAAGTTTCCTGAAACAGTGAAATGAATGTGGTAAGGTAAATCTATATGACCTTTGGAGGGTCTCTTCCCATTTGGATCATTTGGAGATCTGTTTCAAAGAGGCCACCTTCTCTACAGTAGAGTGTGGAGGTCCCCCTCCCTCAGATCCTTTCCCATTCAGATCAATGGAACCAATTGAGATCAAGAGACCATTAACATAATACGAGGGGTATTTTTTAAGTAAGGTCCGTTTTGTTGTAGACACTAGTAGTTCGCGCGCATACCGCAACAAGTGCATGCGTCGTGTACCAGCATGCCTCGGGAAGAACTGTGCTCAGTTTCTGCTCTGTAGCTAACCTGTACGGTTCTGTTCTGTGCTTTAAAAATGTTTAAGACTATCAACTCACCTGCCGCATGTGAGGTTCGCTCAGTGATACGGTTTTTGTCAGCAAGGAACCTGCCTGCTGCAGAAATTCATCGACAGATTTGTGAAGTGTACGGTGATACTGTTATGACTGAAAGCAAAGTGCGTAAGTGGGTACGACAATTCAAAGATGGCTGTGACAACGTCCATGACGTCCGCTCTGGTCGCCCTTCTTTGATTACAGACGATTTTGTGGCTTCAGTTGAAGCAATTCGTGAGAACAGGCGCTTCACAATTGGTTCAGAGGTATGATAAGTGTTTGAACAAAGTTGGCAACTATGTTGAAAAATAGAGTGAAGTATGTACTTTCTGAAAATAAATTTACTTTTTTGAAATAAACTTTCGTTGTGTACTTATGTTCCAACGGACCTTACTTAAAAAAATACCCCTCATATATACCCTTTTGAGTTAATTTTCTGGATTCCATTCTTTTTCTGACAAGCCAGGCCTCCAAATTGAATCCTGACAAGACAGAGGTACTCCTGGTCAGTCAAAAGGCCGGACAGGGTATAGGGTTACAGCTGTTGTAGTTCAGCCTGTGATTGTGTCTGATGTCAATGGGGATGAGGGTTCTTCTGGACCTCTGTCTGCTGTTAATGAGGATGAGGGTTTTGCTAGGCCTGAGTAAAGCCCAGGAGAGAGGCCTGAGGTGTCTGATGAACGGAGAGATTCTCCTGCAGATGAACATGGTCAAATTTCTGGGAACAGGCTACAGCAGTCTTTCTCTGAGGATGATTGATCAGATGTAGAATTTAATGAGGATGAAGTAGAGTTTGGTAAATGAAGACATAGTTCTCAAGCTTTACAAAGGTCAATTAGTCTGCAGGAGAATCATAGAATCATAGAGTTGGAAGAGACCTCATGGGCCATCCAGTCCAACCCCCTGCCAAGAAGCAGGAATATTGCATTCAAAGCACCCCTGACAGATGGCCATCCAGCCTCTGTTTAAAAGCCTCCAAAGAAGGAGTCTCCACCACACTCCGGGGCAGAGAGTTCCACAGCTGAACGGCTCTCACAGTCAGGAAGTTCTTCCTAATGTTCAGATGGAATCCTTATCAGGTTGTAAGGGCAAGCGAAATGCTTTCCTTTCATTTCAGGGGCCAGGAAAGGCTTTATATTGATACCAGGGAAAGTTTCACTTTAGTCTTGTCAACGTTGATACTTCATGACAGTCTTGTTTCTCCAAGTGGATTTCTAGTTTCATGTTTCAAGTTTTGCCAAGTTCCTGTTCTGTTCTATGGATTCTGTACCTTGGATCTTGTGTTTGTACCTTGTTACCTGGAAGTTTATGGACTGACTTTTATCTTAGAACAACACTGCATTGAACTATACCGTTTTTACCATTTTTTATTCCTTTGCTTACATATATCCTTCAATAAACTGCTTGCTGATTTTACTACACTGTTGTGGTGTTTAAAGATAGAGGTTTTCCTGCACTGGCATACAGCAGCCTGTGTTGGATGGGATTACACTCCTCCTGAAGATGCAGGTTCACAGCTTGGGAGTTCTCCTGGACTCATCATTGAGCCTGGAACCCCAGGTCTCCGTGGTGGCCAGGGAAGCTTTTGCACAATTAAAACTTACATGCCAGTTGCGCCCATACCTTGGGAAGTCTGACTTGGTCACGGTAATCCATGCTCTTGTTACATCAAGGATAGACTACTGCAACGTGCTCTACATGAGGTTGCCTTTGAAGACAGTTCAGAAGTTTCAAGTGGTCCAATGGGCAGCAGCCAGATTTTTTAACTGGAGCAGCGTACAGGGAGCATACAACTCCCTTGTTACACTAGCTCCACTGGCTGCCAGTCTGCTACCGAGCACAATTTAAAGTGCTGGCTTTAGCCTATAAAGCCCGAAATTGTTCCGGCCCAACTTACCTGTCCGAAAGTATCTCCTTCTATGATCCACCTCAGAGATTAAGATCTTCTGGGGAGGCCCTGCTCTCGATCCCACCTTCCTCACAAGTGCGACTGGTGGGGACAACCTGACATTCAGGAAGAAAGGAAGGTGGCAAGTTCGAAGTCTGAGTCGGATTGAGCACCTGACTGTTAAGCCTAGCTTACTGTCCACCTAATCAGTTGGAAAACAGTTGAGCTGTGAGTAGAGAAATTTAGCACCGCTTAAAGTGGGGAGGTATATTCCGACACCATAAAAGTGCCAGTGATCAAAGAAAGAAGAAATACTACGATCTAAAGGGCTCAGCATCATAGTGGATGAAGCGATAGCACCCCCCTGTGGCCAGAATTGAGCATAACCTCCAGGCACCAAAGTTGGAAAATAGCCAAACTACCTCTATTTGTCTGTCTGTCTGTCTTATATAAGTGATTAAAGTCCCACTGCACTTTAATAACTTATACCATCTAGCACTTTAATACCTGCCGGCACTTTGTGAATTCTAGTGATATTGTATTAAC
The DNA here is from genome assembly GCF_037176765.1 of Anolis sagrei. Classification (NCBI taxonomy): domain Eukaryota; kingdom Metazoa; phylum Chordata; class Lepidosauria; order Squamata; family Anolidae; genus Anolis; species Anolis sagrei. The sequence goes on along the minus strand of NC_090034.1, from coordinate 55,948,913 downwards.
ATCTACCATCCATACTGCTCCCCATTCCCTGGTATCTATTATTTATTTATTTATTTATTTACTTTGCTTATATACCGCTGTTCTCAGCCCAGGGATGACTCACAGCGGTGTACAACATAGGAACAACAAAATTCAAGACATAATATAAAAACAATTCTGGCCCCAGAGTGGCCGTTGGTGCTGGGGGAGGGGCGCTGATGTCACAGGGGACAAGATGGCAACGTCCTCCTGGCTCCCCTTCTTTATTCTGGACCCAGAGTGGCCGTTGTATTGTATTGTTAATCGACTGGGAAAGGGATAAGGGGTGGAGTGGATTGGATTGGATGAATCTGGAAATAATAGAGCTGGGATGGGAAAGGAATGGAGGGGAGGATTATGGCAAGTAGAAATACCAACAAACCAAATAACTAGGAATGAACCATGGGTTGAAGTTATGAAAGTTGAGTGCGACATGGAGGAGGGGGGGGGTGTCCCATCAGCCGAGGGGCCCCCATAGAAACCATAATGGGGAGGGGGAGATGCAGGAAAGGGAGACCATTAATTCGGCCTAGGGATTGTGGAAATTTAGTAACTCTAAATCATTCTCCTGACGTGGTAAGTTGGTGTACCCAGGATGGCGGTCCTCTGGATTGAAGGTGGTGCTGTTGAATGCCAGATCTGTCAATGGAAAAACAGCATTCATCCAAGACTTAATCCTGGATGAGCGGGCAGATTTGGCGTGCATGACAGAGACCTGGTTGGATGAAGCAGCACCAGCCAAGATCTGGAGGGCGGGGAGGCGGGGTTGCGGTGGTCTATAGAAATACCATCCCTCTGACCAGGGGCCCCATCCCGCAGTCAACCAATTTTGAATGTGTCCATCTGAGGGTGGGTGACCGGGACAGAATAGGGATTCTGTTAGTGTACCGCCCGCCTCGATGCACTACGGTCTCCCTACCTGAGCTAGCGGGGGTGGTCTCGAGCCTGGCATTGGAGTCCCAACGGCTACTTGTGCTGGGGGACTTCAATGTACACGCCGAGGCTACCCTAGTAGGAGTGGCTCAGGACTTCATGTCTTCCATGGCAACCATGGGGCTGTCCCAACGGGTATCTGGCCCCACTCACAGTGCTGGACACACGTTGGATTTGTTTTTCTGCCAGGGATGGGAGGATAGTGGCGGTGTTGAGGAGTTGACCATCTCTCCGTTGCCATGGACCGATCACTACCTGGTCAGATTTAGACTCACTGCACCCCCTAACCTCTGCAGGGGTGGGGGATTCATTAAGTTGGTCCGCCCCAGGAGGCTTATGGATCCAGATGGATTCCTGATGGCTCTTGGGGAGTTTCCCGCCACCTCGGTAGGTGATCCTGTTGATGTCCTGGTCACTCTCTGGAATGGGGAGATGACTAGGGCAATAGACACAATTGCTCCAGAACATCCCCTCTCAAGTAGCCAAGCTAAACCAGCTCCTTGGTTCAACAAGAAGTTGGCAGCAATGAAGCGAAGGAAGAAGGAACTAGAGAGGGTGTGGCGTTCGGATCCGAGCGAGCCAAATCGAACACGGTTGGTGTCCTTTCTAAGGGCATATGCCGCGGCAATAAAGGCCGCAAAGAAATCCTTCTTTGCGGCCACTATTGCGTCTGCAAAGAACCGTCCGTCTGAGCTGTTTCGAGTTGTCAGAGGCCTTTTAAATTCCACCACTCAGGATGGGAGCCCTGACAACTCGGCAGCTCGCTGTGAAGCTTTTGCTCAGTTCTTCGCAGGCAAAGTTGCTTTGATCCGTTCTGGTCTGGATACCATGTTAACGGCAGTCTCTGAGGAGGTAACTGGAACATCTGCCAACCCTGACCAGAACCTGGAAACTGATGTCCTCTGTGGAAGAACATGTGGATCAAGAATAGGGCTCTACAGCCACGTACAGACCCACTGCCAAGACACTACACTTGGAAGGCCATCATACTTTGACAATGAGAGATCACCTAAGTAAGAACTCATGGGACCCGAGGGCCCCTCTTTTTCCGTCCTGGAGTTGGGGCACTGTTATTAATTCAGAAAACTATGTTTCTTTGCCAGCCATTGGAGAGTGGGCATCTGCACTGGAAGCAGGGAACACTCTCCTATTGGCCGGTGGGCACCGCAGTCCTGCTTCTGCAGGGAATTCTCCCTCAGCTGTTCTGATGTCATCGGAGCCCATCCAATCATGGTGAAGCCAGTTTCAGCTGGGGCAGAAGCGGGAATTTCAAAGGATTGCACTGTATAAAAATGTCGGTTTTGCAATGTTATGGTATGTCAGCTTACTTTGGTGGATTACCGCAGGATGACATCACTTAGCTGACTTGAATAAAATACCTTGGTGGCCTCTTCTTCAACTTGGTGAGATTTATTTGGGAATATTGGGCTTCTTAATCTTGCCAGGCGCACGGACCTACAGGGTGGCCTGTCGCCAGTACCAGTAATCCAAACTTTTTGGGACTCGGTATCCACACTTCAGGTTTCCCTATCTAAGGCTCGGATCTCACTATCTGCGGCTGTTTTAAATGGCTCAATTTCAAGATCTCTTCCAATTCAGATGAATGGAACCAATTGGGGATCAAGAGACCATCACAGTAACATTTTGTGACCTCTTTCAAATAGACCCTTTTGAGTTGGATGACTTCGTGGTCCCCATCTTGTGTCAAAGAAGCCAGCCCTCCAACATTGGTGTATTTGGGCCAGTTTATGCAACCTTTGGAGATCCCTTCCAATCAATATCCTTGTGTATTTCAAAGAGGTCATCCCAGCAACGATGTGACCTTCAGATGGCCCTGTGTGGTTTGGATTATTTTGAGATTTTCGAAACAGAATGGAGTCTGTCTAGGTGACCTCCAGGGGTCCTTTGTGAGTCACATGCTTTGCTATTTCAAAGACTGTCGCTGCCTTTTTGCAAGCACCCTTTGGGGAAATAACATTTTACAACAGAGAGGAAGATAAGAAGCAAGGAAATTTCCCCTTACACTTCATTAATGGACTGATGGGGAGAAAACGGCAAGTGATGGATGGGCGGCCTCCAGCTGAAGAAGACAAAACCAGGGTTGGGCCACCCTCTGCTTCTCCATTTGTGTCAAGAGACCGGCGGCTAATGGAGATTCATCTCCTGGCTTTACGCTTTGCAGGCTCTCCCTATAACTCACCCCTTTCTCTTGGCAGATCCATAAAGAGAGAAAACCGATAAGGACAGGGATCCATGCTGGCTTCCAAACCCCAAGTCCTTTGTTTCTCCCCTCTGGTTTTTAAAGGCCTAGAGCAAAACATAATAAAAGATTATTATGATTACTATTATTATTGCTATTAATATACTGCTTTTATCGTTGGGAGCTGTGGTCATTCTCTACCTTCAAGTCATTTCCAGTGTAGGGAAAATCTGTCCTAGGGCTTTCTGCGGCCAGATTTCTTCAGAGAGCTGTTTGCCATTACCTTCCTTTGAGGCCAAGAGAGTGTGACTACCCAATGGGTTTCTGACTGAGCATGATTTGAACCAGAATTGCCATAGTTTGAATCCATCTCTCCAAGCTACAGCTGATTCCTAATAAGGTTGTGGGTGAACTACAACTCACATCATGCCAGGTGAACCCCCAAAAAATCCATCAGTACTTAAAATGTGTTATGTTGGGCAAGTTTGCACTACATGCGTCATGAGTGGCATTCATTGTGCTCTCTGGCTGTAGGGTAAACTACAACTAATAATAATAATAATAATAATAATAATAATAATAATAACAACACTTTATTTGTACCCCGCTACCATCTCCCCAAGGGACTCGGTGCGGCTTACATGAGGCCGAGCCCAAATACAACAATAAAGCAATAATAACAACAATACAAGCAATTAAAATAAAAAACATAGACACTAAAATATGCAACAATTAACAATAAGACAACACACAATTAAAAACAGTGGGAAGGCTACATGTAAAGTTAAAATTGGAAATGATGCCGGGACATGGGCAAAAAGGTGAAAGTGGCGTTTGTGGAAAACGTACAAGCAGACCTAATATGTAAAGTGCTTTGAAGGACAAAGTGCTATGGGATCATTATTCTGAGAAGGCACACTGGAACAGCCATGTCTTCAAACTCCTCCTAAAGACTGCCAGAGTTGGGGCCTGCCTTATGTCCTTAGGGAGTGAGTTCCAGAGTCGAGGGGCCACTACCGAAAAGGCCCTCTCTCTCGTCCCCACCAATCGCACCTGCAATGCAGGTGGGATCGAGAGCAGGGCCTCTCCAGATGATCGAAGAGATCATGTGGGTTCATATACAGAGATGCGGTCACGCAGGTAGGCGGGTCCCAAACCATTCAGGGCTTTGTAGGTAAGAACCTGCACCTTGAATTGGGTCCGGAAAATGAATGGCAACCAGTGGAGCTCCTTGAACAGGAGGGTTGACCGCTCCCTGTAAGGAGCCCCAGTTAACAACCTGGCTGCTGCCCGTTGGACCATCTGGAGTTTCCGAGCTGTTTTCAAGGGCAGCCCCACGTAGAGTGCATTGCAGTAATCCAGTCTAGAGGTGACTAAAGCATGGACCACCAACTCCCACTATGGTGAGTCAGTCCCCTCAAACCCCTGCAGTAGGTTGAGTTAGTCATCATGGGGGTTCTGTGTGGCAAGTCTGGTCCAGTTCCATTATTGGTGGAGGTCACAGTTTCCCTGGTTGTGGGTGAACTACAACTCCCAGAAAGGAAAGCCCCAAACCCCTCCAGTAATCAAATTTCGGCACATCAGGTATGTATGCCAAGTTTGGTTCAGATCCATCGGTTTTTGAGTTCACAGTGCTCACTGGATGTAAGTGAACTACAACTCCCCCAAACAAAGGTTAATTTTCCCCAAATACCTCCAGTATTTTTTGCTGGTCATGGGGACCCTGTGTGCCAAGTTTGTTTCAATTCCATCTTTGGTGGAATACTGACAACTCATTGATTGCAGATGAACTATAAATCCTAGTACCTACAATTTCAAAATGTCAAGGCCAATTCCCCTCAAAACCCACCAATATTCAAATTTGGGCATATTGGGTATGCATGCCAAGTTTGGTCCATATCCATCATTGTTTGGGTTCATAGTGCGCTCTAGATGTAGGTGAACTACAACTCCAATAAATCCCTCCAAAGACCTCCAGTATTTTGTTGGCCACTTGGGTTCTGTGTGCCAAGTTAGTTCCAGGTCCATCGTGAATGGAGTCTTAGATTGCAGGTGAACTATACATCCCAGTACCTACAACTCCTGTAAATCATGGTGAATCCTTCCCAAACCTCTCTAGTATGTTCAGTTGCTGATCAATTCCTCTGTTTGCTGTGTTCCATAGAAAAGAATAAGAAAGGGTTAAGGGAGAGGCAATGAGCGGAGTCAAGCAAATTCCACACCAATGGAGAGTCAGAAACATTGGGATGTCTGTGGTGGAGGAAAAACAGAAAATCTAGGATGAAATTGTCCCTGTTTGAAAGCCTTCACTTTGGTGGTGGGCAGGATGGTGTTTGTGGAGGACATTGGGAGGGCTCTTGGAGCTGATCCCTAACCCATCTAAAACACAGACATGTGCCTTTCATCTTAAGAACAGACAAGCATCCCGAGCTCTGAGGATTACCAGGGAAGGAATCCCACTGGAGCATTGCAGCACACCCAAATACCTGGGAGTCACTCTGGACCGTGCTCTGACCTACAAGAAGCACTGCCTGAACATTAAGCAAAAAGTGGGTGCTAGAAACAATATCATAGGAAAGCTGACTGGCACAACCTGAGGATCACAGCCAGATACAGTGAAGCCATCTGCCCTTGCGCTATGCTACTCTGCTGCTGAGTACGCATGCCCAGTGCGGAACACATCTCACCACACTAAAACAGTGGATGTGGCTCTTAATGAGACATGCCGCATTATCATGGGGTGTCTGCGCCCTACACCAATGGAGAAATTACACTGCTTAGCCGGTATTGCACCACCTGACATCCGCCGGGAAGTAGCAGCCAATAGTGAAAGGACCATTCAGAGACATCTCCAGCTCACCCCGTTTGGGTATCAGCCAGCACGTCAACGACTTAAATCTAGAAATAGTTTTCTAAGATCTACAGAGACACTCGCTGGAACACCTCAGCAAGCAAGAGTTCAAAAGTGGCAGGCTCAAACCCAGCACCTCAACCAATGGCTGATACCAAATGAAAGACTCCCCCCCTGGGCACACAGAAAACTGGGCAACTTGGAAGGCGCTGAACAGACTGTGCTCTGGCACCACAAGATGCAGAGCCAACCTCAAGATATGGGGCTACAAAGTGGAATCCACAACATGCGAGTGTGGAGAAGAGCAAACCACTGACCACCTGCTGCAATGCAACCTGAGCCCTGCCACATGCACAATGGAGGACCTTCTTGCAGCAACACCAGAAGCACTCCAAGTGGCCAGATACTGGTCAAAGGACATTTAATCAACTACCAAACTCACAAATTTTGTATTTTGCCTGTTTGTTTGCTTTGTTCTGTTAGAAATGTAATATAATTGACTGGTTGCCCTGACATGACAGAAGATTGGAGGGAGGGCCTTTGGTGTCTCCTGTGTAGTTAATATTTATTTGATCAGTCATATGACCATTTCAAAATAGAACATGAGTAAAAAACAAGGCAACAAGGTGAAGACAGCAGCCGACTTTCTATTTATAGTCAGAATCTTATTTTCCTGGTTCTTCTTTCAGGAAATCTGCTCTTTTCTTAATAGCTTTCAGAATAAAAAGGCTTACTCTTATTATGTCGGATCTTTCCTGACCTTGCAAGAGGGATGTCAGAATATCATTTCTGTTGGGGGACCTGCAGTTGGATAATACTGGGTGTAAATATCTGTCTCGCAGTTCAGTATATGCTGGACAGTCAATTAAGAAATGTTCAATGTCTTCCACTGTTTGTTCTCCCCAGACGCAGAATCTCTCACTTCTTGGGATGTTACAGTAGCGCCTGGTTTGCACCATAGAACCGAGTTGTTCAAATCTAGCCCTAGTATATATTCTTCTTAAGGGTAGAGGAAGTGGAATAGTTAGGTAGTGCTCTAAATGAATATTCCTTTTGTGGGAAGCTAAAAACCTAGTGGCTGAAGACCTACCTATGCTCTCTAGGTCCAGCTGTGCATAGACATCTCTAATGCGCCGCTTGAGCACTTGCCCTGCCCCCGGACTCAAAACACCCAGAAATTGCAAAGGCAGACCGAATCCAGCCAGCTCATTATTCAGAGCCGCCAAACACGATGACTTTTGGTCATGCTGGACTTGATCCTCTAGACCAGTGGTTCTCAACCTGTGGGTCCCCAGGTGTTTTGGCCTACAACCAGGGGCGGCTCGTCCATTACGCGAAGTAAGCAGTCGCAGAACACTTTTTTTTGCCAGGGGCACAGAGGCGCCTCTGTAAATGCCCCTTGACCGCCACTTGAGGAGCGCCCCCTCAGCTCACAACAGCCCTAGCAGTCCGGGGGGGGGGGGGCTCGGCTTTCTTGCCTCGCTGCCGGGCGATCCTCTTCCCAAAGAGGCCGGGCCCTTGAGCCTCGCCTCGCCCCTTTCGTTGCTGCTCTACCTGGCCACTAGGTGCGCGACCAGAGCCGGCGCTCAATCGTTCAATCCCTTCCCCATGACCGGCTTCCTTTCCCGATCCTCTGGCGCTCCACCCGCCTCCTCTCCTCTCCCCAATCTGCAGGTGGGCCAAGGGGCGGAGCCGCCGCACCTGGCCTGCTTCGGGTCCGGAGGCGTGTCTGAACACCCCAGCGTGTGCACCAAAAGTCACCTCTTCTCCTGACTTTCTCTTCAGCCATTGGAACCAAGAGAGAGAGAGAGAGAGAGAGAGAGAGAGAGAGCCCCTCCGGCTGGAGGTATCTCCCACCCCCGCTCCCTCCTTTGTTTTTGAGCCTTCTTTCAGGAAAGGTGGGCATCTCCACCTCTGTCTCTCTCTCTTTTGGTCCTAATAGCTGAGGAGAAAGTCAGGAGAAGAGGTGACTTTTGGTGCACACGCCGGGGTCTTCAGGCACGCCTCCGGACCCAAAGCGGACCAGGCAAGGGAGCAAGTGTGGCAAGTGTAGTTACTGGGATGTATAGTTTACCTACAATCAAAGAGCATTCTTAACTCCACCAATGATGGAATTGAACCAAATATGGGACACAGAACTCCCACGACAAACAGAAAATATATATTTATTTTATTTATTTATTTCTTGCATTTATTGACCGCCCCTCTCAGCCCGAGGGCGACTCGGGGCGGTGAACAGCAACAAAAAGACAGTGTACAATAAATCACGACAATACAAACCAGACAAATACAACATAACATATATATATCAATGATTGGTTGGGGGGGGGGGTGCCAAAATACTGTTTGCTTACCGTTGAAAATTACCTAGGGCCGCCTCTGCCTACAACTCCCAGAAATCCCAGCCAGTTTATCAGCTGTTAGGTTTTCTGGGAGTTGAAGGCCAAAACATCTGGGGACCCACAGGTTGAGAACCACTGCTCTAGACATAGGCGAGGAAGTCTACTGGGATCCATAGTTTACTTTTGACCAGTAATTAAACTGTCTCATGTGTCTCCTGTGTAGTAGGAGCTGTAGCTGTTAGTGGGGGCAGAAATTTGTCTGTGTAAGTGGACACTTCAGCCACACACACACAAATATTTTCTCTTTTATTGTGTGTGTGTATGTATGTATGTATATATAGATATGTATATGTATGTATATACACACACATACACATATACACACACAGATATGCAGATGACACCACTCTGATGGCCGAAAGCGAGGAGGAGATGAGGAGCCTTCTAATCAAGGTGAAAGAAGAAAGCGCAAAAGCAGGGTTGCAGCTAAACATAAAAAAAACCAAGATTATGGCAACAAGAATGATTGACAACTGGAAAATAGAGAGAGAAAATGTGGAGGCCGTGACAGACTTTGTATTTCTAGGCGCAAAGATTACTGCAGATGCAGACTGTGGCCAGGAAATCAGAAGACGCTTACTTCTTGGGAGGAGAGCAATGTCCAGTCTCGATAAAATAGTAAAGAGTAGAGACATCAGACTGGCAACAAAGATCCGCCTAGTCAAAGCCATGGTATTCCCTGTAGTCACCTACGGATGTGAGATCTGGACCTTAGGGAAGGCTGAGCGAAGGAAGATGGATGCTTTTGAGCTGTGGTGTTGGAGGAAAGTTCTGAGAGTGCCTTGGACTGCGAGAAGATCCAACCAGTCCATCCTCCAGGAAATAAAGCCCGACTGCTCATTGGAGGGAAGGATACTAGAGACAAAGTTGAAGTACTTTGGCCACATCATGAGGAGACAGCAAAGCCTAGAGAAGACAATGATGCTGGGGAAAGTGGAAGGCAAAAGGAAGAGGGGCCGACCAAGGGCAAGATGGATGGATGGCATCCTTGAAGTGACTGGAGTGACCTTGAAGGAGCTGGGGGTGGTGACGGCCGACAGGGAGCTCTGGCGTGGGCTGTTCCGTGAGGTCACGAAGAGTCGGAGACGACTGAACGAATGAACAACAACAACACACACATACATATACATACACACACATATACACACACTCATCCTGTTCACCGGCTCCTAATACTTTTATATATGCTACTAATCTATATAAATAAAAATGTAATGTTCGTTTGTGCTATCATCAGAACTCAAAAACCACTGGGGGAATTGACACCAAATTTGTACACGATACACTTTGTACACGAACCCAATTTATGTTCTCCACTCAAAAAAAAAAATTAACTAGAAAGAACTTACCCTCCACAAGGCTAAATGCCTATATAGATCCTGTGTTAAAAGAACCCTCTCCCTCGCCCCTCCACGAGGGAAAAAAACCAACCACTGAGAGAGAGAGAGAGGAAGGGAGAGGGAGAGAGAGAGAGAGAGAGAGAGAGAGAGAGAGTTTCTTTTCTTCTTGCCTCTCTGCCTCCCCTGGGCTGCTGGGAACTCCCAGGGATTCTGTGTGTGTGTGTGTGTCCAGAATGGGAAGGCATTCTGGGAAATGAAGTCCAGTATTCAAAGAAGGGACAAAAAAGCACGCTCTGTGAGTTTGCAAAGGCTGTCCAGGAAGGCAGAATCAAAACACTCCCAAAAGATGGCCATCTATTTTTACTTTATAGCAACCCTGGGCTATAATATATCTACAATAATAATAATATCTATATATCTATCATAATAGGAGCCCCCGGTGGCACAGTGGGTTAAAGAACTGAGCTACTGAGCTTGTTGATCGAAAGGTCGCAGGTTCAATTCCGGGGAGCGGCGTGAGCTTCCGCTGTCAGCCCTAGCTTCTGCCAACCTAGCAGTTCGAAAACATGCAAATGTGAGTAGATCAATAGGTACCGCTCCGGTGGGAAGGTAACGGCGCTCCATGCAGTCATGCCGGCCACATGACCTTGGAGGTGTCTACGGACAACGCTGGCTCTTCGGCTTAGAAATGGAGATGAGCACCACACCCCAGAGTCAGACATGACTGGACTTAATGTCAGGGGACTACCTTTACCTTTACCTTTAATCTATCATAATAATACCTATCAATCTATTAATAATATATATGTCTATGATATCTATATGTCTTTAACAATAATATCTACATTTCTATCATAACGTCTATATGCCTGTAATAATGTCTATATGCCCATAATAATATCTACAGGTCTATAATAATATCCATATGTCTGTAATTATATCTGTCAAAAATATCTGTACATTTATAACAATAATGCCTATAATATCTATGTCTATAATAATAATATCTATATAAAGTATAATAATACGTATACATCTATAATAATAATAGCTATATAATATCTATAAAAATAACAATAAAAATAATAACATCTATATGTCTAATAATATCTATAGGTCTGTAATAATATCCATACATCTGTTGCCTGTTTTTGCTCAAAAGATATTGAGCCCTCTGCTCCATCTATTTTTAATCAGTTTTATACTAATTTATACAATGCTTTTGATATGAAATTCATAAATAAATAACATCTATAATACGAATACCTATATAGCTTTAATAATAATATTTGTATCTATAATAATATCAAAATGCCTATAATATATATGTCTATAATGACAACAATACCTATATAATAACTTGGAACTGGGTTATATGGCAGTGTGGACTCAGGTAACCCAGGGCCCTTCCACACATCCATAGAACCCTTTGGCCTCGAGGAGACTGAAAAGGGCTTGTATTAGGTTGACACTTTGCCACTTATGTTGTGTACTGATAACTTAGAAACCAGCTCTTCCTCTTTTCTTTCTTTCCCATTTCTCCACAATGGGCCACAGCAACACGTGGCAGGGTACAGCTAGTCTATATAAATAAAAATGTAATGTTCGTTTGAGGGATTAACATACCTCAAAAACGACTGGAGGAATTGACACCAAATTTGGACACAAGACACCTAACAACCCAATGTATGTCCTTCACTCAAAAAATTGATTTTGTCATTTGGGAGTTGTAATTGCTGGGATTTATAGTTCACCTCCAATCAAAGTGCATTCTGAACCCCACCAATGACAAAATTGGGCCAAACTTCGCACACAGAACCCCCATGACCAACAAAAAATACTGTGTTTTCTGATGGTCTTTGCAGACCCCCCTGACACCCCCTCACAACCCCCCCAGGGATCCCGACCCCCAGGTTGAGAAACAATGTCATAGGGGTTCTGTGTGCCAAGTTTGGTCCAGATCCATCATCAGTGGACGTCACAGTGTCTCTGGATGTAAGTGAACTACAAATTCCAGAAATGAAGGTCCTCTGGTATTTTTGGTTGGTCATGGTGGTTCTGTGTGCCAAGTGACGTCCACGGCCATCGTTGGTGGGGTCCAGAGCGCTCTTTGATTGCAGGTGAACTATAAATCCCAGTACCTACAACGGCTATAAATCAAGGTGAATTCCGCCCAAACCTTTCCAGTATTTTTCTTTGTTCATGGGGGTTCTGTGTGCCAAATGTGGTCCAGGTCCATTGTCAATGGGGGTCACAGTGCTCTGTCTTGATGCAGGGTGAATTACAACTTCCGTCAAGTTGAGTTGGTCCCCCAAACCCCTCCAGTTTGTTCAGTTGCAGTCTTTTCCTCTCTTTTTGCTGTGCACCATAGGAAAGGTTTATGGGAGAGGCATGCAAATTCCACACCAGGGGACAAAGGAAGAAACACTGGGATGCCTGTGGTGGAGGAAAAACACAAAATCTAGGATGAAATTGTCCCCGTATGAAAGCCTTCACTTCGCTGGTGGGCAGTACAGTGTTTGGGGAGGACATTGGCAGGGGTTGGGCTACATGTTCATGGCGCTCGCTATAACCTGAAATGTCGTTGGAGAGAGGGCTTTTGGTGGCTCCTCAGCACTGTGGGTTAAAGCGGTTTGTGGAAGTGGGAGCCTGTCTGTGGAAGTGGGCACCCCAGCCACATATACACATACACATTTTCACTTTTTGTTAGTTATATGGATATAGATATTATATTGCATTGTATTATTAGTAGTAGTATTATATTGTATTCCATTATAATATTATGATTAAAATAATAATAATAATAATAATAATAATAATAATAATAATAATAATAATCTTTATTTATACCCCGCCACCATCTCCCCCAACGGGCACTCGGAGCGGCTTACATGGGGCCAAGCCCAAACAACAGATTACAATACAAAAAATACAAAATTACAATAAAATAAACAACATAACATTAAAATATAAACATCAAAGCATATAAACAATATACATAGAACATAAAAACTGAACATAAGGACAAGGAGCAGGCCGCATGTACATAAAATTATTTTAAAACTCCAGGTGAGATAAAGGGGTAAAACTAATTATAGGGAGAACTCATGGAGAGACTATATAATATATACTATATAATATATTATTAGCACAGCACAATATTGGTATTATATATTACTATATTGTACTATACCACTATCCTGCAATATTATTAGTAATATTACATGTAATATGTAATATACAATTACTATATTTTATTCTATTGTATTATATTATTATACCATAATATATATATAATACACCACCAGGATATTATACTATTAGTATTATATAATATATTGGACTATATCATAAATTGTAGTTTGACCGCTCTGAGTCCCTTCGGGGGGAGAGGGTGGGTTATAAATAAATTTGTTGTTATTATTATTATTATTATTATTATTTGAAACACAACAAGATGAGTCCACAGCAAACAAGATCACTCTGCTGGCTGTTGTATTGGATCACACGTCGGACACTTCCCAAGTGTCTAGGACTGTGTGATGTATCGGCAAAAATCGTGCAGATCCCAGTAGGGTGGCCTTTAGCAGCTGACAGATGTTAATCTTGTCAGCACCAATTGTGTTTAAGTGCAGGCCAAGGTCTTTAGGCACTGCACCCAATGTGCCGATCACCACTGGTACCACCTTTACTGGTTTGTGCCAGAGTTTTTGCAGTTCGATCTTTACATTATCTTTAAATTATCTTTAAAGAAGATAATTTTAAAAAGATAATATTTAAATTATCTTTAAATTATTTAAATTATTATTATCATCATAATCTAACAATAGCTCATATCTATTACCAAATCCAAAACACTTCTGGTCCTATGCATTTCAAGCAATGGATACTAAGAGAAGGTGCAGGCAACCTGTTTCCATCCCAAACTTTTTGAGACTAGATTTCTCATAATCTGTTAACAGATCTGGAGATGATGAGAGTTGGACCATAAAGCATCTGGAAAGGACCAAATTACTCCCCCCAAAAGCCATGAGTTTGCTTAAGGGTAACATTTCATTGAAAGGAAGATAAATGTCTAAATCTTCCTCCATCCACTTTTGGCATTTTCACCACATTTCAGCCATTTTTGGGAGATGCTGGAGATGCATTTGGCCTTTCAGAGCTCCTTCCCACCAGCTTGCCATACGTGTCTTTTCTTGGAACAGGAATTGCCCTTTCTGTCGGTGGGACCTGCCTCTGTGTGCTTGGACATATTAATATTCAGGAAAGCAGGTGATGTAATCCATGCTATTTCTGTCCTTGCCATCCTTCGCCGTAACCTAAAGGGAAAACCTTTCTCTGCCGTCTTCTTCAAATTAGCGCTCCGCTAAGGTGTTTGGTGGACACCATTTTTGTTCTGAAATCAGAACAACAAACATTTGTAGGCAATGATTTATGGCAGGAGCACAATAGAATTAGCATAGTTTATTAACCCTGCGTCGAGGGAGCCTGGCTTTATTTGCAGAAAACTGTTTTGTGAGGGGGGCATGATTTTGTCATTTGGGAGTTGTAGTTGCTGGGATTTATAGTTCACCTGCAATCAAAGAGCATTCTGAACCCCACCAACGATGGAATTGAACCAAACTTGGCACACAGAACTCCCATGATCAACAAAATACTGGAAGGGTTTGGTGGGCTGTGTCCTTTGGTTTTGGAGTTGTAGTTCACCTACATCCAGAGATCACTGTGGACTCAAACAGTGATGGAACTGGACCAAACTCAATATGTCCAAATGTGAACACTGGTGGAGTTAGGGGAAAATAGAATCTTGACATTTGGGAGTTGTAGTTGCTGAGATTTGTAGTTCACCTACAATCAAAGGGATTCTGAACCCACCAACAATAGAATTGGGCCAAACCTCCCACAAAGAACCCCCATGTGGGCCACAGCAATGCGTGGCAGGGGACGGCTAGTAATTTTATAAATCCTTATTTTCCTCATTAATCCCTAATAATTATATATATATCCTCATTCTCCTTGCTAGCTTCAAATACTTCTCTATATATGGGGGACAGAAATGTGTGTGTGTGTGTGTGTAGCAAAATACACTGGTGTGACTGACTGGGCTATTGGGTGAACAGGAGTTAATATTTCCCTACATCACTGTTATCTCAGTGTGTGTGTGTATACTACTAATAATTTTATAAATCCTCATTTTTCTTACTAATCCCTAATAATTATATATATATCCTCATTCTCCTCGCCAGCTTCAAGTACTTCTATATATATGGGGGACAGAAATGTGTGTGTGTTTGTGTGTGTGTGTACTACTAATAATTGTATAAATCCTCATTTTTCTCACTAATCCCTAATAATTATATATATCCTAATTCTCCTCGCCAGCTTCAAATACTTCTATATATATGGGGGACAGAAATGTGTGTGTGTTTGTGTGGTGTGTACTACTAATAATTGTATAAATCCTCATTTTTCTCACTAATCCCTAATAATTATATATATCCTAATTCTCCTCGCCAGCTTCAAATACTTCTATATATATGGGGGACAGAAATGTGTGTCTGTGTGTGTGTATACTACTAATAATTTTATACATCCTCATTTTTCTCACTAATCCCTAATATATATATATATCCTCATTCTCCTCACCAGCTTCAAATACTTCTATTTATATATGGGGGACAGAAATGTGTGTATGTGCGTGTTTGTGTATACACACATACTCATACTCTTCATATTTTTATACATATAACTCCTAATAATTTATACATTTACTCATACTAAGCTAGGATTCTAACTCTGTTTTTTTTTCAGCTCTAATGCAAGAATTTTGGCAAAACAGTTCCAGTTCAGAGCCAGAAAACGTCTCTCTTTTTCACAATTAAATGGCTTGGAAATTCGAATTTGGAACGAACTACAATGAGATGCGCCTGGCCGGCCTCCCCAGCTGCCATTCCTCCATTTCTTCCAAGAATAATACTAATACTTCTAACCATCTCACAGTTGCAAGATGCTCCCTGCCGGCTGGAGAGGGAAAGACAAGCTTTGGATGTATCTCAACTCTTATAACAGAAATGTCTAGATCCTTCAGGGCAACTCCCAGCAAAAGGCATCAGTTTCAAAAGGTTTTGTTATTATCCAGTTTCCTGTTCCAATGCCAAATTTGGGGATGGATCCTTCAGGGAATCATACCCCTAGACTAATAAAAATCCATGAAATTCCCTTGAAGGAATATAGACACAAATAGGGGAAGACTTCAAAGAATTATATCCTTTTTAAGGCTGGAAGGATCCTGAAAGGGGCTGGTGGGTGATCTACAAAGACAGCTAGACGGGGGGAGTGTGTCCCTGCTGGTTCTCCTCTCAGAGTCTTTTGATACCATCGATCATATCCTTCTGGGTCGTCTCTCTGGGATGGGACTGGAAGGCACTGTTTCGCCGTGGCTCCACTCCTTCCTGGAGGGTCGAACCCAGATGGTGCTGCTGGGGACTCCTGTTCAACTTCCTGGCCAGTGGCCTATGGGGTCCCTCAGGGTCCAATTCTGTCCCCCATGCTGTTTAACATTTACGTGAAACCACTGGGAGAGATCGTCTGGAGTTTTGGAGTTTGGTGTCAAATTTACGTAGATGACACCCAGCTCTATTACTCCTTTCCACCAAAAGCCAAGGACGCCGTTCTGATCCAGAACCAGTGCGTCATCAGTAATGGACTGGATGAGGACCACCAAGCTAAAACTAAATGCAGACAAGATAGAGGTACTACAGGTCAGTAGAAAGGCGGACCAGAGTGCAAGGTTGCAGGGGTCACACTCCCCCTGAAGACACAAGTTTGCAGTCTGGTATGATCCTGGACTCATCGCTGACCCTGGGAACTCAGATGTTGGTGGTGGCCAGGAGTGCCTTCACATAGTTAAAACTTCTGCACCAGCTGCACCTGTATCTTGAGGCGCCTGACTTGGACATGCTAGTCCACGTCTTACTCACATCCCACCTGGATATTATGCCCTGCATCCCGCTGTTTGCCATTATTTGCCACCATTTGCCATGGTTTTTCCTTTTTTCCATTTTTCCCTGGCAGGGAACGAACTCGCAACCTCCCGGTTCTGGGGGCGGTGCACTCTCTCCGAGCCACAACTGCCCTGTAGCAAATAGCAATTCAGAAGTTATACTTACTTATTCACTTCCCAGTGGAAAGCCGGGTCAGTCTATAACAGTGCTTCTCAGCCTTTCTAAAGCCGTGACCCCCAAATTCAGTTTCTCATGTTATGGTGATCCCCAACAATAAAATTATTTTCTTTATTTTCATTGCTACTTTAGAACTGTAATTTCACAACTGTTATGAATCATAACGTAAATATCTGATATACAGGTTGTATTTTAATTGTTACGAATTGAACTTAATTAAAGCATAGTGATTTATCACAAAAACAATATGTTTGGGGAAGTAGGAGTATGGATGATGTGATTTGCAGTAGTTTCAACCGATTCAGCTCCGACTACCACAGATCACTGAGACCCCCCACAAATTACATAACTGAACCGAACTTGGCACAAAGAAACCCACATGACCAACTGAAAATATTAGAGGTACCCAATCGGAGAGGAGGAGGAAGAAGGGCTGCTCCGGCTGCGCACGCTCCTCTCGCCCTTTTTGAGGCTTCCACCAGTGGCAGGGGCCTCGAAGGGGGTGGGAAGAGGGTGCCACCGGGCGGCAGGAGCAGCGAGGCTTGTCTTTCTTCTCTTCCAGGGTCTTCCCCTCTTCCTCTCCGTTTGGAGGTCTCCAAATGGAGATGAGGAAAAGGAAGAGTCCGGAGGAGAAGGGCGAGTGCAAGACTCGCTGCTCCTGCTGCCCATGCTCCACTACCCATTTTCAAGGCTGCCACTAGCAGCACGGGCCTCAAAGGGGGCAGGAAGAGGGTGGCACCAGGCAGCAGGAGCAGCGAGGCTTGTCTTCCTTCTCTTGCAGGGTCTTCCACTCCTCCTCTCCATTTAGAGGTCTCCAAATGGAGAGGAGGAAAAGGAAGAGCCCAGAGGAGAAGGGCGAGTGAAAGCCTCGCTGCTCCTGCTGCCCACGCTCCACTCGCCCTTTTTGAGGCTTCCACAAGTGGCAGGGGCCTAAAAGGGGGAGGGAAGAGGATGGCACAGGGTGGCAGGAGAAGCAAGGCAGGTCCTCCTTCTCTTCCAGGGTCTTCCCCTCCTCCAATCCATTTGGAGGTCTCCAAATGGTGAGGAGGAAAAGAGCCCAGAGGAGAAGGGCGAGTGCAAGCCTCGCTGCTCCTGCTGCCCACGCTCCTCTTGCCCTTTTTGAGGCTTCCACCAGTGAAAGCGGCTTCGAAGGGGGCGGGAAGTGGGTGGTATCGCGCGGCAGGAGCAGCAAGGCTTGTCCTCCTTCTCTTCCAGGGTCTTTCCCTCTTCCTCTCCGTATGGAGATCTCCCAATGGAGTGGAGGAAAAGGAAGAAGCCAGAGGAGAAGGGCGAGTGCAAGCCTCGCTGCTCCTGCTGCCCACGCCCCTTTCGCCCTTTTCGAGGCTTTGGCCAGTGGCAGGGGCCTCGAAAGGGGCGAGAAGAGGGTGGCACAGGGCGGCAGGAGAAGCGAGGCTTCTCCTTCTCTTCCAGGGTCTTCCCCTCCTCCTCTCTGTTTGGAGGTCTCCAAATGGAGAAGAGGAAAAGGAAGAGGCCAGAGGAGAAGGGCGAGTGCAAGCCTCGCTGCTCCTGCTGCCCACGCTCCTCTCGCCCTTTTCGAGGCTTCCGTCAGTGGCAGGGGCCGCGAAAGGGGCGAGAAGAGGGTGGCACAGGGCGGCAGGAGCAGCGAGGCTTGTCCTTCTTCTCTTCCAGGGTCTTTCCCTCCTGGTCTCCGTATGGAGATCTCCAAATGGAGTGGAGGAAAAGTAAGAGGCCAGAGGAGAAGGGCGAGGGCAAGCCCCGCTGCTCCTGCTGCCCACGCTCCTCTCGCCCTTTTCGAGGTTTCCACCAGTGGCAGGGGCCTCAAAGGGGGAGGGAAGAGGATGGCACAGGGTGGCAGGAGCAGCAAGGCTCGTCCTTGTCTTCCAGGGTCTTCCCATCCCCCTCTCTGTTTGGAAGTCTCCAAATGGAGAGGAGGAAACGGAAGAGGCCAGAGGATAAGGGCGAGTGCAAGCCTCGTTGCTCCTGCTGCCCGCGCTCTTCTCGCCCTTTTCGATGCTTCCACCAGTGGAAGGGGCCTCGAAAGGAGCAAAAAGAGGATGGCACAGGGCGGCAGGAGCAGTGAGCCTTGTCCTCCTTCTCTTCCAGGGTCTTCCCATCCTCCAATCCGTTTGGAGGTCTCCAAATGGTGAGAAAAGAGCCCAGAGGAGAAGGGCGAGTGCAAGCCTCGCTGCTCCTGCTGCCCTCGCTCCTCTTGCCCTTTTCAAGGTTTCCACCAGCGGCAGGGGCCTCGAAGGGGGCAAGATGAGGGTGGCACCGGGCGGCAGGGGCAGAAAGGCTTGTCCTCCTTCTCTTGCAGGGTCTTCCACTCCTCCTCTCCATTTGGAGGTCTCCAATGGAGCGGAGGAAAAGGAAGAGCCCAGAGGAGAAGGGCGAGTTCAAGCCTCGTTGCTCCTGCTGCCCTTTGCTCCTCTTGCCCTTTTTGAGGCTTCCACCAGTGGCAGGGGCTTTGAAGGGGGTGAGAAGAGGGTGGCACAGGGCGGCAGGAGCAGCGAGGCTTGTCCTCCTTCTCTTCCAGTATCTTTCCCTCTTCCTCTCCGTATGGAGTGGAGGAAAAGTGGAGTGGAGTATGGAGTGGAGTGGAAGATCGAGCATTTGCTCGATCCTTCGCGGATAAAATTGAGCGGATTCGGTCGGGTTTTGACATCATGTTAACTGCAGTCTCTGGGGATGTAACGAGAGCATCTGCTTGTCCAGTTTTGTTGGATTCGTTTCAATTGGTTCAGCTTGAGGATGTGGACAGGATCCTTGGAGAGGTGCGACCCACCACATGCATCCTAGACCCCTGCCCTTACTGGCTGATCAAGGAAGCCAGAGGGGGTTTGGCAGAGTGGGTGAAGGTGATGGTTAATGCCTCCTTACAGGAAGGAAAATTTCCAGCGAGCTTAAAACAAGCTATTATAAAACCGCTGTTGAAGAAACCATCACTGGATCCCACTCAATTCGACAACTATCGGCCTGTTTCCAATCTCCCCTATTTGGGCAAGGTCATGGAACGTGTGGTGGCAACACAACTCCAGGGGTTTCTGGTAGACACTGATTATCTAGACCCGGAACAGTCTGGCTTTAGGCCGGGACATGGAACTGAGACAGCCTTGGTCGCCTTGGTAGATGATCTACGCAGGGAGCTAGACAGGGGGAGTGTGTCCCTGTTAGTTCTGCTGGACCTCTCAGCAGCCTTCGATACCGTCGATCACGGTATCCTTCTGGGCCGCCTCATGGATATGGGGCTCGGAGGCACTGCTTTGCGGTGGCTTCGATCCTTTTTTGAGGGACGGACCCAGAAGGTGTTATTGGGTGACACCTGTTCGGCCCCACAACTGTTGTTCTGTGGAGTCCCACAGGGTTCAATCTTGTCCCCGATGTTATTTAACATCTACATGAAGCCGCTGGGAGAGATCATTCGGAGTTTCGGACTAAGATGCTATCTCTATGCAGATGACGTCCAAATCTGTCACTCCTTCTCACCTGTCACCAAGGAGGCTGTCCAGACCTTGAACCGGTGTTTAGCCGCTGTATCGCACTGGATGACAGCTAACAAATTGAAATTGAATCCAGACAAGACAGAGGTCCTACTGGTCAGTCGGAAGGCCGAACAGGGTATAGGGTTACAGCCTGTGTTAGACGGGGTTACACTCCCCCTGAAGACGCAGGTTCGCAGCTTGGGAGTGATCCTGGACTCATCGCTGAGCCTGGAACCCCAGGTCTCAGCGGTGGCCGGGAGAGCTTTCACACAATTAAAACTTGTGCGCCAGCTGCACCCGTACCTTGGGAAGTCGGATCTCGCCACGGTGGTCCACGCTCTTGTCACATCCCGGTTGGATTACTGCAACGCACTCTACGTGGGGTTGCCTTTGAAGACTGCTCGGAAACTTCAACTAGTCCAGCGAGAAGCAGCCAGATTGCTCACCGGAGCGGCGTACAGGGAGCACACCACCCCCCTGTTGCGTCAGCTCCACTGGCTGCCGATCCAGTTCCGAGCACAATTCAAAGTGCTGGTTTTGACCTACAAAACCCTATACGGTTCCGGCCCAGTGTATTTGTCCGAACGGATCTCCCTCTACATCCCACCTCGAAGTTTAAGATCTTCTGGGGAGGCCCTGCTCTCGACCCCGCCAGTGGCACAAGTGAGGCTGGCGGGGACGAGGAGCAGGGCCTTCTCAGTGGTGGCCCCTCACCTGTGGAACTCACTCCCCGGGGAGATCAGATCGACGACTTCCCTTCTAGCGTTTAGGAAAAAACTAAAGACCTGGATGTGGGACCAAGCTTTTGGCCATGCTGACAACTAACTAAAGGACCTGTCGATAGACAAGGACAATGGAATGGAATGGATATATGGACTCTGATATATGGACTCTGACATGAGATAGTTTTTATGATTTTATTAGGTATTGATGTTTTATTTTAATTGTTGAATTGTTATATTTTGTATTGTTTGTTGTGTGTTTTGGGCATCTAATTGTGCCTTTCCTGTAAGCCGCCCTGAGTCCCCCCCGGGGTGAGAAGGGCGGGGTATAAGTAGATGAAAGAAATAAATAAATAAATAAATAAATAAATAAATAAAAGGAAGAAGCCAGAGGAGAAGAGAGAGTGCAAGCCTCGTTGCTCCTGCTGCCCTTTGCTCCTCTTGCCCTTTTTGAGGCTTCCACCAGTGGCAGGGGCTTCGAAGGGGGTGAAAAGAGGGTGGCACAGGGCGGCAGGAGCAGCGAGGCTTGTTCTCCTTCTCTTCCAGGGTCTTCCCCTCCTCCTCTCTGTTTGGAGGTCTCCAATGGAGAGGAGGAAAAGGAAGAGGCCAGAGGAGAAGGGCGAGGGCAAGCCTCGCTACTCTGCTGCCCACGCTCCACTCGCCCTTTTCGAGGTTTCCACGAGTAGCAGGGGCCTCAAAGGGGGAGGGAAGAGGATGGCACAGGGTGGCAGGAGCAACAAGGCTCGTCTTGTCTTCCAGGGTCTTCTGTCCCCCTCTCTGTTTGGAGGTCTCAAATGGAGAGGAGGAAAAGGAAGAGCCCAGAGGAGAAGGGCAAGTGCAAGCCTCGCTGCTCCTGCTGCCCACGCTCCTCTCGCCTTTTTCGAGGTTTCCACCAGTGGCAGGGGCCTCAAAGGGGGAGGGAAGAGGATGGCACAGGGTGGCAGGAGCAGCAAGGCTCGTCCTTGTCTTCCAGGGTCTTCCCGTCCCCCTCTCTGTTTCGAGGTGTCCAAATGGAGAGGAGGAAAAGGAAGAGGCCAGAGGATAAGGGCGAGTGTGCAAGCCTCGTTGCTCCTGCTGCCCATGCTCTTCTCGCCCTTTTCGATGCTTCCACCAGTGGCAGGGGCCTCGAAGGAGCGAGAAGAGGATGGCACAGGGCGGCAAGGAGCAGCGAGTCTTCTCCTTCTTCTCTTCCAGGGTCTTTCCCTCCTGGTCTCCGTATGGAGATCTCCAAACGGAGAGGAGGAAAAGGAAGAGGCCAGAGGAGAAGGGCGAGTGCAAGCCTCGCTGCTCCTGCTGCCCACGCTCCTTTCGCCCTTTTTGAGGTTTCCACAAGTGGCAGGGGCCTCAAAGGGGAGGAGGAGGAGGATGGCACAGGGCTGGCAGGAGCAGCGAGTCTTATACTTCTTCTCTTCCAGAGTCTTCCCTCCTCCTCTCTGTTTGGAGGTCTCCAAATGGAGAGGAGGAAAAGGAAGAGGCCAGAAGAGAAGGGCGAGTGCAAGCCTCGCTGCTCCTGTTGCCCACGCTCCTCTCGCCCTTTTTGAGGCTCTCACCAGTGGCAGGTGTTTCAAATGGGGCGAGAAGATGGTGGGGATCGGGCGGCAGGACAGCAAGGCTTATCCTCTTTTCCTTCCAGGGTCTTTCCTCTTCCTCTCCGTATGGAGATCTCCAAATGGAGAGGAGGAAAAGGAGAGGCCAGAGGAGAAGGGCGAGTGCAAGCCTCGCTGCTCCTGTTGCCCACGCTCCTCTCGCCCTTTTTGAGGCTTCCACAAGTGGCAGGGGCTTCGAAAGGGGCGAGAAGAGGGTGGTATCAGGCGGCAGGAGCAGCAAGGCTTGTCCTCCTTCTCTTCCAGGGTCTTTCCTCTTCCTCTCCGTATGGAGATCTCCAAATGGAGAGGAGGAAAAGGAAGAGGCCAGAGGAGAAGGGCGAGTGCAAGCCTCGCTGCTCCTGCTGCCCACGCTCTTCTCGCCCTTTTCGATGCTTCCACCAGTGGCAGGGGCCTCGAAGGAGCGAGAAGAGGATGGCACAGGGCGGCAGGAGCAGCGAGTCTTGTCCTTCTTCTCTTCCAAGGTCTTTCCCTCCTGGTCTCCGTATGGAGATCTCCAAACGGAGAGGAGGAAAAGGAAGAGGCCAGAGGAGAAGGGCGAGGGCAAGCCTCGCTGCTCCTGCTGCCCACGCTCCATTCGCCCTTTTCGAGGTTTCCACCAGTGGCAGGGGCCTCAAAGGGGGAGGGAAGAGGATGGCACAGGGTGGCAGGAGCAGCAAGGCTCGTCCTTGTCTTCCAGGGTCTTCCCGTCCCCCTCTCTGTTTGGAGGTCTCCAAACGGAGAGGAGGAAAAGGAAGAGGCCAGAGGAGAAGGGCGAGGGCAAGCTCGCTGCTCCTGCTGCCCACGCTCCTTTCACCCTTTTCGAGGTTTCCACCAGTGGCAGGGGCCTCAAAGGGGAGGGAAGAGGATGGCACAGGGTGGCAGGAGCAGCAAGGCTCGTCCTTGTCTTCCAGGGTCTTCCCGTCCCCCTCTCTGTTTGGAGGTCTCCAAATGGAGAGGAGGAAAAGGAAGAGGCCAGAGGATAAGGGCGAGTGCAAGCCTCGTTGCTCCTGCTGCCCACGCTCTTCTCGCCCTTTTCGATGCTTCCACCAGTGGCAGGGGCCTCGAAGGAGCGAGAAGAGGATGGCACAGGCGGCAGGAGCAGCGAGTCTTGTCCTTCTTCTCTTCCAGCGTCTTTCCCTCCTGGTCTCCGTATGGAGATCTCCAAACGGAGAGGAGGAAAAGGAAGAGGCCAGAGGAGAAGGGCGAGTGCAAGCCTCGCTGCTCCTGCTGCCAGGCTCCTTTCGCCCTTTTTGAGGCTTCCACCAGTGGCAGGTGTTTCAAATGGGGCGAGAAGAGGGTGGTATCGGGCGGCAGGAGCAGCAAGACTTGTCTCCTTCTCTTCCAGGGTGTTTCCCCTCTTCCTCTCCGTATGGAGGTCTCCAAACGGAGAGGAGGAAAAGGAAGAGGCCAGAGGAGAAGGGCGAGTGCAAGCCTCGCTGCTCCTGCTGCCCACGCTCCTCTCCGCCCTTTTTGAGGCTTCCACCAGTGGCAGGTGTTTCAAATGGGGCGAGAAGATGGTGGGATCGGGCGGCTGGACCAGCAGGGCTTATCCTCTTTCCTTCCAGGGTCTTTCCTCTTCCTCTCCGTATGGAGATCTCCAAATGGAGAGGAGGGAAAAGGAAGAGGCCAAGAGGAGAAGGGCGAGTGCAAGCCTCGCTTCTCCTGCTGCCCACGCTCCTCTCGCCCTTTTTGAGGCTTCCACCAGTGGCAGGGGCATCGAAAGGGGCGAGAAGAGGGTGGTATCGGGCGGCAGGAGCAGCAAGACTTGTCCTCCCTTCTCTTCCAGGGTCTTTCCCTCTTCCTCTCCGTATGGAGATCTCCAAACGGAGAGGAGGAAAAGGAAGAGCCCAGAGGAGAAGGGTGAGTGCAAGCCTCGCTGCTCCTTGCTGCCCACGCTCCTCCCGCCCTTTTTGAGGCTTCCACCAGTGGCAGGTGTTTCAAAATGGGGCGAGAAGATGGTGGGATCGGGCGGCAGGACCAGCAAGGCTTATCCTCCTTCCCTTCCAGGGTCTTTCCCTCTTCCTCTCCATATGAGATCTA